>NW_006238919.1:8948943-9213213 GCF_000375325.1 Capsella rubella
GGGCCTTTGGTGGACAAAAATATTCTCTCTAAGAAAAAACATTACTTTATTTCCTCAGTGACCAGACAGCCACGCTATCTCCATCTCTCTCATCGTCTAACATCGTTATTGCTGTTTTGAAATTTTAAAAATATATAGTATGATTAAATGAGAGACTCTCTAATCAAAAAAAAAAGAAATTTGAAATGTTAAAGTTGTTGTGTGTTTTTTTTTTTTATGTTCAAGTGGGGACAAGTTTCTTTCTTTTGTAAATCTTGAGATTCTTGTTTGATGATGGATGATGGCTTATAAAACAAACCATCACTTTCTTGAGAGATTTGTGTTTACATAATCAATGCACATGCTAATGAATATGCATTTAATTTTGGATTATACATTTTGGTTATTAGGTGATTAATTTCGGGATATCATTAATTCGTGGAACATACTAGCCTATAGCTGTTCTTTTTCTTCTTCTCCAAAGGCTATAGGTTTAGTACTTATAAATATTTAAAATTGGAGGATATAAAATATTCTATAATTGGTGTTAAAATATTTAGATTGTGAGCTCCATAAATTTAGGGGGTTGGTTGGGGTAGTTATATTATTTTATAGTATAGTTTATTCTCTCATACAATGATATAGAGTTATAGACTACTACCTTTTCTGGTTGAACAAAACTACGTACTTGAGAGTTGGACATAATTAAAAGTTTTATAATTTATTAGTTTCACTAAACTTAGCGCGATGTGTTACATGGGGCTATAGCAATCTATGTAATTATAGACTTTTTCGGTTTCATAAAAATGAATGCTTTTAAAAGAAAACTTATTATATAATATGTTTTGTATTTTCCATGCAAGATTTGGATTAGATTTCTTGTTTTAATCTCTACTTGTTAGAGTTATAATAAATATAACAATAAATTTTTATAGAACAAAGGTTTATTATACTATAAGTTCTATAAGAAATTTCTTTACATGTGTGTATTACCTTAAATATCTATCTTTATGAATTAGAGAGAGTATATTGTTGAATTTGTTTTTATTTTACGTACATTCACACATCATATATATTGCTGAAGTTTATATATGCTATATGATATCGGAGTACAACTTAAGGTTAGAAAGCCAAAAACATTTAAGAGATTGTCATAATTGTCATTAGAGACTTGAAGCAATTCTTAAAAAATTCAGGAAAAAAGAGAATACGAATATACTTATATAATATAAAAAGAATGATATTATCTTTTTCTGTTTATGTTATATATCATATGTTGAGGAAATGGAAAAATATGACAAAGAAGACTTGATGGCATTTGCTGGAAGCTAGACCCACGATAAAAAAGCATATGGACTCGTTGATAGTTGATACCATGTGTTCCCACTTCTTTAAAAAGAAAATTATTTTTATTGCAACGAATAATTTCTCACATGAATAATACAACAATAATGAAACCAGTCGAAGCTAAGCTAAATTAACCAAGAAAACGTTACTATAATTTTTTTGTTCTCTCTTCCAAGAACTGGGAGGCTATACTTTCACTTCATGCTTGTCTACATTGGATTGTAATCTTGTATATAAGTATAGAACCTTATGTACAAATATTTGTGAATTAGTGATAGACTAATGTTCTCACACTTAGGGAGTTAATATGTTATCCCTCGTAACAAACTAATTCTATTATCCCCAAGCTCGACAGCGAATCACATTTTGATTTTGATTTATAATTAAGAGTGCATTTGGATTTCATAATCAAGTATCATGAAATAGAGCCACAAAGCGGAAAGAAAAGAGCCACAAATTTCTCACCCCTACGGATTCTTCGAAACACTTCTTCATTGATCATGTGAATATGTGATCAATGAATAATACTTATATTATATATCAAGTGCTTTGAGTTATTTCCCAAAATATATAGAATATTTATGTTAAGCAGTCTATATCTAATAATTTGGATTGAAATCTCAACAAAGTGTTACATTTTAGATTTAAGAGTAGCCCATGTATGTATCATGATTCATGCATGATGCATGCGTTAGACATTAATCAATATGTCCATGGTTTAATTCATGATGTATATAGGATTTAGTTTTTTTTCTTCTTCTTTTACTTTTTAAAACATGCAAGGTGTTACATTGATCCTTTGAGTTTTTCTCTTCAAGTATGTATAATAGCACTCTTTCACTTCTTGATCTTGATGATGCTCAAGGCATCCCTTAAACTAACTAGTGCGTACTCTGGTCCGACATAAACTCAAAAAGCCTTGTTTCCTTTTATTGAGAGAACCAGAATTATACCAATTGTAACCAATTCTAAGCATACGTTACTCAACTTTAATCTTTATACTTGCTATAATTAATGGTGTTGTGGTCTGAACTCTACAATGGAGAAAGCTCTTTGGAGGATTTATAAGAACTGGAATCTTATGAAGAAATGGAATCTATAACCCTTAGATAAATCCTCGACAATCCCAGGATGATCATAATTCATGCAGCTGTGCACCTATCCAAGGGTTTAGAAATGTACAAAATGAGAATTCGTTGTGGTAAGTAGAAATATATGAAATAGGTGGTCATGAATGTATCCAAGGACGTGAAAACTTAATTATTAGGAAACTGAAGATATCATACGCATCGGGAAGGTAAAAGAAGTCTTATATGTATACTATGATACTTTGCATGTTTACAATTATTGTTCACAACAACAGTGTACAAGTGAAACGTACTACTCCAAGTGAAAAATGGAGAAACAGAATTAGACTTGAATCTGCTGAACATCCTCGAAAGATCTCTCCCCGTTAATGGTTTCACGACTCTCTACATATTGCAGAAACTCCATAACCACTGGGTCGG
Source organism: Capsella rubella (assembly GCF_000375325.1). Taxonomy (NCBI): domain Eukaryota; kingdom Viridiplantae; phylum Streptophyta; class Magnoliopsida; order Brassicales; family Brassicaceae; genus Capsella; species Capsella rubella. Next base: position 8,951,778 of record NW_006238919.1, read on the forward strand.
TCCAAGGAGCTCCATTCGGAGCTTCTTCACCTGCCACCCATCCCAAGTGCCCTCCTCTTGGTGTTACAATCAACATGCAGTTTGGGTTTGCCTGGCACTTTTACTTGTTAGATAGAACCAAAATCATATCATTTTCATGTGAGTGATATGATCTCATTCATCTCTTACCTTGATCTCATCGCGAGGAATACCTCTCTCAGGAGCAATCGGATCATTAGCCGCCTGCATTTCATATCATATAAGCAAAGGAACATGTGAGAAAAAGCAGATTCTAAGCTTACGGGTTCATCACTCGTTGTTCAGGGAGTTCACCTGAATGCAAAGCAAGGGTATACGGACTTGTTTTACAGATTTGGAGCTGCTAGACTTGGAATAGTACTCATCCACTGATTTGAAACCGAATGACACTGTTACATGAAAAAAGCAAACAAATTATTTGTAGCTGTGCGGCCTCATCTTATCAAAGTATAAGTAAAAGATAAATGTGGATGTAGACGAAAGTCGAGAAACTAACCCCGGGTTATGCCTTCGTCGAAGTCCCTAACCGTCGTGGCATTTGCAGCAAGGGGAATGTTAAATCCACCACCTATGTCTTCAAAAAGAAGAGAATGTCTGCAGAGAGAGATGAACTAATATGTGACAAAAACTAACTAACTGGCAAGACGAAAAGATTGCGGTGGAAAATGAACCAATTACTTGCTAAATATTCTACGAAGAGATTTTGACAGGGCCTTGTCATAAACATTGTTGAAACCCTTATGGAAATCTTCATCTGCTATAACCAAATCAAAAGGATTGCACAACGAAACAGCACCAGAGAGAGGACAGTTATGAGATTCCTGCAACAACAGCAACAAAAATGATTAGAACTTGGTTATAAGTTATAATACATATACTGTACATGAATTTCAAACTCATGGGTTAAGCTAACAAACCTGACCCAAGTAGTTAACAAGAATGTTGGCTCCAAGAGACCATCCTGCTGCATACAAATTAGCATTTGGGAATTTATCTCCAACATGAGCAATCACTTCACCAGTGTCTCCTAAAAACGAAGCCGAGTAGAACTGCATTATCAGTATCATAATACTTCAGTCTAGCAACTTCCCAATGCTGACAAATGAAGCTAATTGAGACTCTTCATCATTCATCACCAGACCATCAAACATTACTAAAAGGGAACTACTTTATGAATCTAAGATAGAGCAGAGATCAAACCTGAGGAGTAGTAACAGGACTATCTCCACATCCACGGCTATTAAACACAACACAACGCCATTTTTTACTTTGAGCTCGTAACAACATATGTCTCACATAAGAATCTTGGCTTCCTCCTGTTAAACCTGGCTACACATTTTTATAAAGTTTTCATTTTTCACTCAATTCACACTTACTCTCTTTACTAATCAAATAGATTTGAGTGGGATTTGAGAGTGTTACCAACAAAATTAGGATCGGTGATTCAGGAGAAAGGAAACTATCGTCGCCGACGACCCAATCTAAAGCAACAGAGCCGTTGTCTTTAGTACGGAGACACTCACGGCGGAGCCTGACGGAAGGAACAGAGCGGTAGAAAGCTGCGTAGATTGTCTCCACGTGGCGGTTAAATCCGGTTAGAGGAAACGCATTGTACGGTTTGACGAGCGAGTCCTTTAACGCCGGCAAAAAACGATCTCTTCCTCCGCCGATAACTTCGAGAGAGCTGTGGTGGTAATTTTGAGACATTTCTGGGAGTTTCGGTTTCGCGGCGGCGAAAACTGAGAAACGACGGCGGAGAGTACGAACTGTAATTATCGGCGCCGATGATGTGGCAAAGGCGATTCTCGCCATTTGCTTCACCACGACGTCGTTTTTGGTGACAAATACGAAATTGGTACAAACAAACTTACGCTTAACTGCCAAAGCAACGCAATTTTTATGTGGTCGGGGAAATTTAAACTAATTTGCAATTTAAGTCCTTGATTAATTTGTTATACGAACATAGACCATTTTTATACGATTTACATTTTTTAAACCTTGGTCAGCGGCCCCTTTCAGTGCCCACTCTCTATCTGTATATTACGAGGCCGGCCCATTAACAGATAGAAGTTGTTGGCTATAACTGTAGGAACGGCGTCGTTTGGGGGTAAAAGCGTAAACATAGCAAAACAGTCCATTACGCGGTGTTGACCAAGAAAAGGCCACAGAGGATTGTAAATTGTATGCAAGTTCAATTGATTTTAGTAGCTTTCGAACGAACACTTCATCCACGTGAAGGCTCTCAAATTTGGAAATTTCTATGTAGTTGTGGATTAAATAGCGAAATCAAGTTGCTATCTTTTTATGGTAAATAAAGAAAAGTTAAAAGTTTCTAATTACAAGTTGGGACAATTTACACATTTACTAACCAAATTTACCAGCTCACTACTCAGCTATAGAACTCAACTCCGCCGTAAACTTCCTCCTCCCTTTACCACCACCACCGCATCCTCTTCCGCCGCAACTATTTCTCTTTACTCTCTTAACTCTACACTCACCAACAATATCTTCTTTGTTATTATAACTCAAACCGCCTCCACCGTTTTTGGCAAGGGCAGAGCTCGCTTTAACCGCTAAAGCCGCCATTTCCTCTGCTCTTAACGGATGGTTAAGCCATGTCAAAGGTAAAACGAAGTATAGCTCTCCAGGTCGAAGATCATCGCTGCCAGAAACAGCTGAAACGGCGTCGTCGAAGTCCATATCGTCGGAGTTACAAACAAAGCTCGTAGGATTCTTTTGAAGAATCTGCCACACTTTCACCGGCGTTGAGAACTCTTGTAACGTTCCGTCTGGTAATATCAGCTTCGCCGTCTCCGTTCTCCGAGATTCACGTGAACTGCAAGCTCCCATGTTCTTAGTATAACTTCTTTGCACGTAAACTCTTTGTTGCCCTTGAAACGTCACTTGCTAAGTTGAGTTGACTCGTGAGTTTAGAAAGTTTTTATAGATAGATAGATAGATCAGAGAGAAGATCTCGTCTGTGTTTTGAAAGAGATACAAACTACTCGTGGGGCTTTTATATATAGAAGAAGAAGAATAAGAACAAGCGAGCCTCGTGATTCGGAAACTTCAAGTAGCCTTAGAATTTTGTCGTGTAGCGTTCAAAATCAGACAGGACAGCTCACGTAATATTATTGTCTAACTAAAAACTACAAAAGTACCCTTATCACTAGGCTTTAAAAGATACGTAATTAAGAGGTAAATGTTAAGGGGTTCATTGGGAAATATGAAGATGAAATCGTGGCGAAGAAGGAGAGAAGAAAGGAGCAAAGTATCCACGTGGCAAACATAAGAGAGTTAGGGACAGAATCAGAAAGGAGACAAAGCTTAGTTGGACGGAGGTTTGATCTCCGGCGGATGGGGTGCATGAAGCTAGGCTTATGGGAGCATCACGTGAAGGCAATAAGGATGAAGCATGGGTAGGGACCAAACGGGTCGGATCAGGTCCCATTTAGATACATTCGGTTGCGTGGGTCACCTAACCAGAGATTCGGGTCTTCATATTAACTCTTATGTACGTGCATCCATTTATTAGTTTATAGTTTAAGAATTTTTTTCCGATATGAACGAACGTGCATCAATAATGTGAATTCAACTCCAAAATTATTGTGTTGTCTATATGGTATTAAGGTCCACAACGCTGTATCGAATTTTTTGATTACGTCTTTTAAATACTTTTTAAGTAAGGATCGATTTGTTGAAGAATATCGCTTTCCGTTGAACTTTTTTGTTAAAGAAATGTTTAGTAGTATCTATAAAGTCGGATACTTGTAACCAAACACAAAATATAAAAATCATAAGAGCTTCAATTATATGAAGTTATATATAATTTATTCCTTACCACTTTATACTTTTAGCCCCAAAAGTATTCTACTTTAGTTAAACTAATGTTTATGTAACTATTAAAATAGATAGTATTTGTATGTTATGTTCTTTTTTTCATATATGTTGTCTGATATTAGGATCACCCACGTATCATCAGCCGAACTTTATTTGTTTTAGTTTTGTGGGTATGATAATTGAAGACAATAAAAGTGATTTTGTCCGATTTTTCTCATTAGAAATAATCAGAAAGAACTAGTCTCAATACATTTGTATACATTGCAATAATACATGTTTTTATAGTACTATTGCTTGTGGTTCATGATTTGGCTGCAATAATGAGACACACTATTTTCTAAGTATAAAATATAAAAAAGACGATGGTTCGGTCTATGAGAAGAAGTAAACAATGCTTCCGAGAAAGTTGGGAGGATCCGAATCCGATCACCCGGAAAATGGTATTGTAGTTGGAGAAGATCCCCCAAATGTAAAAGGAAGAAAATTGCCTCCAAAAAACTTTTGACATTCTTTAGAAAGGGAACAACTTTTTACCATCAAAATACTAGTTTCTCATAAAATTTCAATTCAAAACCACTCATAGAGTATATATCGTTATACCCATTCGACATAAAAATAAATTATCGGTCAGTTTCGAAATTAATCTCGTTCGATGATCAACCTTCGGAGCTTTTTTCGTCAATATGATAAAAATTTGGATTTTGAATATCATGACATGTGGGCTTTTAGAGGTTAAATAGACATATGATATTAGATAATAAGAATATGTATAATAACATATACCAGTCTTCATAAACATACTAAGTAAGGACTCAGGAGATCATCACAGTCAATCATACAGACGCCTACAAAATCTACTAACTATAAAATATATTGACATATTTGATGAGTGAATGGTAAGATTTGCAGTAATTTGAAACGACTTGGATAGTTATATACTTATAAAGTAATAGTATATACTAAGAAGTTTATTTAAATCATTGTATGAGATGTTAATTAATTGAGTGCTTAAGAGGTAATATTCTCTTTGCATTCTCGAATGTTATGTGCTGTCGTCCCACACGCCAATATAATTTATTTTGTTTTCTTGGATCAAGTCTATAGAATTTGTTTATGTTATACATGTTTTCAATATTTAAAGATCAAACACAGACAAACTTGATCTATTTAATTACTCAATCGCATGCACACTTGCAGAATTAGTTAATACAAGGAGATTTTGGAAAATAAGCAAACACGATAAGTTCATTATTTTCACGTGAAACACTCATTAAACTATTTCTACTTGTCATTAAACTTTGTTAGAAAACTTGTTTAGTCGTGAGAAAAAATTATCAAAAAAAAAAAAAATCAATCCAACTAATAAAAAAGAACCTTCGGATTCACATTGATCATCCAAAGGAAATTGTTCCAAAACTGGTTTTTCTCAAATATTTTTTTTTAGTCTTAAGATTAAATGATTTAAACATGCATAGTTTTGTCTAAATACAATATTCATTTTTTTTTTTTAAGAAAATCATCAACCAAACATAAGAAAGATAAAAACGCACATGTATAAACCTCCAAAATTCTCAGTTATATAAACCTCCTAAAACCCCAATAAAACCATATGATATAAAAAAAAAAACTGTTTTGGAATTAAAACCCTAACTAGAAGAATGGAGCTCTATGTGGACTCCCTTTTCTCCTATGTCGTTTCTTCTTCACCGGTTCATCAGTCTCTTCTGAATTATTCTCTGTAATCTCTGAATTCTCCATCAGATCATCAAGCTGTGTCCCAAGAGCGCTCCTAAACTGTTTTATTTTTACGATATACATAATAACATAAACAATGTTAACCTTACATAACAAAAAATAGTGTAATATATATATGGACTTCAAACTATAAGAACTAAAAAAAACCACAAATATAATAACATACCTTGCATTCAATTGAACAGAACAAAGCAGAAGAAGAAGCATCAAGTTCCCATTCACAAACTTGACATCTATGCGAAACATTGTTTCTAAACCGATGATTATCATTACCACGTCTCTGGTTTATATAAACGATCGGAAACCCGTTTATCGTATATGTCTGTATCCCTGATAAATCCATATACATTGACATCGTCTCTTTTTTAACTCCTGTCTGGTACGAACTTCTATAACTCTGCAATTTCATCAAAACATGATATTAAAAAAAACACCATAGTTAGATATTGTTTTCATTACCAATGTGCATGGGAATATATAATTAATAAATCAAGTTTCCGAAATATAATGATAGAAGAATATATTGTTACTTGAATCAAAGTGTGGCCTTTGTGATCGTTCTCTTTGTAGCAAGTACTGCAAAAAGGAGTAATCATACATTCACAACAGAAGTAACATCTCTTTTTGTCGGGGTGTATATTGCATATTTCATAGAAAAGCCTCGACTTCACCATCTCAATAAGCCATCGATGTCTTCTGATGCAGCTCAGAACTTCAACAGTTTCTTGCATGCTTTCTAACATTGTAGCTACGATCGATGTGTTTATGGAAGCAATTCAATTTGCTTCTGCAATGTTCTTCAAAATTTTGTTGGCTTTTATAGAGAAAGCTAGAGTTTTCCAAAATACCGATTAGGATTTATAACAAACTATTTCCTTTTCTCGTCTCTTTTCCAAAACAGAACAGGAAAACTTAGGTTTTCTTGAACTTCACACTTTAATCTGAAATTGGTGAGATTATTGGGCTTATTAAGTTTGGATTAAGTCTCGGCCCATTAAGGTCTTCAAAAGTAGCTGCTATCTCAAAACGTCGTCGTTTTTCTTCTAGCTAACTAAAACATACAATGCAGTTGGCATTGGAATCAAAAACCATTTTGTTGTAAACTGTGTTATAAACTGGTAAATTTTTATTTTATATTAACAGGGACATGACTAGAGTTGTATGTATGTAAAATGTACATCCATGTCCTATGATTATGATTCCTATCTATATCTATATTAAGTCTGTTAACGTTGATAGTATAAAGAAGGTAAACTCCAGAAATTGAAAAGAGCTGAAGCAAGTAACAGAAACCAACACAAGAAGGCCAATGCAGCCGAGACTTGGTATTGGTTACAGAGGTTACCATCACAGACATTTCCACCTGTATACGAAAGCAGTCCAGTTGCACTAGTTACAGCACAAGCTCCACCGAGAGAAAGAAATGACAGTACCTGTTACAAACAATGCAGAGATCACACAATAAGAAGAAATACATATATGTCTTTTCGGGTTTAGTAAGATGAGGCAAAACTCAGCTTACGAAATCACCGGCGACAACGATGGAAAGAAGTCGTAGTTCTTGAGGGAGGAGTTTCACTAAGACAGAGTATGTATCGGTTAAAGCAAGTAAGACGCTCCATGGAGTTACAAGTGCCATCACAGTCGCCAAATAGCTATAAACAACAGATACAAAATCAAAATCAAAATCAATTCAAAATCAAAATCAATACTTTTGAATTGTTTGATTCATTTATATCTCAACATCTTTCACCAAATCAACCACTAAACTAAACAATCAGAAACCATAACACCAACCAAACCATATCCTCAACTAAAAAACCAAAACTTTTGATTGAAAAACCAAAACTTTTGATTCAATCAAGACCCTATTCTTAAAAATGATTCAATCAAAACTAGTATTTGATATTGATCAAACAAACCCATATCCAAAGTTTACTCCTTTTGATGATCAGATTCATCAATCTACCAATTCGAACTCAGAATTCAATAGCAACCAATGAAATTTACAGAACCCAGAACCCAAAAATCGAAAAAGGATTCGAGGGGGATTTATATACCAGAAGGTAGTGAAATCATAGAAATCGTAATCGAAGCACATGAAGACCAACGCAGCAGCTGAGAAAATGGTTTGGCCGAAACGGAGAGCGAAGCTGGCGCTAGTGCCGAACGATCCCGGCACATTCTCCATCCGATTTCAAACCTACTTCTTCTTCTCTTCTTCATCATCCGAACCAAAATTTCAACTCATTTTCTCGGGAAAAAATTTCTGAGAAAAAAAAGAGAGTCATACCTGTAACGCCAAATGGACTTGTGTGTTTCCTCTTTATTCTCCTTTCTTTTTTGCTTTTCTTTTTTTTGTTGGCTCTGTTTTACAAAATAAATTACTTCATAAACTATAACATTACGATATAATAATAATTTTTTAATAAATTCATATTTTTCAAGTCTTCTTTCTAGTATTAAATTAGTTTACTTTACTTTACTAAAGACTTTTATAAATATTTCAATATTAATGGGAATCTAATTGCCGGTCAAAAGGCTTTTTGCAAATTTAAGGAATTGGTTTATTCTTACCAAATTGTGTATTTTGAAAAAAAAAAAGAAGAAGATAATAGTTGTGATTATTTTACCCAAAAAAGTTAAATGTCTTCCTCTTAATAATACAAAAACGCAATTATTTAACAGATGGGAACAAACTGGTTGTGTTTTAGTTGTTGATTCTTTATATAATTGGTACTTTAGTGTATTATTCAAAGATCAAAGTTCAAACAGCTAAATTTAAAACATTTCCATATTCAAATACTTTTTTTTTCGATTTCAAAACTTAAGTTGAATTCTTATGTACCTAAATTGACACTCTATCTGCTGGTACAAATTAACAAAACAAACGTAGACCGACAACATAATAATATATAAGTAATTTTAGTCAACTTCTGTAATTATTATAAGAAGAAAAATGCAAAAAAAAAACAAAAAAAAACATACCATCATCACCTAGCCCTGAGACCAATTATCCGACATCCGTGATCCGAACCGGGATCCGTTGCGACCCGTTCCGGAAAACCGGATATCCGGATAGAGCGGAGCCGGATCCGGATAGTGAAATAATGGATCCGGCCGGATACGGATACGGATAGTGGAAAATTTTAGACCGGATATCCGGATCCGGTATTTTTAATATTTTATTATTATTTTTATTAATATTTATTAATATTAATATTACATAATATATTTTTCTTATTTTTATATATTAAAAATTGTTTTTCTTATTTTTTTTAAAAAATTAATACATTTTTAAAAAATTTTAAATTTTTTATGATAATTTAAAAAAAAAAAAAAAAATACCGGATACGTATATCCTGTTTTTAGTACAAATATCCGGTACCCAGATATCCGGGAGAACGGATCCGGAGCCGGATATTAAACTTACGGATCCGCCGGATACGGATACGGATCCGGATATCCTAAAAAAGGTCGGATATCCGGCTCCGCCCCAGGCCTATCATCACCCAACTCGTATTCACCTAAATCCTTTATCATATAAAAATAATAACTTTTAAGTTCTAACTTCTAAGAAAAAGTTCCCTATTTACAAGCTAAATCCTAAACTTGTAACCTATACAAAACGTAACTCAAACTTGGTCCTCTCGTTCCAACTCCTAACCAATGCATGTTCCATTTCTTAAGGTTCATTAAACTCGCGTGTAATGTAGTAATTAAACAAATTAGATCCACTTAATTCCACCTATATCATATTTACTACATAAATCAAGCACAGTGTCGATAGACGTCGGACACTGGTTCGCCGTACCGGTCCCCTTAACCTCCATGTAAGTCTTGCTCTGTATCTCGTCGTACGTTAGCTTCTTTTGTGCTTCCTCTCCGCATTTGCCCCTTTCATTTCCAAGAACATAGTTTTAAAATACTCAACCTTCCAAATAGTTTAAAACCGGTTTGAAAACTTCACATGTTCTTTGTCAAAATCAAATCAAGTAATCTAATCGAAATCATAGTACAAGATAAAAACCCAAGTTTGGAGTTTTAGAAAATTGTAATCATAAAAAACAAAGCTTTTATACATTATTTGTCTTAAGAGACTAGAAAATACATTATTTAGGACCAAAGTATAAAGTGAGTTTGAATTATGATAGGGGAGAGATGGATATGAAATGTTAACATATGAAACATAGTTGATAAATGTCTTCACTGGTATTCAATCTCTAGTACAGCTAGGTTCAGGATCAGTAATTTCAACGTTATGATAAATGTCCACAGGATCAGTAACCTCAACGTTATGATCAGTGTCCACATTTTCAGGAACCTCTGCCGGAGGAAGTGTTAAGTAATCCTCATTACCAAGTACTGGGTCTCCCCATTTGTAGATAGGCTCTTTTCCAAGTCCTAGGTCAGGCCAAAGCCATTCGGTAAATACAGAAGGGTGGAGCGGTATTGACCTGTTTGCAGGAGACTGTGAGACGAGAAGATTAAAACCAAACCCAACCAGGTCATGAAGATAATCGACCAACGCAGTGTTCACTGTAGTATCTCCAATAATTATCATCAAATTTGTCAGTTTACGTTCATTAACAAGTATTGTCCACTCAAATAAGCTATCACAAATAGCTCTACGTCTCGCACGTCGATCTCCTAGAACAATCAATGCATAAAAAATTGGATCAAGAAAAAGAGAGAAAAAGAGTATCAGCGACCACGAGTTGGTCTTGGATATCTTGAAGTTAGTCTTCAATGTGAAGTCCATCATGGTGATGAGGATTATTCATTTGGTTGTAGGCTTTTCAAACTTTTGAAACTTCCCTTGGGATAAACTTTGAAGCCCTTATCTTTACTTCTTCTTTTTTTGTATTGTACCCATTATGTTTTCAATTTACCGTTGTATGAACTTTCCTCTTTCGAGGTTTTAAGTGAAATACAATTGTTTGTCTAAAAAAAAAAGATAGAGTTTAATATTTCACCTGCGCGGAATTGTTTCAAGGTGGTATGGTTGTTTCGTTTTATACCAGCAAGGTACTTCCTTGTATGACCAAAGGCAATGATTGACACTTCACCATTAAAACCCGCAAACTTTAGAGCGTTTTTAATGTTGTTCGTAGCATCAGCAGCACTTAGACCATCAGGGACCGGACAATCTTCAACGTCCCAGAAGACGCCTGTCTTAGCCCCTGCCATATTTTGCAAAAAAAACATCAGATCGCAAGTGAATATAATTTGATCAGGTTATTATGAAAATCGATCATATGAACTTGATTATATCCATTAATTTAGTATAACATCGATTAGATTCACTTGTTTACTTATTAAAAATCTAATATAGTAGACCAAGAAACACACAACTTAAACAAAAGAAAAAAAAGTCAAGGAAAAGATAGATAGTGATCATACCGGTGTAGTCTACGCTCTTGGAATTCATGGTTTTGACGGTGATCGAAACTTTAATTTTTCAGAAACTGTTGATATGCAACGGATGAGAGAGACTTAGGTGGTGTATTCAGTTTAACAATTGAAATTATATATGTTAAAATAACATATATATATATATATATACTTATGTTATTAACTAAATGGTTTTTAAAAATCTAGTGAAATCCGGTGTTATTTAGTTAAACTTTAAATATTTTCAGATCTACTTTTATCTATTGTTGTTGAAAATATTTTAGTTAAAATTAAATTTTTAATGATTTGGAGATATTTTAGTTGATGAGATTTTCTTAGTTAAAAATACATAATTTAAAATCTCATGGTTTTAAATGAGGTTTGGTAGGAGTTGACAAAAAATCATAACAAATTTTCTAAATTCACCTAAAATATTATAAACTCATTAAGACTCAAACTATTCAAAATATAAGGTTGGATACAGAGACTTTGGGGGGAGGAGGGGGGGGGGGGACGAGGGAGTACTCAATTTAACAATTTAAGTTATTTGTTATAAACTAACAAATCTTATTCAATTAAAGATTTTTAAAGGTGTAATGAAATCCAGTGCTATTAAAAAAAGCTTTTTCATATTTAGAAATCTACTTTTAGCTATTGATATTGAAAATATTTTAAAGATTGAAATTTTTATTGACTTGAAGAGTTTTAAGTTGTTGAGATTTTCTTAATTAAAAATCCATAATATGTTTGGAAGGAGTTGACAATAAATGATAACAAATTTTCTAAATTCACCTAAAATCTTCAAAATGTTAATTTTTCTTTTTTGGTAATGTTCAAAATGTTAATTAGTCATTACTCAAAATCATTCAAAATATAAGGTTGGATCCTTTAGGATTTCAACATTTTCGAATGTGGTTCTTTTATAATTTATAGGCGTTATAATTTAGGAATATTAGGATTTTTAGTACATTTCTAAAACATATTATGCAAACTAATACGTTTACTATTCAATATTAGTAAAATAGTACATTTCTACTATACATCATTTATTCTCTGTCCATTATACCATTAAATTTTTTGATTATTTACGAATCTATTCCATTCTAAACAGTTACTACTCTTCCTTTTCTCCATTTCTCTCTCTCTTCGTACGCTCACATTTTTTTTTCTTCTTCCTTTTTTTTTTTATGTTTTTTTCTTTTTATATTATCCCCCTTCAATCTAAAAGCTATAATACTATTCAATAAAAATATTTTTTTAAAAAAAAAAAAAAATCACATATATAAAAACCTAAATTTTTCTCTATTATTTTATATGCATTTTGCTAGGTGATTTTTTTTGATGATGTCAAATAATTTTTTCAGATTTTAGATCTGTACAACTTGATAAATGTACAGATTATCTGTAATCTGTACAACTTAATAAATGTACAGATGTAATTTGTACATCTGTACAACTTATTATATGTACAGATTTAATTCGTACAACTTATTAAGTGTACATTCGGAAAACTTACTAAATGTACAAGTATAGAGTAATACACACAATTTAATATATATATTTTATTATTGTAGATATATATATATATATTAATATACAATTTTTTTCGTGTAGCAGAACTACTGTACAACAGAACTATGTACAACAGAACCACTGTACAACAGAACTACTGTACAAAAGAACCACTGTACAAAAGAACCACTGTACACCATAATCATGTACATTCCAACCATTGTACAACTCATTGTACAAAATTACTGCTTACGCTACAACTAATGTACAAAACCATCACATACAACATAGTGTTGTACATATAGAGAATGAAATGTATAATCCCCCGTTTAACAAAGTGTGTCATTTCATAGTTTTATTTTTAAACATGCATTATTTTGTATAGATTTCTTCTGCACAGTGATCTATATCTGTACAAACATCTTTATGTACAGTGATTTATAAATGTACATACATTTTTGTGTACAGTTGTATCAAACTAAAACGTCGAGCCATAAACAACTGTTGTACATTTTATGTTGTACAACTAGATTTTAACCCGCGGTACACCGCGGGACGACATTCCTAAAATGTATTATTCTTATTAATTTTGTTTGGTATATAAGAGTGTACTACTATATTTTGATTGTTAATTCTATGATTTAACCCGTAGAATATTATATGATAATTTATTTTTTATATAATCGTAATTTGATCAAATTAATTAAATAAGTATAATATTTAAAATAATGAAATGATATTGACATAATATTTATTTACATAGTATAATTTCATATTAAAATATTTTATGAATTATACTATAGTAGACAACCCGTAAAAATATCTATAATCATAATTATATAAATTATAACTCGTTCCATCACATGACCCGTGCTACACAATTATCATTAATACTTTAGTACATCCATTTTGTATCGTTTGAGTAATATATATCCGTTTCTAAAAATTCAAATTGCAACATATGCAAAAAAAAAATTATATTTTTTTATCATACATATGTTTATGTAATAATATAAATTTAAAAACAAATAAGGTCATATAAAGATGTTGGAGAAATATTTGATTTCTTAGGGAGAGATTTTAGGAAATCTTGTTAAATGTAATAAATATTGATTTCTAATTTTGCAATTTTATTATAATTTAATTACAAAATTCATCTTTAATTTTTTCTATTTAATCAAATGGCAAAGGGTTAATTATGAAAATATCACAAAATGAAAGGGTAGAACAGAAAAGGTAATTTGATCAAATTAATTAAATAAGTATAATATTTAAAATAATGAAATGATATTGACATAATATTTATTTACATAGTATAATTTCATATTAAAGTATTTTGTGAATTATACTATAGTGGACAACCCGTAAAAATATCTATAATCATAATTATATAAATTATAACTCGTTTCATCACATGACCCGTGCTACACAATTATACAATTATCATTAATACTTTAGTACATCCATTTTGTATCGTTTGAGTAATATATATCCGTTTCTAAAAATTCAAATTGCAACATATGCAAAAAAAAAAAAATATTTTTTTATCATACATATGTTTATGTAATAATATAAATTTAAAAACAAATAAGGTCATATAAAGATGTTGGAGAAATATTTGATTTCTTAGGGAGAGATTTTAGGAAACCTTGTTAAATGTAATAAATATTGATTTCTAATTTTGCAATTTTATTATAATTTAATTACAAAATTCATCTTTATTTTTTTCTATTTAATCAAATGGCAAAGGGTTAATTATGAAAATATCACAAAATGAAAGGGTAAAACACAAAAGGTAATTCAAAAATGTTAATATAGATTTTAAAATATAATGTATATAAGTAATGTATTTGAAACTATTAAACATAAACAACTATACATATATAGCTTAAATTGTACATATATTATATATATAAAATTATGTATAACAATTGTACATAAGAATGTATGTACATATATAATTATATATATTTAGACTATTATACAACTTACAAAGTTTACAAATGCAATGTACAGAAGTAATCCATACAACCTAATAAGCGTACAATAATCCGTACAACCTACTAAGTGTACAAATAGTAAACAATTGTATTCATATTTGTACAATAGAATATATATATACAAATAAAATTGTACATACTTAAATTAGATTGTACATATAACTATATGTACAGAAAAATGTATGTATAACAGCTGTACACAAGGATATATGTACAAATACAATTGTGTATATAAAAAATATTATACAAAGTTTAAAATTATTTAACAAAATGCATATCAAATTATAGAGAAAAAAATATAGGTTTTTTGTATGTGAAAAATATCAGAAAAAAAAATTATACTGAAGAATATTTTAATTATTAGAATGAGACGGTATAATAAAAAGAAAATGAATTATTTAAAAAAAAAATTTCTCCACACACAATGACACACACACACGCATTCTCAATCTCTCAAGCCTATTTTTGTCTTTTTCCAGACACTCTCTTACCCTACATCATTTCCTATCTCTACTATTTTCTATCTCACAAACAATAATACACACCTATTTCCTTAATTATAAATAGTATAGGTACTATTTTCCAATTACTTTTGAAAAATGTACTAAATAGCCTACTCACACTATAATTTATAGGCGTGTCGCCCGTGTGACAGAAATTAAAGAGCCTAGATCGAGCTGTCGCATCTTTTCATCAGTTGCATCGCAAACAAAGCAACGGTTAGAGATGTTTTTACAAAATGATACTTGAGTATTGTTCTGGCGGAAGTATAAGAGATTTGCTCAGGAACAATCACGGAGGTTTAATGTAAAGCTGATCGCAAAAGATGTTCTGTGTGGTCTGAGATATAATTATACAGAAACATTATTGACTGTAGCCTTGTTTTTGTGCCCTTCAACGAGAGATCCGTCTCTGGAATGACAAACAGCACAGGAAGGCGGAAACATTTAAAGTTCAGCTAACCAACATCCAAGGCGAGCAAAGGAGACGAGCCCTTTCTCCCATTGTGGGAACACTTTCTCATGCAGCACATCTGCTTCATGGAGAACTGATCTTAAAGCAGTAGGACTGGGCTGGAGAATCTATCTGGAGACACTCGACATGCTGCACCAATGTGGCCTCATCTCTCATGGACGAAGCTCTAGCTATTCGCTCGGCCCTATCTATGGCAAAAGAACTTCAAATTTTCCATCTCAAGATTGATTCAGGTCAATGCTATAACCTCTAGATCTTGATCCGGGACCTCAATCAATGTCAAATCATTTCATATTGTAGAGTTAGGTATGTACAACTGATATTCTTCCTATAGATTAACATCAATCATTCATTCTGCTCATTATCAATTGAATCTTGATTTGGAAGCAATGAAATTTACCATCATATACATATTCCACAAACCAGAGTGTTGGAAGTGTTGAGAAGTAAACACATAATGTAGTTAAAGTTACCTAATAAGAAAAATCTTCGTAAATGATATATTATAGGGGTAAAAATTATTAAATAAGCTAGGGTGTCCCGGGTTGCTGTTACTTATCGAATACAACTCCAACACATTGATGAGGTATGGCAAAACTGAGTCATCGGTTGACTGAAAGACTATCTGGAAAACCCATGTGGCCGGCATATACATCTCTCAAAACGAAATGAGTAGCTTCCCAAACACCGGCGGTACAATTGGACCCGAATCCACTTGAGTGGTGTCGTTGAAAGACCGTCTTTGAGTCCGACCACCGAGGCTATCCACTGCCATGTAATGATTACACAGAACCATTTTATATAGGTTTCCACCACCTTCCCGACAGCTCCTCCCGACATCCCGTTATATATCTTTCTGGCCTCCTCGTCATCTCCTTCTCAACAATGGCAACGACAATAACATGAGAAAGACAGTGATGCTGGTGAGCTCCGACGTTGGGAGAATCTAGGTGTTGTTCACAAACTCTGTTTCTTTCTCTCGCCAAAACGAAGAGGGCCATATACCCTCTCCTCACACAACACAAAACCCTTTAGTTGTTTAACAAGATATTGGGTCTTTAATGGGCTTTGTCTTCTTTTAACAAGATAAACATGCCCAGTTACATATATTTAGCCTACTGTAAAGGTCTAACGGGTAGCTACATAAATTTACAAGAGCCCAACGATATACAAATTATTTAATTAGGTACGTAATTTTGCATAAAATGCATATAACATTTTGTTACTCGGCTACTAACAAAGAGAATGACGAACTAGGTGTTCTTTGTGATAATAATTAAGTAGATAGTTTGAATGAAAGCACTGAGTATTTCTCAAATACAAGAGGCTATCAGAGTATAATGTGAACATGCATGCAGTGAAATGTTTGATATGATTCATAACGACGACGTGTTGTCTATTTGTTTTAATAAGATATGATTCCTTTTAATTAAATGTGGTCTCAAGTTTGTTAATTAGTCTACAATTCAAAACTTTTAGAAACCCTTAATTATTCAATTTCCTTCGATTTTGTGTGTATAGGAAAGCATATATTATTTCTTTAACATATATGTATAGACCATTTCCCATGTGTGTTTCAAGACAAATAAACAACATCTACAAGTCATAAAGCAATAAAATAATAATAATTCATTTTCTTAGAAACACTCATCTTCCTTGATGAGAACAGTTTTGGAAAGGAGATTTATTATTGGACCGGACAAGAATATAGAAAAGGGTAAAAAAAGCAAAACAAATATCAACCTGAAGAGGACGAATTGAAGAAGAATAATGAATAATAGAACTCCCGAAAATGAAGAAATAACACGACAAAAAAAAAAAAAAAAAAAAAAAAAAAAAAAAGACGAAGAAAGGATGAACAAAACATTGCCGCAGACTAATGGACTTGTACTAGCTTATGATCGATATTTATATGTTTATAACTCATTTAGCAAATCGATATATTTATGTCTCATAATCACTTCAACTTTAGTTTAATTTCGTTTTCGCGTACGTACGTAGAATATTATGCACTACGAATGGAATACTAGTATAAATATAGAGTAGTAACCAATGAATGTTCGTAAAGGGATTTAAGAGAAGAGATGATGATAACACTTAAAATAAATTTAAGTAATGAATATATATATAGAGAGAGATTTATCTCTTTTATTAACCAGTTTGACAATTTGCGTACAACCATTATTTACGTGGGACAATTATTCTTTCTTTCTTTTATTTTATT
The DNA here is from genome assembly GCF_000375325.1 of Capsella rubella. Lineage (NCBI taxonomy): Eukaryota > Viridiplantae > Streptophyta > Magnoliopsida > Brassicales > Brassicaceae > Capsella > Capsella rubella. Next base: position 8,969,496 of record NW_006238919.1, read on the forward strand.
TTTGTTCAACAAATGATGATAATTAGTTAGTACTTTATTAAACTACTTAAGGCTTTTTGTAGGGACCTCCTCCAAAAGCTAACTTAGGCCAATGCCATGCAGTCGGTGACTCCTGTATCATCACCTTAGATGGTGTGAGTTTTCCGGATTTACTCTCGATCCTGCTCTGATGAGCAACCATAAGATTATATCCAGCTTCCTTGAGCGTGACCGTGGCAGTCATGAAATCCCCATCCGAGGTAATAAAAAGTATGTTACAAGGGGGTGGATCGTCAAACGCCCAAGTGTAGATGGCATTAAGGATTCTCTTGTCACTCGCATCTTTTCCCGAAGGTACGTGAGTAATTTCGATACCAGTCTCACGAAGTTTGGTTTCATGTGGCAAATTGCTGATGTTGCCAAAGCCTTTCATAACGATTTCCCCCGTGTATCCTAGATTTCTCAGCGCCTGTGTGATATTACTGAAAAGTTGAGACCGATCACAATTGGTAGGAACTTGGGTATTTTCAAAGTCCCACATAATAATTATCTTCGATCCCATATACTCTGTAAGAGTAAACCCCTTCAAAAATAGAAATGTGATTAGTTACTAATAATTTGAAACAATATAAGTTAAAGACGACATACTGTATATATAATAAAGAAATAGGAGATACCTTAAAGGAAAGCGGCTTATGTCGCATAAACGAAGATGACGTTATGTCATTTAATAGTTTCTTCATCACGTCATCTAGTCAATTTTTTTTTTTTTTAGTTAATATAAACAATAAATTTTTATTTCACAAAATAAAAGAATTGTAAGAATTTTACCGGAATCAAATTGCTTGACACGATTAAGACAATCTTTTAAAGCATCCGCATGAGAGGACGATTCTGGTGAAGAAATACAGCTACTCCAAAACGTTGAAATAGAACTTAGATCAACTCCTACGTCCGTGCATTTACCACAAGCCTCCCTTTCACATTTGTTAACCCAAACGCTTTGGCGGTGATCTTTCGGCTTCTTGTCCTCGAATAGGTTAGCAAAATAGGCTAATTTGACAAGAGATGAACTAATAGGAGCTGCTAGGTTTTACGAAATTATATATATTAATTATATATATATATATATATATATAATGACAAGAAAACGACAAAATAATCACAACAACAATATATAATCCCAAATCCCAAAAAAACAAAAAAAAGAGAGGAAAGTATAGAGATGTAACATATACCCTCGTGTCCACTGCTAACATAAAAGTTGTTCGCCATGCATCCATTTAGCCCAACTACCTTAAGCCAACAGAACTCATGTGAAAATAGTCCTTCCGTCGCAAGCTGTGAACAAATGAAACAGCCTCTCTCGCTCAAAGACACGAGAGCCTTGACAAAATCCGAGTCTTCTGAGATATTGCCCAGAAGAAGCACCAAATTTGAAGGTTCAGGGTTATCAATCACCCATAAAAGAGTATCCACCAAAATCTTTTGAAGCTTCACGTCTTTATCTCCTGAAATCACATCATATATAAACGGAGTTAAGTCTCAAGACGCAAAGTACTAGCTAGGCTAGGCCTATCAAGGAGAGCGTGAAATATAAATACACACCTAACGGTTCTTGATTGAACTTGATTCCATTGGGTTTTCGGTCACCCGTGATACTTTGTGCATCACCATAAGCACAGATAGAGACTACTGGACCCTCCAACATCAAAGACTCATTCGCCTTCTCCGTAAAGTGTGCATGGATATCATCAAACTGGATATTATCTGGTTTCGGGCGATCGTCAATATCCCAGAACAATGTCGTCTTCGCCGCTGCAAAATGGTAAAAGAGATCTATGAATTCTAAGATCATATAATTTCTGAAACGATCTAGATAAGTATAAACTCAATCCTTAATGAATTACCTTTGTGTGTCTCGAAGGGTCTAAGATACATCGTTTCTAACAAATGTGGAGACTAAATACACTTTCTGAGTTGGATTGTTGTTGTTGTTTTGTTTTTTTTTTTTTGTTTCTTGTTTTTTGATTGTGCTCTTTAGAACCTAAGAGTATGAGGCCTTTTATAGGCCTGGAAAGCAACTACTTCACTAAGCTTTACTTGATCATCAAGTTAATAAAAAGTTATACAAACTCGTGTGGAAATCACTAATATATGCGTGCAAGAACAAGAAATCTCAACATTAGTCATTAACATTGTTACAACTTTAAATCCTCGTGGATACCAGATCAAAACGATTGCACAATGACACAGCTAGCAGCTTAGGTTTCCTGTCACATCAACATGATGGCAAAACACACAAAAGAAAACCCCTTTTTTTAACCATTTGTAGCAAATTTTAACGCGTCTTACGTAAAAACTTTATAGGAATGGAAATATCTTCCTCACTAAGCATCAACTTGATCATCAAGTTAATAAAAGTTAAATAAACTCCCTTGGAAATCACTAATATATGCGTGTAAGAACAAGAAACCTTTTCATAAACATTGTTAGAAGTTTAAAACCTTGTGGTTCTCGTCGCATAGCAATAAAAAGAACAATCCCTTTTTAACCATTCTTAGCAAATTTTAAAGACGCGTTAAAATTTATATGAATGGATCGAAACTTCGTCACCAAGCTTATATAACTGGATCATCAAGTTAATAAAAAGTTAAATAAACTCCCCGGCCTGGAATTAATTAATATATGCGTTCAAGAACAAGAAACTCGACACGGCCTTCTCATTGTCATTGTCAAAAAAGTAAACCCTTGTGGAAGTATAACTTTAGGAATTTTTTTTTTTTTTTTTCTTTACAATTTACTGTGATTATTTTTGTGATGTTCTTAATTATTCTTGTCTTTTTTCTTCTCAGTTCTCACTTACATAGAGCAAATAGAGTTTCCAGTACATATATTTCCATTTTTTTGTTTGTCTTTCCGTAACAGAAAAGGAAAACGTAGGTTCTGTTGAGTTCTGCTTTGTAGAAGACAGAACTTATATGTACCCTCAAGTGCCCTCCTCTTGGGTGTTACAATCAACATGCAGTTTTCGTTGTTAGATAGAACCAAAATCATATCATTTTCGTGTGACTGAATGTCATCGCGAGGAATACCTCTCTCAGGAGCAATCGGATCCTTAAAGCAAAATCTAAGTTAAGGGTTCATCACTCGTTGTTCACGGAGTTCACCTGAATGCAAAGCAAGGGTGGAACTGCTGGACTTGGAATAATACTCATCCACTGATTCGAAACGCAATGATAATGTTACATGAAAAAAAAGCAAACAAATTATTTGTAGCTGTGTGCCCTCATCATACATATATAAGTTCTGTCTTCTACAAAGTCAATAACTAAGTTACTGGCAAGTAGAAAAGATGGCGGTGGAAAATGGACAGTTAATGAAGAGATCTCGACAGGATCTTATCATAAACATTGTTGAAACCCTTATGGAAATCTTCATCTGCTATAACCAAATCAAAAAGATTGCACAATTATGATATTCCTACAACAACAACAACAAAAATGATAAGAACTTGTTATAACCTACATATACATGAATTTCAAACTCATGGGTTAAGCTAACTAACCTGACCCAAGTAATTGACAAGAATGTTGGCTCCAAGAGACCATCCTGCTGCATACAAATTAGATTTTGGGGAATTTATCTCCAACATGAGCAATCACTTCACCAATGTCACCTAAAAACGAAGCCTGAGTAGAACTGCATTATCAGTATCAATCATAATACTACAGTCTAGCAACTTCCCAATGCTAACCAAATGAAGCTAACTGAGACTATTCATCATTCATCACCCAGACCATCAAACATTACAAAAAGGAAGCTACTTTATATCTCGACATCTTTCACTAAGTCAACCACTAACTAAACAATCAGAAACCATGACGCCAACCAAACCCTATTCGCAGGGATAACTTTTTTTATTTTATTCAGTCTAATCCCTGTTCTCAAAATGATTGATTGATCAAAACCATAACCCATCTCCAAAGTTTACTCCTTTCGATGATCAGCAAATTAGGTTAGTGATCCAACATACCCATATCCAAAGTTTACTCCTTTTGATGATCATAATCGTCAATTCGATAGCAAACGAAGAAATTTACAACCCATCTCCGAAGGTTACTCCTTTCGACGATCAGATTCATCAATTCGATAGCAACCGAAGAAATTTACAGAACCCAGAACTTAGAACCAAAAAAAACAAAAAACAATCTGAGATCATGACATTGACACCAACCAAACCCTATCCTCAGAGTAAGTTTTGATTAGAAAAATCAAAACTTTTGATGATCATATTCATCAATCCATCAATTTGAACTCAGAATCACAGAACCCAGAACCCAAAAAAACATAATCGAAAAAGGATTCGAGGGGTTTTTTACCAGAAGATAGTGAAATCATAGAAATCGTAATCGAAGCACATGAAGACCAACGAAGCAGCTGAGAAAATGGTTTGGCCGAAACGGAGAGCGAAGCTGGCGCTAGTGCCGAACGATCCTGGCACATTCTTCTTCTCTTCTTCTTCTCTTCTTCATCATCCGAACCAAAATTTCAACTCATTTTTCTCGGGAAAAAATTTCTGAGAAAAACGAGTCAAAGAGTCTAACATCCTGTTAACCCAAATGGATTTACTCTTTCTTATTTTTTTATTTTTTTTTTGCTTTTTTGGCTCTGTTTTACAAAATAATAATAATATTAAACTCACATTTTTTAAAGTCTTCTTTTTATTAAATTATTTTTTTACTTTAATAAATTGGTTTATTTTTACCAAATTATAAGGGAAAAAACCCGAAAAATATGCCATATAATTTTTATTTGGCCGTTTAATTCGTGTACTATTAAATTTGGAATAAAAATACATGGTTTAATTTACGTTGTATCAAAAAAGCTTCATTTAATTATTCTTGGCAAATCGATACGCACGAGTTAACAGCCGTTAACGATGGTCACGGAATCATTAACTGGGGTTAAATAATAACATCACGTGGTTAATGAAGGTTAAACAAAGACACTGTTGTCCTTTCTCCTCTGTTATCTATCCCAAATCGATTTTAGAATCGAAGAACCCTAAAAGAATGGTGAGCCAAACTTCTGAGTTTTCTGATGCGAATTCAAGCCGTAGCTGCGGTCCTCTTTGCAGCAGTTGTGGTAGAGTTACGATTGTTTCAAAGTCATGAACCAATGACAATCCAGGAAGAAGATTCAACAGATGTGTTGTTCATGGATTCTTGAGTTGGGTGGATGAACAGAAGCCATACGGTTGGCAGAAATTAAGCTTGATAGAGGCGAGAGATGAGATCAAGAAACTGAAAGAATCTGTAAGGGCAATGAATGAACAAATGGTGAGTGGTTGCAATATCGACTTTGAAACAATCGTAACTCTACCACAACTGCTGCAAAGAGGACCGCAACTACGGCTTGAATTCGCATCAGAAAACTCAGAAGTTTGGCTCACCATTCTTTTAGGGTTCTTCGATTCTAAAATCGATTTGGGATAGATAACAGAGGAGAAAGGACAACAGTGTCTTTGTTTAACCTTCATTAACCACGTGATGTTATTATTTAACCCCAGTTAATGATTCCGTGACCATCGTTAACGGCTGTTAACTCGTGCGTATCGATTTGCCAAGAATAATTAAATGAAGCTTTTTTGATACAACGTAAATTAAACCATGTATTTTTATTCCAAATTTAATAGTACACGAATTAAACGGCCAAATAAAAATTATATGGCGTATTTTTCGGATTTTTTCCCCAAATTATAATAAGATGAAATTATGTATTTGGAATAATAATAATAATAATAACAGTGATTATTTTACCCAAAAAAGTAAGATATCTTCTCTCTTTATTTTTCACCTAAATCCTTATCATATCATATGCACCTAAATCCTTATCATATCATATTATTATTTGCATGATAGATCCACAACTAGATTTTAACCTATACGTAAGTCAGACTTGGTCCTCTCCTTCCAACTTCCAACCCATGTATTGAGTTTGTAAGTTTCTTGCGGTGGAAGCAAGACCTATAAATAATATCGGGTTAAGTGATTATTAGTCGAAACTGTTGATATGCAACCTTTAATTGACTATAAGTTTTGAGTTATTTGTGATAAAATAACAAATCTTATGTTATGGCATTCATTCTCTAATACAGCTAGGTTCATGATCAATAACGTCCACATGATTAGTAACTTCAACCAGTGTCCAGAGGAAACTTTTGCTGGAAGAAATGTTAAGTAATCTTCATTATCAAGTACTGGGTCACTCCTTTTGAAGACATGCTCTTTTCCAAGTCCTAGGTCAGGTCAAAACCATTCGGTAATAACAGAAGGGTGGAGCGGTATTGACCTGATTGCAAGAGACTGTGAGACGAGGAGATTGAAACCAACCCCAACCAGACCATGAAGATAAGCGACCAACACAGTGTTCTCTAAAGTATCTCCAATGATTATCATTAAATTTCAGTTTAGTTCTTTAACAATTATTGTCCACTCAAATAATCTATGACAAATAGTTCCACGTTTCGCACGTCGATCTCCTGGAACAATCCAGGTCTCGCACATCGATCTCCGAAGCATCTCAAACCATCCACATAACTTGTTTTAAATTCCAATTTTAGACAAAAAATATATATATATCGGTGAATCCACATAATCATATTACATAAATCAATGAAATTAATCAGACACATTTTCAAATCATACATTACTAATTCCAATTTTCATAATAAATCAAATAGGTTAGTCGTTCCAATCCATGTTACATTAGTTTACGACCTTTCATTAAAGAAAGAATGATTTAACTAATACTTGATCTCTCAAATTATTCACTGATCGATATATATTTCATTTATCGAGCATTAATATATATTGAGAGAAAGAAGATGTTTCAATACAATTTTACAAAAGTTACAAATTATATAATTCACTCAAGCTGACCGTACCAAACCCCTTGGATCTTCACATCCTTAGGTACCTTAGCACCCAAGTCAGTATCCGACGGCTGAAGACTTTCGAACACTCCAATCACTTCACCTGTCTCCGGTTTGCTCTTTGTGATCCTCAATGTGATATCTCCGACAGATGCTGCTGTGTTCTTGACGTTTTCCTTGGACAGCTCTTCCTCGTCTCCTCTGCCTCCAGCAGGCAAAGCCACTGCATTATCGTACCCGGTAGATCCACCACGACCCTTTGGGTCCAAGAAAGACGAGCCACGGTACGATGGAACTAAGAACTTTCCACTGAAGCTTTCGGGTTTCCCTGAAGCCTCCAGCTGTTTAACCGTGAAGAGGAACGGCACTCTTTCTCCTCCTGGAAGCTGAACTGTGACTGCTGCGTAATCGATCCCATCTTCTTCCTTGAACTTCACGCTTCCGTCTGAACCAACCTGGTCAAATGACAACAAGTTAAACCGACTTTGTTAGTTACTTGCGGTAGAAGAAAGAATCTATAAACTGAGATTTGATTAAGTGATTGAAGACTAACCTCGAAGGGTCCTTCAATCTCATCAAGCGTGTAAGTGAGACGGGTCATAAGCTTGGTGTTTTGGAAATCCGGAGGCGCGTTCTTGCTGACGCTCTCTGCTTTGACGGTGAAGGAAGTAGGCTCAAAGCAGAACTTCTTGCCTGTGTACTTACCAGGTTTGAACGAGAATGTCTCAGAGCCACCGTCGATAGTCGGACACTGGTTCGCCGTACCGGTTCCCTTAACCTCCATGTAAGTCTTGCTCTGTATCTCGTCGTACGTTAGCCTCTTTGGTGCTCCCTCCGCACCAGCCCCCTTCATTTCCCAAAACAAAGTTTTATAAATACTAAAACTTCCAACTAAAACATGCAATTTAATCTACTTATCTACATATGATACTATGACATAACAAAACGACTTAATTCCACCTCAAATTGATTATAAGTTATGATACATTAGGCAAGCACTAATTCATGTCACTTAAGCTATAATCCCTACTTGCCCTAGCCTAGCCAACACAACTTCTTATGGTTGTCTCGTCAGATCAACATAAAGCCTGTATAATTTGTTAAGTTTGTGATATTGATGAGTATATGAAGAAATTATACCGAGACGACAAGAGCAGAGGTGGCGAGAGCGAAACCGGCGATCTTGGCAGCGTCGGAGCATTTTCCAGCGAAGTCTTTCAGGTCAGACTGGAGAGAACAAGTGAGCCTAGCAGATGAAGACTCTAGACCAAAGGACTTGCCCACAGTTTGGTTTGATCTGAGATAAACATTGCGAGAAGGAGAAGAAGAAGCGGCGATCTTAGCCGGCTGAAGAAAAGTTGCGGCGGCATGGAGAGAAGTTGCCATGACGACAAGACAGACAAGTCTCAGATGTCTATGTTTGTGTTGGGTTGATAATGGTAGTACGAGTAAATAATCAGAGGAGAGATTTTGTTTCGCTAAGATAAGGTCGGATAAGTTTTTTGAAAAAAACTTCCATTGGTTGATTGATAGCCACGTGTCTGAAGCTGATGTAGAAATTTAGATTCTGTCTTTGATGACATGGAAATATATAACAAACAACAAAATTTGGAAAACTACCAATTTCTCTAGAAACATTCGAACGTAGGTCAACTTAGGTGGGGGTAACTTAGGTTAATTATCGATTTCTCTAGAAACATCTCAATTAAAAATTCATAACCAACTAGAAAAAATTTGATTTCTAAATTATAATTACAAATCGACAAGTAACAATAGAGTTTAATGGCTAAATTCAAGACCAGTGAAAAGTTCAAAAACTAATATATAACCAAGATAAAAGGCATAAATCACAACTGGCTCGATGTGTTTGGTCGGGATTGTACAAGAGCTTTGTCATATAACAATCGAATGAAAGAATAAACAGAACATTTAAATTAACGATATTTATTTTTTAATTTTACAATACAGAAATCAACTTTTACAATTGATGATACAATTATAACACAATTTAACGATCAACTTCTCCGATCATCCATCATCTTCTTTTCTCCTTTAACAAGCTTGGCATGATTCTGAGAAATACTAAACTACCGTTTCTCTAAAGATGAGTTCGTCGTCTGTAATGTTTTAACCATATGAAAAAGTCATAAATTAACTATCAACGAAAGACACACAACCAGATTGAAATAACAAACAAAAATTAGCTTGATTAGTTTGTATATCAGTGCTGTGACAATCAAACATCTAAATCACAAAATAACAAATGAGAAATATATAAATTCAAATACGAATAGCAAACACAATAAGCTCAGATTTGTTATATACTTTTGTACATAGAAGAAATTAAGAAGATAACAAAAAGGCATTCAGAATGAGTAGGAGGTCTATATTCATCAATGAAATCAGATGACAATAAAACAATCCTCATCATGCCTTTCTTTTTTCTACTTCAATTTTCGGAAAATTCGATACACTAACATATCAGATAAAAAAAAAAATCTTTGAAAACAATCTAAGAAGATTGAAAGAAAAATAAAAATAAAAAAAAAGGAATTTCTCTCAGACAAATGCCTCGTTTGTCCCCATGATTTAATGAATGGATTTCATCGGACTCGTCATCTATGTTTCTTCATCACTGAGAAACCCCTTTCTTCCCTAAACAAAAATTCGTATATAAAAAACAAAAGAGCAAATCCTAGACAATTGATATGAAATCTAAAACAAACCTAAAAAATAAAGCAGACATAAAACTAAGAAAGACTGAGATTCGAAATTTGTTTGATCTTGGAGATCGGAGAAGACATGATTTTGTAAACGGCGGAGAGAGGACTATTTATAAGGAACCGAACTAGGGTTAGGGTTTTAGGACGTTCCCCCTACTGTTTAAACGACATGAAGTCTACTTAATTAATTTTAAACAGCGTGTAGTTCTCTTACTTTATGAAAATTCAAAACGTCACTCATTTTGCAATCATTTAATTTAGTTTTACAAACTAAATCACCGATACTAAATCTTGACCATGATCGACGGCGATCCAAGCAAAGCACCGATACTAAATCTTGACCATGATCGATTAACCTAGCCGAACTGAAAAAAAAAACCCTTTCCTAGATCATGATCGTCGTGATATTTTCTGGAAATGAAGAATTTGGGGTTTTTTTTTTTTTGTTAAAGGGTTTAAGAATTTGGGGTTTTTAATATTAGAATCGAATACTTGTAGTAGACTGTTTTCTTCCAACTGCTTTTTAATTTCTTTCATTTGTTCTACAACGTACGACTCCAAATTTATTTAGAAAAATTCAAATTTCTAAAAGGAGGAAAATGCCGCTCATTTCGAATTAATGATTTGTAAATTTTTACGTTACGCAATTGTGTGATGAGCAAGAAGTTTGGTTTAGTACAAAAATTAATCCAGGATTTTAATATTTTGGTTTAGTAAAACACCAGAAGTCGGTGACCAAACAAATGAAACTTAACCAGCATGCTACCCGTGAACAATTTTAGAATGGTTCGGTTTGGTTAAAAATGTGACCAGTTACCCAACGAAGAAGCCTTTATAAAAGAAACAGAGCGTATCGGGTCTACTCTCTTTTATGCTTATACCAAAACGACAAACATTTCCGACTGCATATACGAAACAGAACCCATAACCAAATTTTTTACACAGAAGTAACTTTTTTTTCTTACAGTAAACAAACAAATTGTTGAAAAATGAGATTATTTATATATGGAACATTAGTTGAGCTTGAGGCAAGTGTATTTGGGGTATGCAAAATAATCAGAAGAAAGGAACACCACAGAGATTCTTGCTATGCTCGACGATGTAACACGCAGTCACGCAGTTTATTGGAGCAGACTGAGCAAGAAACAACTTTTGAGAACGGGAAGTGATATGACTGATTATGTGACACGAACGATTAGAGCCCAAACGGGGTAGACCAGAAGAAGGATGATCCCTAAAGTGTTTGACACTCCACGAGGCTGTGTGAACGAATTCCTGAACCCACCCGATGCTCGGATATGTTCTTGAAGAAGGTAACAGCCTATGAAAAGGTTAATGACAGTGCCAATCCAAGTTCCACGTATATGGTGAACAAGGAAGTGTGGAGAAACTACAAGCAGAAGGATCAAAGAACCTGGCATCTCAAGCCAATCTGCGCCAATTTTCAATAAGCACAACAAGAAAGTGTGAGACTTTGAAAATGTTGTTTCATATATGCAAATCAAAAAGGCATCAAAAAGAAATGTATGAAGAATTTCATCACCTGGGAAATGCTTAGGAAAGAAAAGTCTGAGTACAACTGCAATGAAAGCAATCCATTTGCCAGCATCTCCACTGATGACATTAAATGAACAAAAAAAACATTCAAATTTAAGCAAGCCAATTCATAGACTATTTGTGCTAAGCTGGAACTGTTGTAGGTTACCTGAGAAAGTTAAAAATGACACTAGGAAGGCTAAGGAATATGTATGGTATTAAGAGTGATGTAAGCATCTTGGTTTTCCAATTGGTACGATCCAATATTAACAAGTATCTGCATCATAGAAATCATAATAACAAAAATCATGTAAATTCGTAGTTTGAAACAATCAGAGATACTAGAAACAGTAGGATTACTACAAATTTCCACATGAGTGAAGCCAATTTAATCACTTTGAAAATTGTGGTAACAGATACCAAACTGTGATTTTTGGGGATTACTGTGTCAATAACAGAGTAAAAAAAAATCAGGTTGAGAATGATCATCAATCTGAGATTATCACTAGCATAATCACTAATCACCGATCTCGATACTTTTTCTCTTCTCAATTTCAAACGATCCGTTAAAAGTCAGCGTTTTGGAATTCAACATGTGAAAAAGTCACAAAAATTAACCAACGAGAAGTAAAAGAAAAGGCTCACATGGCAGAGAAGGAAGCAAGGAATTTGAGAAAAGAAACACCGAAGGCTAATCCACCACCGAGCTTGGAAACATCGTTAAACAGTTTCTTCGCAGCGATCTTTAGCTCCTCCACGTCGGAATTGACCAGAGACAACGTATCGACGTCGTCGGTCTTCATCGCCAGATAATCCAAACGCCCCATAATCCCAAAGCAAATCGATGATCTTCCTCAGTTCCAAACACAATTTAATTTTTGTATTTGATATTTATTATTTCTCTTCCAGCAACAGAGATCGTCTTCTGCTTTCTTTTTCCCCCAAATTGTTTTTTTTTTTCTTTTTATTGGTTCTGTTCAATCGCTCCTGGTTCATCGCCGCAAACTGATATGATTCGTGACGTGTCGTTTTCACTAAACCAACATGTGTCAGTTTTATTCCGTTGACTCTACTAGTTTAGTCCAGTCCTTTTATTTTGCGCGTTTTTTAAGCTGCGTGGCATCTTAAATAAATCCAACCAAAAACAAAAAAATGTTTTTTTTTGTCATAGTGTTGTACAATATTTATAACAAGTTTATTTTCTTCTATTCTAAATGATGAACCATGGAGATTGAAAATTTTAAATCTACGGGATCTCGAAACACTACTCTACTTGCAACACTTTGAAACATCATAAAAATTCATAACTTGCACGTTTTTTACTTTATGAAAAATCAAACACAGACATGGTGTAAGACGATGTAATTTTTATAGTTTCATTAAGTATATAGTCTTCTTTATAAAAGGATACATCTTTAAGAAAAATAAAACAAAATACAATTTTAGGAAGCGCAAGATGATTCTGATTTCTGTACGTACTAGCTAAGAGCGTCGACGTGATCTTCGATCAACCACCGTAGCCTCGTGCGAATCACAGACCTGTGTCGTGAATTTGCATCCGAACTTCTTCCCGAGTGACCATTTTCTCTCCCCATCCTCCGATGAACTTGTCTTGTCGATTATCTTAACGATCACTTTCTTCAAGTACGAGCACTCTCTCTCTAGCTGGTTCACTCGTGTCCTCATCGTATCCATATCCAAACGAAGCACCTCGTTCTCCTTCACCGTCCTCTTCCATCTCCCAAACTCCCCCACCTCTCTTTCTTCATCCCTCGTTAACGTCCCGGTGATTACTTCTCGGAGCTGTAACTGCTCCAGAAACAAGACTTGTACGACGGCTCGTAGTGGTAAACGCTCGTTTTGTGCCGCGTGTGTGCATCCTTCAACAGTCAGTTTCCGACAGTCCATTACACTACATATCTTCTCCTTCTCTGCCTCCAATATCCAAGGATGCGTCTATCAAATACAAAAACCAAAAGTTAAACATCAAGGTGCTGTGGTGTAGTGGTTATCACGTTTGCCTTACACGCAAAAGGTCTCCAGTTCGATCCTGGGCAGCACCATTTGTATTAAATGTTTTTAAGAAATTTTATAATCAAATCAATCAATCACCTTGAAATATATATCGACGGCTCTGTAAAGTCCATCATCGTAAGCCCTTGCTTGAACCGGAAGCAAAACCGCCAGGTCATAAAACTTCTCCGGTTTAAGATTACCGTCCGATGCTATTTCACCAAGAACCCCGTCGATCAGCTTCCCAACCACCGTTAGCGACGGAGGCGACACGAAGTCGTTTTCGAGATAACGACGTAGAAGTCTCTCCACCAGATCAATATCGTATAACGTATCGTTGAGATACGAGTAGCTTGGGATGAGTAGATCATCAAGCGTAGCTTTCTCAAGACTCGATCCAATCTTTTTCTCCAGCAAGGCTCTGCAACTCTCGGAGGTGTTGAGGATGATCGCAGATCGTAATAAATTGAAGAGAGATCTCGTCGTTACTGTTGTTGTTACAGAGGAGTTGTTTAATGGAAGATATGAGGTTATAGTCTCTAACAATTCTCTTTGTTGATTCTCGGAAGCTATGGTGGCAGAGGAGGAAGATGACGATGCTGATGATGAACGAGAGGCTCCGGGAATATGTTTCTTTGCGTATGATATTAGAGATTTCTCTACGATCTCTGGACTCAGATCTCTCGACTTCAGAGCTTTGATCACTCGTCTAAAGATTGGAAAACTCAATTCCGTCAAATCTTCAAACCAAAGCTCTGTTTTCAAATCATTGCTCTGTTTCTTGCGATCTACGGCGAGGACACCTCCGTTGTTTATTGGCCAACCGAACACAAACAACGACGGATTGGTTGAGGAAGCTTTGGAGACGATGGAATCTATACACTGTTCCGTTAAACCGAGAGATTCAGCTAAAGACGAGACTGATTCACAAGCTTTCAACGCTTCAATGGATTCTCGTATGTTACTGAAGACGAAGTGTGTGAGAAACCTCTCTGTTTTCGAAATTAGATTCTCCGGTGAGTACTCTTCTGTCATTTCGAGATAATCGGCGGCGCAGCGTAGTGGAACCGCCGTTGAAACAGAGATGTCGACTTTGAAGCCGTAGCTTATCTTTACCACTGTCTCGAAAATCTCTGAACTTCCCGGAAAATTCTCAAGCTTTATGTGAGGATCACTCTGTTCTTGCTCTGTAATCAGCCTTTGAAGTTTTCTGCTTTTAGACATCAGAGGAAACTGAAGAAGAAACACACACAAAAATTAGTTTTACTGTAACTTCGGAAAAAAATCAGAGACAAAGATGAATCTTGAGACCTTGTGTAGATGAAATGCTATATCATCAACTTCGATTTCGATGTCACTTGGTAAGCCTGTGGTGCAAAAGAACCTGCACCAAGAAAATAAGTGAGAACAGTTTTATCAGTACTTGAAACGTAGAATTATATCTTTGTGTTACTATTGAAACATGAGTGTTTTGTTCTTCACCATGCTTGCTTCTTGGAGTTTGCCATAAGAGAAAAATCACAGAAGAATGAAAAAGCAAAATCTCTCGATGAATGTGGAAGCAATTGTGATAAGATTATATTCGTAGTGTGCGATCGAGTAAAGTGAAACAAGTTTCATTATTTTTAGTGTGTGATCAATTCTTTTAGCTTAATATAATAAATGTTTCTGTCTTTTGCTTTTTTATAAAAAGGAATTGATTGTTTAATATTTTGGATGCAGAACAGCCAGAATCTCAAGAAATTGGGCATTGAAAAGAGGCAAAGTCGCACTCATTTGTTAATCTTAATACTTAAACTTCCCTCCAAATTTTGCTTTTCCTAAACTACTTCTACTTGTGAATGCATAATGATTCTTCTAACTAATCTTTTATAATCTTTAACCAATTATGGTTTTAAATGCGGATAGCAAAGATACGGTGGCCCAAACATTTATTTTTTGTATATGTATATATAATGACGATTTAAAAATGCCTTCAATCATGCTTTGAAAACTTGTTGAGACACAACAATAATATCATCATTTAAGATATATGAATGTATCGGTTATCAATCATGCTTTCAAAGCCATTCATTTCTTCTTCTTTCTGAGTTTATCTCTATGCATGTTATGAATTGAGTTACTTGTTAGATGAATAATTCATTTGCAGAGTTAATCTAACAAATCTTGTTATATAAACAACTAAGCAAGCGTTAGTTAAATAATTAAACTAACTCG
Organism: Capsella rubella; assembly: GCF_000375325.1. Taxonomy (NCBI): domain Eukaryota; kingdom Viridiplantae; phylum Streptophyta; class Magnoliopsida; order Brassicales; family Brassicaceae; genus Capsella; species Capsella rubella. The sequence continues at coordinate 8,984,901 of NW_006238919.1, forward strand.
TTGATTAGATTAATAAGTCATTGCCTCAGAAAGAAACAAACAGTCAACTGAATGTTTTACCCCAACTACCAAAGTAGTCTCAATGATATATAAACAATAATCACCAAGGACAGGGGGAACTGTGTGATTATTGCAGACAGGACATTGATATTAATGTCAGAATCTAAAAAACTATGGTTTTTAAGAGTTTGTCTCTTACATTGCCAGTTCTGAACAGCTTTATAAAGAAGTCTGCACAACATCAAGATTGGTCCATTGTTGACCACACTATATTGGCTTTACTAGTGTCTAATTTTAGCAATTAGCTTTTTAAGCACCATGGATTAGATTCATATTTAAGGTAGTCATGTAAATGGCAGATAAACAAAGATGATAGTCATGTAAACCTTATTCATTTTCGAAACTATAAGGGACGTCGAGTTGTAACCCCATAGAAAGTCAAGCACACCAAAAAATACACTGGTTACATTCCATCACCTAATCGAACCATATATTGCAGTTTATTTTTCTAGTTGTGCCTTGTAACTTCAGACTGCAGTTACCTTGACAAAAGGTTATGTATCGTTATCGAGTAGTATACAACATTCGAACAAGGTAAAACGTGTATTCTTAGACTAAAGATTGGTCTCGTAAGGCATTGTAATAACCCAGAATATGAAGCCTGTACAAGAGAGTAGAAGTATATGATCAGATCATATCTCATCGGAGTAGATACACTCATCCACAAGCTGACGGAGATTAGGATTCTCCATTGCAGCCGCCACCCGTTCTTTATCATTCAGTTGTTTATTCACTGCGATAAAAATGATCCCAATGAGTATCAAAGTTCAGAGCAAAAGACATCAACTTTCCTCGAATCCAAAGACTAGAAAACAAGATTTCTCAGTCATATACCATTAGAAACTGAAATCTATCAAACATCATCCTAAACTTTGTTTACAGTTTCCACACATCATCCAATCTCTTTTAAGCTCTACACTTGTAAAGGTTTATAGAAAGCATATATGTAATGATCAACTAGCTTAAACCATATCAAAACGCCTAGTTGATAATTGTTTATATGACATCCTCACCTCCATTTTCATCAGCGTGAGAACCAGGAGACACTCTGATATCAACCTGAACATGAATAATACAAAACAGAAGCAATCACACATATATAACAAGTAATTTTTGAGAATTAATGAGTTCAACTTAGATGACCTTATATTGACCTTATAATGAAGTGGCAAAGATTCTTTAAGCTTAGCTCTCAAACACAGACCAATTATATTTGCCATACTACAATGCTGAATCGTCGGTGTAAAGGTTATCCTGATACATCACAAATACCCAAACACAAAAAAAAAGATCATCTAAAAGCAAAAAAAAAAAAAAAAAGCCTCAACATTTGAAACCAATTCCTATGACAATTGACAAATCTATTTAACTTCCTTAGATTAATTCAAAAAACCGATGTAACAATGAATATTTAAGCAATAGTAGCAACTCACAAGATGCGATCCAGCTCGTCATCGATAGTAACAGATTCTTCAGAGACAACACTTAGCTGCTCCAAAGTATAAGGGTGTTCTGGATCTCTTATATCTCTTACATACTTTGTCCATTCTCGTCAAAGATTCCCAAAATATACATAAAAAAAGAACTCCAAAAAAGAGCAAAAAATCCAAAACAAATTCATCTAAACCAAAACTCAAAATTGGAAAAAGGATATCATAGATGTCAAGAGGATCAACACCATCATCTCTATATTGATCTTGTGTACGAACGAGCCGTTCCTTCTTAGCCTGCACAACTGGATTCGCGTTTATCAGTCCCAGAGTCATCTTCTTCTCTCTTTCCTCAACCTTGGTTCTCTGTACGGACACCGACCTAATCTGATTATGATTAATTAACCTTGGAAGTGCTCTGCTAACAAAAGGTCACGGGTTCGAATCTCAAATATGGATTTAGTGGAGTCACAAAGTCTTTCCATTTCCATTAGTTTAACAAGAATAAAAGAAGAATCTTTTTTACCAAATTTCATTTAACAATTATCTTTTTTCTTCAAGGTTTGATTTTTCGGTGCAAAACGGTAAACTACAACTCCAATCCTTGAACCTTCTTGAGGATCATCACAATGTATAACATCAACATCGAAGAGCTTCCGAGCTTTCTTGAAAAAGATGGATTCTTTCTTCCATCTCTTGAGGTGAGCCATAAGGAACACTCTCTTGGATCCTTCTAAGAGCATAAAACGCAGAGTTTTGAGGAGTGGATCGTAAAGATGCTCGTGGTAGACCACGTCAGACGCTAGAATCAAGTCAACATTTTGACCCAAAACCTCCACGTCATCGGTTTCTCCCCAACGAAGAGACGCCACGTGGACTTTCCCACCGAATCTAGCCACGGCTTCGGCGTTCGCGTCGGCGTTGAATTTGAGATTCTCGATCACGTTTGGGAGATCCGTCACCGTGACATTAGCACCCAGCGTCGCAGCCGCCGCGATTCCGACGATTCCAGTTCCAGATCCGAGCTCGACGATGTTAAGCGGCGAAGATGAATCTGAACCGACGGAGTGAAAATTGGAGAAGGTGTGAGTGAGTGGGCTGGTGCTTGGGTCACGACGGTAGTTATCGAGAAGCGTGACGAGAGTTGTTGCAGGAAGCCAGAGCTTGAAGGCGATGCCTAGCGACGGTAACTGCCGGATCACGAGTGTTGATTCAATCGAATTAATCCGGTACATTTGAAGCTCCGATTTACCGGAGGAGACATTCTCACCTTCGACTTCGTTTTCTCCGATTTGAAGCATTGTCGTCGTCGTCGTCTTCTTCTCGGAGAGTGCCAGTAACCATTGATTCGACGGCGCCTCTTTCAAATTTCGTTTAAACTAGGGCACTCGAATCTGATAACACGTGGATGTTTCTTATTGGTAATGATTAGTTTATTGAATTTGTAAAAGCCTCTAATCTATACCGAGGGTTTACTGGTGAGTAGTGGAATATGTGAGATCGGAGATTTTGAGAGTTTCAGAGAAAGTGGAAGAGAGGTGAAAGATGATAAAGGCAGTGATGATGATGAACACACAAGGCAAACCACGACTAGCTAAATTCTACGATTACATGGTGCGATGCTTGCTAAGATGACCTTTTCAAAATTTCTTTAATTTCTTCGATCGATTGACCGATTTCTCAAATTTGGTTTTTTCATTTTTGGGATTTTCGGTTTCCAGCCTGTAGAGAAGCAGCAGGAGCTGATCCGCGGCGTGTTTTCAGGTTCTTGATCACCTCTGCATCTTCGATTCCTTACCATTTCATTATCTGTATTACTAAGATCTAGGTCGATTGTGAAACTAGCGGTGGATTTTGTTATGAATATCTTGAGATCACCGGAATGTGGTCGCTGCAATTTTGATTTTTGTTTATATTTGATTTACAGTATTGAGCAGTAGACCTGAGAATGTAAGCAATTTTCTGGAGATCGATTCATTGTTTGGCGTGGTAATGGCTTCTCTTTGTTATGGTGTTATATTGTCATACTGCTATGTAATTTCAATGTTTGGTTTCTCAAAATGCTTTGTTTGAATTTGTTTGCAGGACTCTCGGCTTGTGTACAAGCACTATGCTACACTCTATTTTGTTCTTGTATTTGATGGTTCAGAGAATGAACTTGCTATGCTTGATCTCATTCAAGGTGCGTTTTTTGTTTGATTTGTTTATAGTCAATCGCCATTGCTCTTTGATTCCAATATTATCTTAAATGGCTTGTCTGTAAAACCTATAGTTCAATTTCAATTATTTTGCTTTGGAATGAGACAGTCTGTTTTAAACATGTTGACAATGTGGAAAGACAGAATTCGGAATCAGTATCTTGTTCGCAATGCAGTGTCTGAGGCTCTGATCTCTCTCATTAAAGCTTGTTGCCATGATCAAGTACGAAAGTGTATAAGTAGTGTGCCAGCTGAATTGGTCGATATTAAGATGTAATTGCAGAATATATTTGGATTGGTATTGGGTTGGGATATTATGCCTATATGTGTAGTTCTCTTTCCAAGTTGATACTCTTTAATCAAATTTAGGTGTAGTTTTTTTTTTCCTTTTAGTTAATAGAAAGAGTATACTGGCTCGAGTTAACTTAGCCTGTCACGGATTGTTGTTAAATACGAATCATTGCTTATTCCCCTGCTCGTTGATTCTTTCATTATTAAAGCTGTGAACAGGTATATCTTTCATAGTATGATGATCTAAGTTATAGATTTATTACATTGGCAGTTCTTGTTGAAACACTGGACAAATGCTTCAGCAATGTGTGTGAACTTGACATTGTGTTCAACTACAGCAAGGTAATGGTTTCTTACACAGACAAGTCCGCCCCACCAAATACTCAGATTTTATTATATTTTTTAGCTGGTGCTACTGCAGATTGGTTTGGTCACTCTATTTAGATAAATACGAGAAACAAACACGTGTTAGTAGTAAACGTTTTGATGTCTTATTATTTCTTTCATTCACATGTTGCAGATGCACGCAGTGTTAGATGAGATTGTGTTTGGGGGACAGGTACTGGAAACTAGTTCAGCCGAAGTCATGAAAGCTGTTGAAGAAATATCAAAGTAGCTCACACTCATCCTTCTCTCTCAACCTCTCTACTGATTTTTTACATTTGTGGTGTTGTGGAGATAACCAGTTGCACTTTTTTGGTATTGTACAGATTAGAAGCAGCCTCAAATTCAATTTCACTTGTCCCTAAGTCTGTTTCCGGCTGGCGTGGCCGATAGCTTCAAAACCATGCTCAACTGTTACTGAAAACCAAAGTCACACTAAACATGTAACAAAGGTTTTCTTATTCATGTCTTGATCCAAATTCATGTTTTGTTTAGTGAGCGTCAAATGTTGCGTGAATGGGCTCAATGGTCTAAACGTGGGCCTAAGAATTGTGACTGGGGGAAGCTGTTTGAGAATGTAACGAAAACGACGAGGAATTAAAGAACTATTAAAACGTTAAACAAAAGTTCAAATTCAGAGTATTGTGGGTAGCTAAAACTAGAATAGAAAGTATAGGGAGCTATAAAGTAAAAAATAGCAAGTACAAAAACGCCGAACGGCGTGCGTTGTTGTGAAAAGAGTCAATACGTAATTCGATGGGGTGAGAAGAAGACTGAAGATTCGAAAATGGTTTTGAAGTGCCAATTCATATAAGTATCATTCTACCTTTTGAAATTCTTATGATCCATCTCTGCATTTCCTCAGTACCAGCTTTTTGACCTTTTCTAGTACCCAATAGATAGATAAGATACCTATGTGGGTTTATATTTCTTTAAAATGTTTTTTTTTTTTTTTTGCGATGATTAGATTGAAACATATTATATGTTTACATAGTTGAGATTATGAGGATAATGCGAATAAGAAGTACATAACTTAATAGTTTTGGCCCTTGTTTGTTATCCGAATTAAGATGGAATGTTTTCTCTCTTTATGCTCTAAAAGCTATTGGGGGCTACAAGAAGAAGAAAAAAGTTGGGAAATTTTGTGTTGTGTAGAAGACAAAAGAACAGTAATAAGTGGAAGGGGAAGATTCAAAGTGGAGTTGGTTTTGATTGGGAAACGTTGAGAGTGAAACACAAATACAAGAAAAAGGGGAAACTTGTTGGATAAAGATGATACAACAAATCCAATAATAACATTTGAAGAATTGGTCAAGCTATAGCAAAGATTGTACCATGGACCAAAGTGACCACCTTTGATCATGTTTATATAAATCCATATCTTATGTTTTTTTTTTTTATGTATATCATATGATTGATAGAGATACCTCTCCCAATCATGGGGCATTCCTCTAGTTGGTCCAACAATTTTTCTTTTTCCACTTTTGCCCTTTTTACTTACATTGGACCACTCCCACATTTGTATAAAATTGATTCATCCATTTCACAAAGAAATAAACCAATAAAATGTGTTATGTATCCCCCTGAGATTTTCAAATATCAAAATTTTATTAAACTCAAAGCTAATTAACAAAATAAATTACTCAAGCTGTCTTAAGTTATTTTCAACTACCAACACCAATTGACAATTATTATATTACTGTTTGTAAATTCGTTTATATAAAGCAAAAACAAGAGCTACAAAACTTTATTACAGTCAAATTCAAGCAATATATACTAGTTGACCGAATAAAAAAACAGTAGATGTGAAGTCCTTTTTTTTGAAAGATATATAAACAGAACAACACAGTTCATAACATAAATCTTTAGGAAATGTGAAGAGACGCTTTCGAGGGGACAACATGAAGTTACAGGAGCCGTAGACCAACAAACAAATAAAAATCTGGTCTTAACTCTTAACTTAGGACAGCTGGAATTTGTACTTTTATATTTATAGCTTTATATACAGTTTACCTGTTTAACGAAAAATCACGGGGCTAATTAATTTGAAACGAAAATAATAATAACATTATTCCATACTAGACTGATTCAATCTGAAATATTAACATTCTTTGAAACTCAAATCTATAGATTTACCAGCAATTAATAGAGTATAAACAACAATGGTTTCACATTATTTTTTTAGTAAGTGTGGTATAATAATCGAAAAAGCAGAAAAGCATTCATAGTTAGCCCCTATAATGATTTTTACATTTTTTAAGAACGCATACCATACAAACAGAATTTTCAAACAAACAAAAATAAAAATAAAGAGGAAAGCAGAATCCATCAAAAGGACAGAGATGAGAAAACATTCCAGTCGTGTTTTGTAACTTTTGAGGAATGTCTCATTATTTTTATATTAATTTTTTTTAATATCAACGTGACCGAGACGAGTCCTAAACCCAATACAAACTACTACGTACATTAAATTAAAAAAATCAAGTTAAACAATTTATTAGTAATGACTTATCATTAGATCGCTCTTTAAACAACATCATGCATGCATGCGGGAAGAAGAAGAGAATTAAAATCTCGCGGCTAGTACTAGTGTCCGTCCACGTGGCGAACCTGATTAACGACAAAAAGATTAATAATGTAATTAATCTAAGACTCGTCGTCGTCGTCGTCGTCGTCACCAAAAACACGATCTCTGTATGGGAACTCGCGATACTTTTTTCGGAACGTTGTGGTTCCCACCGAATCCAAACATTATCATTCATCATTTGCATTTGCATCATCTCATCAAACACCGTGTAGTTTTATTGCTCTCCCACTCAACTACGAGCCGTGTCTTCTTTTTGGTTTGTTTGCGTATAGCCGTTTCGTTTTTCCTTTTTTTCCTTTTTGGAGTTGTGTAAAATATACTCTTCCTCTACTACGCAAACGTCAATATAAGCGAGAGACATTAATTGATTCATTACACTCCTAGTATAGGTAAGTTACAAAAACTGGAGTAGACATCTCTACGTATTTGCATTATATGATCTTCCTTAAATGAACCATGACAACTTATGTTCTTTAATACTATAGTTATGCACTGTCACTTCACCCATAATATATTTGATATGAAAATTTTGTGTTATGAAAAAATTAGTAACGAAAAGAAATATAGAAGTTTATAAAGATTGAGGTGAAATGTTTTGTGATAAATAAAGCAAATCCCGGAGTATAATTACAGAAAGCTGATCTTGTACCATAGTAGTAGTTTAATTACGTAGTTTTTGATTACGAGCATTATTAGTGAAAAAATGGGATTGGTTTAATTCCAAAATTCACTATACAACCACGCGCCGTTAAAGCCCGTGAGTGCAGAACGTGTAAGTGGGATGGTAGCGTCTTAGTCACGGGGTGGTTGGGTCGCGTGAGAGGGTTATAAGTAGAGCTTTGCATGTAGTGGCGAAACGTAACGCTTTGTTGTGTCTCGGGGTAATCACGGTTTTTATGTTTCGAGTTTATCAAATTACTATAAATATAGGTTACGTACAATAATTAGAGTTTATAAATTGTTATAAATATAAACGTTCGACAGAGCATCTTTTGGAAAGTGGTGGTCGTCCCATTAGTCGAACTAAGTTTCGGCAATCTCAAGACGATCTGATTTTCACCTTTTTATATATATATATTATATTCGAAAAAAGAAAAATTTAAATGATAGGAATTGATAGGTAACTTGCCATGCGAAACAACTTTAACATCAAACAAAAAAAAGAATGGCTTACGAAACAATGAGATAGCTTAATAGACATATATACAATTTCCAACAAGTTTTGATCAATTGTTTTAGTTTTCTAACTCAAATGCCTTTGTTTGAATACATTTTCGAATACTATAGGTTATATAACCCCGTGATTTATCCATCGAAACATTATATGTTCTTCGTGCCATATCATTATAATTTTGGCTTATAGGAAAGATAAAAAAAAATAAAGAGTTATCATGTGGAATTACTATTAGGTATAATGATTTGAAGAGGTGGGTCCGAATAGCTTTTTTTCTTTGTTTCTTTTCACTAGTTCAAGATCAAATTTATGGGGAGTATTATTAGTTCTTTGACCTTTCTTTTTTAGAGAGTCCTTCTTTGACCCATCGAGATTCAAGAGCAGAATCTCTCTCTTGCTAAGCTAAGAAAAACATGAAAAAGTTCAAAATATACTATATATTAAAAAAGAAAAGATAGAAGAAGAGAGAGAGAGATATGTATAGTTGATACATGTGTATGCATAGGTTAATTGGGGGGGTGTTGCTTTGATGATTGTAGGAAGGTACTTCACTTGAATAGAGGGGATTCTTCTCTTTATCTTTTGGGTTCCTCACAATCTAATCTATTAGCTTTTCTTTTGATGCAATATTTTTCTTGTTACTCTAAAAAAAACACTCTTGCAAATCTTCTTGGATATTCCCATGTCATTATGATTCCAAATTCTTATTCTCTTTATCAAAAACCCCAATAGGAATTGGATTCTCATGGTTTTCGATACGTTACTCAGCCATACTACGACCATGAGTGATTCTAACGAGACAATTCGAGGATATGTTCTTCTTGTTTATCGTTTATACTTAAGAGATATGTGTATATATGATTTTTATCTAAACTAATCCCTTATACAACATATTTTCCATAAGTAACAGGACCTAGTTAGTTTTTGTCTAGCATTGTATATAAAAATGAAAATTTGATCGAATTTGTTAACATTAACGATTATTTTACGTACGATTCATATATTATATATGATACTCTTGAGTACTTTTGTCCAAAAAACAAAAAAATACTCTCTTGTACGTAGTATAGAGTTTTGTGTAGTAATTAGGTAAACCATCATTCCATCACGTGAACAAATACATGACTAGACGATTAGGAACGAAACAATGTGTAACTACTCCTAAAACTAAGAACATTTTATGATATTAAATCGCTAATTAAATCAATAGGTGGGGTGATTTCAGTTTTGACATTGAAATCGTTTAATTTGGCTCGTGGTAGTGGCTTCATTAGTGTGCACTAACCAAGCTGATATGTGCGAAATACAAAATAGTAATTAAACAGAAAAATGTACTTTATGCGTTAATGAAACATGTGGTTTACACATAGATAAATCGCGTTGATTATCTCATTATAGATTGTTGCTTATGTAAGGAGACGAACTAAAAAAGATTATGCTAGTCACGTACGTTAGCTACCGAGTTGTGACTGACAATGTTGTTTTAGTTTCAGTTGATATGGTACGTTGTTTAGCCGAAATAAAGGATATAAACATCAATAGAAGACCTTGATTACAGCCTTACAGGGTAAGAGAATAATACAGAAGAACATGCCATAATCAACATCATCTACAATATAGTACCTGAAGAATTTGTGATAGGCGATTCACTTATCTTGATACACATGTCCTTCATCTTGATCGAATTTTCCATTTTTATTTATTTTGTATTAGGTTGTTCATATATTTACATTTTGAATTGCAAGGCTTTGTGTTCCGGGAATATTAAGTTATAGATCAGCCAATGTATTTGATATAGCTGAGGCTCTTCTTCTACTACCAATCGAGAGTCCATATATATTTCAATAGTAGTTAAAGCATTTTAACATACAAATACTAAAGAAATAAAATACAAACACTTTATAGGGAAGAAGACTAGTATACGTTGACGACAAGAGTAGGGTAGACTCTAGCTAATAGCTGCAAGTTTTGAAGAAATCTAATAACCAAATCTAAGTCATTTATTTATTTTCTTTTAACACTTACATCATCATGGATCATCATTAACCACATGAGGCCGCTGAGCAGCAGAGATATCGAACGTGTGATTGCGATGTGGAGAAGAAGTAAGCAAAAGGACGAGGGCCACACGCGCGACCGAAGCATCAGCGCGTGAGATTCAGGGTTTTAGGGCAGAGAGATACGGAAAGAGACAGAGGTTTATATGTTTATTGATAGATAGATAGATAGAGAGAACAAATAAAATCCAAAAACCAAATAAGAAAAAGAAAAAAAAAACTTGGAGCCTCGTGATCGGAGATTTTTTTGCAGTGATGACTGTACTCTTTCTTCCTCTTCTCTCCCCCTTGTCACGTGGGCTAAATTTTGACCACCCTTCTTCAATGACCATCAACATCACATCACACTCTCTCCTTCCTTCTTCAACGTTTTTTGTTTTTGTTTTAAAGAGATAATTTTCAAATCCTTCATTATAATACTTATCATACATCTAGCTAGTAGTAAGACATTCGTGTGTGAGTGACATAATAATTGCTTCAAAAAGATGTAATGAATTAGCCAAGAGTCGTATGTTTTGATGGTCCTAAAGTCGTATGTTTCTCTCTAGATATCACGATAATACTTTGAAGCACGAAATGAAATATCTTGATCAGTTCAAAATGTTACCCAATCAGTTCATCTTTAGAGTGGCCATTCACATTTTGAACTTTGGTGTCCATCGGCTAACTCAGTTCAGCCTTGTCTTTTCTAACTAAGATAATTCTATTTACATAGTTTCGACTTTTTGTTTTACTACTACATGTTCCATTCTGTTTGATTTAGTACTGATATTATATTATAGTGTAAGGTGCATTTTACATATCATAGCATACATCCTTAGCCTAAGGCTAATCAATCATTCACACAACACAATCATGCACAGTTGCACACAGATTCTATATATATAGACCAAATATGTGTTTTATTTTAGTAGAAAAATAAAACCGTAATTAAATTATATCTAATTTTTACTTGGCTGTTTAAAGAACTTGTTATCAACGTTCATCGTATTTTGTAACTAAAAAAAACATAAAAAAGCAAGCAAGCCCCATTTGAGTAAATGATAATAGTATTAAAATTACTTCGTAAAAAGCTGCGTCCCCACATATTCTATTGATTTTTTAAAAAATTATTCGTTTTAATATAAACCTGCATATAAAGCACATGTACACGTCTGATTCTATATATAGGTGTGAGACCCTCTTCTCCATTCTTCATTCACTTCACACTCCAACGTGAAACCTGCAAACTTAATTTATCTCTCTTTAGCTTTCATTCTCTTAACTTCACACTTAGGGCTTTCACATCAAAGGAGAGCGATGATGCAGACTCCGTACACTACTTCAACGCAAGGGCAGTACTGTCATTCTTGTGGGATGTTCCATCACCACAGCCAAAGCTGCTGCTACAACAACAACAACTCTAACGCCGGTTCTTACTCGATGGTCTTCTCCATGCAAAACGGCGGCGTTTACGAGCAGAACGGCGAGGACTATCATCACGCTTCATCCGTTGTTGACTGCACTCTCTCGCTTGGAACTCCTTCTACGCGTCTTTGTGAGGAGGACGAGAAACGTAGACGCTCTACTTCCTCTGGTGCTTCTTCTTGCATCTCCAACTTCTGGGACTTGCTTCACACCAAAAACAGCAACTCAAAAACGGCGCCGTTCGGCAACGTTCCTTCTTTTTCCACTAACAAGCCAGCTCGCGGTTGTTCCGGCGGCGGAGGAGCCAGTGGCGGCGGTGATTCTCTTCTCTCCAGACGCTGTGCCAACTGCGACACCACTTCTACTCCACTATGGAGGAATGGTCCTAGAGGCCCCAAGGTGACTATTTTTTTCTTTAAAAAAAAAAAACAAATTGAAATGTGATTTTTTCATAAACAATTACAACGGAAATTTACAACAACGAAAGAAGACAGGTCATCCTTTTTGTTTTGAATATTTTGCCTATCTGTTTTTTCACTAAAACCAATAAATCCCTTTCTCGATAGGTTAATTTGTTGAAAGAAAACATTAAAAATAGTGTTTTTGATGGTTTAAGTAATTATTTGAATATAGTTGTTTTGAAGTATGCGACTTCTTGTAAATTAATCAACATATATTTGCAAAACACGACACTAATTCCATCCCATTAATTAGTTTTGAAATTTTCTATAGCTCTATTTGTTGAAACAGCATTAAATATATAGAGATATTAATGTTTAAATGATATGCACGGTATTTGGAATTTGTAGTCCCTATGCAACGCATGCGGCATTCGTTTCAAGAAGGAAGAAAGAAGAACAACGGCGGCTTCGGGAAACACCGTAGTAGGAGTTGCACCGGTTCAACCCGATCAGTACTCCGGCTACAATAACTACCACGCTGCCACCGGTAACAACAATAACAATGGTACTCCGTGGGCTCATCATCACTCGACGCAGAGGGTTCCTTGTAATTATCCGGCAAACGAGATCAGGTTCATGGATGACTACAACGGCGGAGTAGGACACAACGGTGAATCTGACGGTGCTCACGGCGGCGTACCGTTTCTTTCGTGGAGGCTTAACGTGGCTGATAGGGCAAGTCTTGTCCATGACTTTACCAGATGAAAGGAAAAAAAAAAGAAAAAGAAAACGACGTTAGATTCTTGATATTTCCATGTGGTTTAATTATTTAATTATGTCTAATTAAAAAAAAAATGTTTCAAGAAAAAGAAAAAAACATTAGAAGTGTATATCGAGAGACGATGTTGATGTTATTGATAGCGACGGTCTAACTTATGGTTTATCTATAAAGTACCGTTCGGGTCAATGTTTAAAAATCAGTTTTTATTATAAAATTAAAAATTAACCTTCTTTTTATAGAAATTTTGAGTAAAAACGAATATTAGTAAATTAATATATTTAGATTCTTCAGTTGATTGTGTTTAAATTTGTTATTAACAACATATGTATATAAAAAAAAAAAAATCACAAGAATAAGAAAAAGAAAACAGAGAACAAAAATAAAGACATAGGATAGAACTCTTTTAATGTATATAGTTGTTTGAAGGTGAAGGGAGAAGTTTCAGTTCCACCTGAGTCCCTGAATTTCACAACTGAGAGAGCTTTTAATAAATAATAAAAAAACTACCAATTATATAATTTCTTTCGTTTTATAAAATAAAAACTGAAAAGATAAATTTGGGGGTGTTTGGTAGTGAAGATTGAAATCTGATCGTCGAATTTGGGGGAGATAGATAGAGTATAAGATTCTGATCGTACCAAAGTGGGGTTTTGGTGGGTGGGGGTGGGGGGAGAGGGGTTACTGTTGTGTTTCAGTTTGGATCAGAGCATTGTAGTGATTTAATGAACTTATATTTGTCGTATTATGCTCTGTTCTTTCTCCTCCTTTTATATAAATTTTGACCGTCGTTTTGTCCTTTACTACTCTCCCCTCTTCTTGACCTTTTGTTCGTGTCAATATGTGCTCTACAGAATATTATTTATTTCTCCTTTAAAAAAAAAAAAACCAAATAATTAGTTTTCCGATTTTACTGAACCGATTCTGCTACATGTTCTGTACTAATTCTACCAGCTTTTTCATCTATCTATCTCGCTGCACGATCATACATTTACAAATTAAAAATAAAAAAATCCCATTATTAATAGTATTTTCTTTTCGGTCGTCAAAAAATACTTACAACAAGTGGGATCTTATTATTATTATCTTACGCTTTAGCAAAATTGGGTTTAGATAATGGGCCGAATCGGGATTGCTTATAGGCCCAATTTAGAATCGTTGTTTGGTTTTTAACGCGAGGAAGAAGATATTAGTGATCAAACTCCGCCGTCGTTATGTCGTCTCTCCGTAAAACCCTTACCGCCGTGAATCAATCTTCGTTATTGCCGGAATCTTCAATCGTCGCCGTTAAACTCGCGGATTCTGAGGCTTCTGGTTCTTCCTCATCTAGAATAACATTCCGACCTCGTAAAATCAGGAAAGTTTCGTCAGATCCTTCACCGAGAATCATCGTCACAGCGTCTCCTCCCTTATCAACAAAATCGACGGTTGCTATCGCTCTCCGTCACTTGCAAAGCTCCGACGAACTTCTCGGAGCGTTGATCAAAACGCACAACGATCCTCCAGTGTTCGAATCAAGCAATCCTCCGTTCCTCTCCTTAGCGAGATCCATCCTCTACCAACAGCTCGCGACCAAAGCAGCGAAATGTATCTACGATCGATTCATCGCTCTATTCGACGGAGGTGAATCAGGTGTCCTCCCTGAGTCCGTGACCTCACTCTCCGCCGTCGATCTTCGTAAGATCGGTGTCTCCGGGAGAAAAGCTAGCTATCTCCACGATCTAGCTGATAAGTACAACAACGGTTTGCTCTCTGATGAATTGATTATGAAAATGAGTGATGAAGAGTTGATTGACCGGTTAACTTTGGTTAAAGGAATTGGAGTGTGGACTGTTCATATGTTTATGATCTTCTCTTTGCATAGACCTGATGTTTTGCCTGTGGGAGATCTTGGTGTGAGGAAAGGTGTCAAAGATCTTTATGGTTTGAAAGACCTCCCTGGTCCGTTGCAGATGGAGCAGCTTTGTGAGAAATGGCGTCCTTATAGGTCTGTTGGTTCATGGTACATGTGGAGACTAATCGAGGCTCGTAAGACCAAATAACACCCAACTGGTATACAATCTAAACAGTACCTCTCTTTGTCATTGCTTGCTTTGATCTGAAGAACACAAAATTTAGAAAGGATGATAGGAACTAGAGTTGACTGACATGTGCATAGCTATCGTGATCTCTTTATAGAAGTAATTCAAGATTACCTGATTATTAGAGAGGATAAGAAACACTTGCTAGTTAGTTTAGCATCTGTTTGATTAGTAGCTTTTGGAATACGTTTTGATCTTTGCTTGATGTGTCTTCTATATCTAGCAACAATCTGATCCTTTCTCTCACTGAAGATTCTATATCTGGTAGCTATCGCTGTTGTCATACGATTTGTTGCAATCAATCGTTTCGGTAATGATAACTGAAGACCCATTTGTTCTTGTTTTGGTCGGACAGCTAGTTACTCTCATTCTGTGACGAATAAGCTATTCCACGCCCATCACCTCTCTTCCAAGTTTCACTTGCTGAGTTATTTTGTTGTGTTTGTATTATTAGAGCTCTTAAGAGAAACCTTTTTTTTTTGTATTCTAACCGTGTGTTCCACGGATAATTTATATTTCTGTGCTTTTTGTAAAATGTATCATCTTCATGTATGTGGTTTCAATTTGGTTATAGAGAGAAGCGTGGCTTGTTTATCAAAAATTTGTAACTGCATCCTATTGGGCTTTGGCCCAATTAATCAAGTGGAGTAGACCTAGTGTGGATCTGATTTTGCCAAGTGAGTCACATGTGAAACCAACATTGCTTACCCACACGAAGACAATGTCAAGGGAAGGGAATCCAAAACTAAAGTCGAAAGGTGTGTCACGCGTGGTAACATTCAAAACCTCTTATTAAGAGTTTTGTATATTGGCAAAATCTATTTCAATTGGTTTTAACTTTCATAATTTGGTTAAGAAATGAAGATCATAAATCATAAAGTGCTGCACAGCTGTGGGAAACAAAGAATCTGAATGAGAGACATGAGGCATGTGGAGATAAATAAAAGTGCAGGTTTTGTTGTGCTTATGTGGACCAGCTTTTCATTCTTTTCTTTCACACACTTTAATTCTTCTTCTACTATCCCCACCAGAAAAATAAATAATTATTCAATACTATGCCTTCTCTTTCAAGACTATGATTAATTCTCTTATTAATTATTGCGAAAATTAAACACTTCTATTAGAAACCCTAATTTCATTTGTATGGAAAATTTTGAAGATATTGTAAACACTAACATCAAATTCCATGCAAACCATATTCCAACACCCATATTGTGGATTGACAAACAAGGCCATTTCAAGTTTTAGTCTATAGTCTATACAATGACATGTTAAATGAAACAGTTTAGAAAACTGGAAAATTTATATATGATGATTAAGAAGCTAAACACCTAATTCAATAGACCTATAAGTCTCCTCTCATTTATATCTCTCTCTCTCCATTTTTAAAGTCCTACTAAGTACTGTAGTAGGTAATAAGTTTGACTAAGCTAGGTTTTTTTGCAGACACACATTAATTAGTAACACCATCATCATAAAAGAAAAATAGAGATATAAAATGCAATAATGGGAGATGGACCAAAGGTGCAGGTGGTGAAAGATAACAAACATATGACAATGTCTCGAAATTAAGAGGCACCACCACACAAACACACATACACATTACACACACACTCTCTCTCTCTCTCTGTCTAGTAGGTTTGTGTTTTTTTTTTGTTTAAATCAATATTTTGTTGGATTTTCATGTGAAATAAACTTGATGGGTGATAGGAAACAAACGCACATACGTCATCATCACCCTTAATTTCTATTTCTCCTTCTTCTTCAATCCTCATCAATACCAATTCTCTCAATCTTGCAATACTCTTCTTCTCTGGCCTATAACAATAAGCATCTCTATAATCCCCTAAGGTGAGTCCAAAATTCATCTCTCTTATCTATATATATATATAAAAGGAGATGTATGTATTTGCTTGCATGCATTATTGATTGATTCTAATTAAATCTTTAGCTAATTAGTTTTGTTCTTTTGGGTCAGATTTACAAATGGAGCTTGGAGGAGGAGTACAAGATAACGCAATTACTTCCACAACAATGATCTCAACAGAAGTAAAGGCACTTACCAAACCGTACCAGGATCCTGAAGCCAAACCAGAATCAGATCTATCCATAGCTTTATTCCCCATCAAGAAACCAAAGACACGTGTCGACCAAGCAGCTAAGTACCGGGAATGCCAGAAGAACCACGCGGCCCTAACCGGAGGACACGTGGTCGACGGATGCTGCGAGTTCTTGGCCGGCGGAGAAGAAGGTACGCTCGGTGCGCTGAAATGCGCCGCCTGTAACTGTCACCGGAGCTTCCACAGGAAAGAAGTGTACGGACACAAACAAGATCAGATGATGATAACCCCGGCGTTTTACAGCAGCAACAACAGCTCGTACAAGGCGATGCAGCCACGTGGAGTGTATCCAGCGGGTGAGATTGGACGGAGGACTTCTTCGTCGAGCGAGGATATGAAGAAGATTCTGAGCCATCGTAACCATAATAACGTTGATGGGAATGGCATGATGATGACGAGGAAGAAGAAGAAGAGAGTGAGGACCAAGATCAATGAAGAACAAAAGGAGAAGATGAAGGAGTTCGCGGAGAGATTAGGGTGGAGGATGCAGAAGAAAGATGAAGAAGAGATTGATAAGTTTTGTAAAGTGGTGAATCTGAGGAGACAGGTTTTTAAGGTTTGGATGCATAATAACAAGCAAGCAATGAAGAGGAACAGTAACACTAGTGACTAGTGATGATCATCTTCTCCAACGAATTATATATAATCTCTCTCTCTACATATATATATATATATAAATTTTGGTCTTCAATTTATTCCAAATCTTGGGTATGAATCGGTGACTAGTTTATATAAGATTGTAGGTGCAAATCTGTGCAATCTTATATGTTTTGGATTTGTTTTTTTTATATATCAGGGATTATCGTTTTTTCTTGTTTTAGTTAGTGGTTCAAGAAAATGATAAGATTGGGGTTTAGACCTTTGAATATTCTTCTCTAAAAAAGACAATACATTTGTATACCTAATAAATAGGTTCAAAAGCAACGTTAAATCAGTAAGCTGGAATAGCTCAGTTGGTTAGAGCGTGTGGCTGTTAACCACAAGGTCGGAGGTTCGACCCCTCCTTCTAGCGACTTTTTTTGAAAGTTCTGGTGTTTATTCATTTTGTAACATAGAGCATATGAGCATATAGGCTCCAAGTGGATGAAAAGAGGGAAATTGAGTCACATGAAGATTAATTTGTTATCAAGTGTGTATGATTATTATTCTTTCTAATCATCTCCCTTTGGTCACTTCAAATATCAGAAAATTATCTCCCAATCCCCCCTCGTACGTAATATTAAAACACACACGAAGAGCACTAAGTTCAAAAAATGTTTTTGAATTCCATCCTACTTCGCACGCTTTGATTAAGATTTTAAATAAGTGCTTCCGATAAAATATGTAGTAAGTTTTTTGGCTAAATAGTTTCTGAGATGTTTCCTTTTTCTCCTTTAAGCTCGACAAATTGCCGACCTTTTTCTTCTAATCCAAGAATAATTATAAATTGTTGTATTATGGATCGGACAAAGAAGCTAGAGTTATAGTATTTGCACGAGAGAGGTTTAGTAGTATATCTGTATATAAAAACTCTAGAGCCATTTTGAATTGTCTAAAAGATGTAGACGTAATAAGAGTCAGCATAAAACACATTTGACCGGCGAATTAATCGGGGACAAGATTCACGAGAGAAGATGTATACATCATGTGGGTGTAACACTATAACACATGCTTTTTTTAATAAAATTTCTGGTTATATAAACTATAACACATGCTTTATTGATTACATATACAACAAAATTAATTTCAGTTAGTTGGAATGGAGATCTCACACAGACAACAAACACTAAAGAATTATATAAAAGTCAACAGATCTACTCTTTCCTTTTCATATCACAAAGCAAACTTGGCCTACTACTTAAGCTAACACCATCAGGAGAAAGATTCAAGAACACACCTAATATCACAAGAAAAAAAGAAGACCACTTTTGTTTTTTCAACACCACCACACAAAGACCATGTTTAGAGCCATGAGCACTAGGAAAATCCATGGTGGCTACGAAAAGCTAGGCGACGAAGAAGCGATATTGAAAAGGGTCTCGAGCGTTCCGGCTAGTGCTTATGGTCAATCAAGAAATCCGGTTCAAGAAGTGAAGAAGACACCGACGACGGTGAAACCAACCGGTGGTGGTTCTGCTCATCCTTTGTTTAGTTTCTTTGACGTTCATTTCCAAAGGAAGCATAAGAAGAAGAGTACGACGAAGACGAAGAAGAGTTTGGCTACTTCGAAACCCGAGTTTGCGAGGTATATGGAGTATGTGAAAGAAGGAGGTGTGTGGGATCCAAGTTCTAACGCACCTGTGATTCATTACAGATAAGATTCGTCATGGAAAAAAAAATGAATAAAAAGATTTGTATATCGTTTTTCTTTTTATAACATATAATCTCTTCAGAAAATTGAATATGTCTATCAGTCTATGTGATTCGATTTGAAAGATGGAATAAGCAATATAAATTTGTCATTGTTGTACACTTTTAAATGGAGATTTCAAGAATAAGATAAATTCAAAAAAGTCCTTGACCTTAACATTGATCAACAAGTTGGTTTAGCTATATAAATATATATATGTTTATTAGAGAATCGAACCAATTCCTAATTGCTCATATATATAAAGTCCAAACTCTAGAACTTCTCTAGCTTTGAATCAGGTTCTATATTCTTCATTTCCCACCTTTAGCTTTTGATTTGTTAATAAAAATTCAAATTAGAAGAAAGAAATTTCAAATTTTCCAATGACCGGTGTTGCATATGATTTTTTCTTCTCATAAAAAATATAAAATTCTAACAAAATATCATAGTCTCATTTTTCTTGTGAAGACCAAATTTATTTTTAAAAACCATAGTAATGTTAACCAAATTTGAAAATGTAAGCGTGTTGTTCACATTGGTCACGTAACACGTTTTAGGAAACTGTCTCTTAAACAATAGTATTTGAAGAAGACAAACAAAATAAAGATGGGCCTTTACAGATTCGCGAAAAGACAAATTGGGCCAAGGGCTAAGTTTTGCTTTTTAGGACACAAAGTGTTGCCACGTCAACATATTTAATGACGTTAATGGAATATTCGAGATAGGACCATCAAATCAAAGATCCCTTAGACGATGTCGTTTTAGTTAACTTCACGAAACCCTACCGGTGATTCATTTACACAAAATACCCCTTCCGTTATCGCGCCGTCCTTGCTCGTTACGCCTTACCGTCAAAGGTTATATTCGTCTTTTTAAGAAGTTATCTCCAAAAGAAAAGACCACGTTTTAAAAAATAAAATTTAATTA
Source organism: Capsella rubella (assembly GCF_000375325.1). NCBI lineage: Eukaryota > Viridiplantae > Streptophyta > Magnoliopsida > Brassicales > Brassicaceae > Capsella > Capsella rubella. The sequence continues at coordinate 9,005,125 of NW_006238919.1, forward strand.
AGATAAATAAAACGAGTTTTGTTAAGAAATGGGTCGCCAAGAATAGAGGAAGAAGCAGCGAAGAAAAAAAAAAAAAAAAGGAGCGTTTCAAATATTTGCGGAGATACAAAGCTGAGAGAGAAAGAGAGATAAAAAAGCCTTGGAGAAGAGGTCTTCTTCTTCTTCTTCTTCCCTCCTCCTCCTCTTATATACGATGTCGTATCGCTTTTATTCTTCTTATTATCTTCGCCGTCGTATTGCATCCGTTTGACATCGATATCTACAGGTTGGATCTTTTTTCTAATACAGCTTTCTTCTTCCGTGGAGATCTCCTTCGCGCTCGAGGTAATCCTTCTTTTACGCCTCCGGATTTGGTTTCTGTTGATGTTGCTCGGTGTAATTTCTGGGAAAAGTTTCGTTATCGTAGGTCAGTACCTTTCGAGATTCGTTTTGATTTTTTTTTATCGAACTTGACCTTTTCGTTAGCTTCTAGATTATCGATTTGTAATTGATTTTGCCAGCTTCTTCTCGATTTTAGTTTTTTTTTTGTGAGAATCTGGTTGTTGTTCAGGTATAGAGATGGTGTAGATGTGGTTTCAATTAGCTAATTGATTCGAGTTTTGCATTTTGGAAATTGTTTTGTTCTCGTTTCTGTTTTTCGATTGAAAATGAAGGAACGCTTTTGTGATTTGGGATTTTTTACTAATTTGAAGTTTGAAATGATGTGCAGAGCCATGCCTACTTTTTCTGCTATTGCTTTGGATAGAATGCTAGAGCCAGGGGCTTCCACATCTGTCGAGAGTGTTCCAACCACCTCAACAAAGTCGTTTTACTCAAAGCCACCGATATCAAAACTGGAGAAAGGCAAAGGTAAATTACCTAATGAAAGGACAGTTACGCGTCCTCAGATGTCACCTGCTCTCTACGCCACTCCTGATGCGATTCCACTTCCCAATTCGCCATCTTCTTTCCCGCCTTCGCCTTATATTATCAACCACAAATCACGTGGACCTCCGCGTCTTCTAAAAAGCTCTTCCGAGGCTAATGTTGTGTCTTCTTCCCACCAGAAGACCCTGAAAGACGAAACTATTTCTGCTGAAACTGATGTAAAGGTTTCCCCTCGGAGGAGGTCCACCTCGTTCTCGTTTCCTATCAGTGAGGCTACTGAAGATGACTTTTCCAATGGAGTTAACTATAATTTTGATGGTATTGTCGATGGTCCTGTTGGGAACTGGAGTCCGCTTGATGGTAAAGTTGGGAATGGAATCTCGGAGTTGGATTATGCTGCCAATGGTTTAGAAAGGGAAAACAAGCTGTCAGAGCCTGTCACTATCAAAAACGACAGAGAGAGTGAGTCTGAAGATTTCTATGACCCAGGTGAATCAGCAAGCTTCACAAGTAACACAGAAGTAGAGGGTGATGCCGGAGAGGAAGGTTCACATAGACTTGCTACACCTGTGGGAGAGTTTTATGATGCTTGGGATGGTACTTATCTAATTCTTATTCTCTTTCTGAGTATTTCCTTGCGAGATAATGCATGCGATCTTAACATTCCCAGGATAGTATCATGTATAGATCCTTCTCCCTTTGAGTGTTTTAGGATATCAGTACTGTTTCTTTAATGTGCAGTAGTAGCCTTTTCTTATTTTGGAATTATGTGTGTTTCTGGAGATATTGAAATTGAGGAGTAAACTTTCCAAATTATGAGGATTATTGCATTATTCATTTCCCATGTATTTGCAGTGTATCCTTGATGTTAATCTTTAACTCGACAGTGTGATTCAGAACTGTTTGTAATCCATTTAATTTTTCTTTTCCAGAATTATCAACCGACAGTGGAATGCAGAGTTCAGTTAACAACATTGAATCTGAACTAAGGGAGATAAGGCTTAGTTTACTAATGGAAATCGAGAAAAGAAAACAAACAGAGGAGGCTTTGGAGCATATGCAAATTCACTGGCAGAGACTTCGTGAGCAGTTGGCTCAGGTGGGTCTGTTCGTTCCTATTGATCCTACGGCCTCCACCAACAACATGAATCTAGCAGAAGAACTACGCTGCCAACTCGAGGTTGCTAGGTTTGTCTCTGACTCTTTAGGCAGAGGTATGGCGAAGGCGGAGGTAGAGATGGAGATGGAATCCATGCTCGAAACTAAGAACTTTGAAATCACACGGTTGTCTGATCGTGTACACTACTATGAGGCTGTGAACAGAGAAATGTCCCAACGGAACCAAGAGGCCATAGGTAGAAAAAAATCACTATCAGTCACCAAAATGATCCTTTGTCATTTCTATATCTTTCTTCTGAAGTCTAATCTCCTGATTTTGTTGATTCCAGAGGTGGCACGACGAGAGAGGCAGAAGAGAAAGAAGAGGCAGAGATGGATTTGGGGATCAATTGCAGCAACCATTACTCTAGGAAGTGCAGCATTGGCATGGTCTTATATCCCTTCAGCCAAGCCATCATCCGAAGTATCACAATCTCTTAAAGATGATTAAGTGAGTCTCTTGTCTCAATGACGGGTTTGATGCGAGCAAGAGAAATAAAGATACAGGACGTTTAGCGTACGCCTTGTGAATAGAAATATATACATATCTGGTTATTGTTTTAACTGTTGTCAAGAGGATGTATAGCTCCGAGTAGCTGCAAACACTTTTTTTGCGGTGGCATACTGAGTGGCAGCCACAGTCACTAATATTTGGTTCGGTTTAACATCCAATGTTTACCTCTAGTGTAAGGTGTTTGCCGTTGCTTACATCCTAAAGAAACCTTTTTCCTTTAATTTGATTTATTCTTAAATTACACAAACTGGCTCAGAACCCGACGTTCAATAATTTGAAAATAAATCGAGTGATACAATTTTAACTTTTCAAGCATTTGGTAAAAAGCTTTGTTTTGATTATCTGTCGTCTTTGAACCAGTTAAATACAACGTACACTGCGAATGCTAGCGCAAATGTAGCTGCCACCAGAAAAACAGATATTTGAACTAATAGAGATGACTCAAAGGCTTCACGTAGAAGCGAGTTCCACGTTGTATACCATAAGATGCAGAAAATAGATCCCACAATGGCACCCACCACCACTTGACTGCTTGTGTGCAGCTTCTGTGAAACCCTTAACCGTATCTACAGAACAAACAATAATATCTCAAGTTTTAACATTGTAAACAACGCAGAGAAAGGGAGACTAATACTAAATGATTCCAAGCCTAAATCAATTAGGTGATTTGGTTGCTAAAGCATGGAATGGACTTACAAAGTATGAACCCAATGCGAGGATGAAGCTGCTAAGAAACAAAGAGACTCCATTGGTTTCAAGCCATTCTATAACTGCAGCAAAACACGACCCCGGGTGAATACATTGTGTCAGCAGTTTCATGATAGTTAAGCAGGATGATTCGTTCAAGTTTTCGCTGCTTACCGGTTAAAACAGCAAAGACAGATATGAAAGAAATGGATTGAGCGTGAGAAGATGGCATCCCGGGATCAGATCGCAATGTTGTTTCAGGCCTCTCTTGGTTAAGTATACGTTTCAGAACTACAGAGAGAGCGGAATTCAAAATGGATCCAATGACAGCCCACAAGGCTGCACCATCATGTCGTAGAAGAATGATCGAACCAAATAGTGCAGACACAACCCATTTGCTCTGTTTCATCAATTTAAAACACAATTTAATACCACAGCGGCATTTCATCGAACAAATTGCGTGCATTAATGAGATTCCATTACTAACCAGACGATTAACAATGGCTTCAATCCCAACCAACTCGTTCCGAAGCTCCGAGGAACCTTTGATGAAAGATTCCTGCTCGATTGACCCAACTTGTTCGTTACCGCCATTGTTGCTGCCTCCGTCTCTGGTAGTGAATCTTTTAACGGTCATAGATCCAGAGCCAGAGACGAACAGAGGAGACCCACGAGAGATAATCGAACAAAAGCTCGAAAGTCTCGAACTTTTCGGGTACGAGGAAGAGCCTAAGTAGAAATTGCAGGTGGGATGATACTAGCGAAGAAGGAGAGAAGACGACGACGACGACGCTGCCATTTCCAAAAAAGGAAGATTTTTTTAAAAAGTCAACGTAGTATATAATCCATCGCTACAGAAGTACAATTCGTAAGGTGAAGAAGAAACATAACATATGAAAAATCGGAGAAAATCAAAGTCTGGTTTGGTTGGAGAGCAAAAGACCTGAGAGCTTTCTTCTTCAAAACAATCTTCAAAAAATTTCTATTGCTATGCTCGAAAACGAGTTTTGTTCTTCTTCTTCTTCACCTTGACGCATTTTATTTTATTATATCCATTCATATTCTTCCACGTGGCGTGTTGTTGAATCAACGGATAAGCAAATTAATGGGCTTATATTTCGTCAGTTCAGGCCCATACATTAAAACTTCTGGTCCATCACATTCATGTAAATACTTTGAGTTCTTTCTCGTGTGGGGAGAAAAGAGTTTGATGTTACGTTGACAAGAAAAAAGTGAAAGTTTAAATATGCTATAATATTATGTAAATGGAAGAGAAACTGATGTGAAAGAAAGATGAGATAATCTAGAGAGTGTTGGTTGACCAAAAAAATATAGAGAGTGTTGAATGATAAAACAATGGTTGATAAATATAATAGCATCATCCTCTGTTCAAAGTTTTAGGCCCTTGTCATCCATTCTCAGCAGGTAACTCGGTTTTGACCACTTGATTCTGATCAGTACGTGGATCACAAAATATTTTACATTTACCTTATCTCACAATCAATTCAAACCTCAGGGAAAGAGTCTTAAAACTGTAAAGTATTTTTTTTAAATGAAAACATTTTGTGAGAAATCTGCATTGCATTCACAAAAACCAAAAAAAAAAAAAAAAAGAGTGCGAACAAACAGTCATGGATACCCCTCACAAGTCCTATAGCCATCGGTGTTTGACCCGTTTAATCATTTTTCAGAAGAAAAAGGCAAAAAGTAAGCACACATGACACAAACCCATACAATGTACCTATCTATCTTGAGTCGTCAAAAACACAAAACTAGTACTTTTGGACCCCTTCAAATCTCTAACAGGGCTGTACAAAATTATATATAATTTGGACTTAATTACATAAACTAATCTGCGAGTACATGTTTTGTATTGGCCAACAACAGTCATCTACACCACTACCGCTCACAAACTTGGATCGTACGTCTAGTGTTATTTATGGCAAAGAAATTTGGACAAGTCAACAAAATCAAAAATCTAACCTTTTAATATTTCTACTAAAACAATACGTAACCGAGATTCTTCTGCCAAAGAAGCCTAAAAATAAAATAAAAATATAAACCTAATCTCTTAAGAATTTTGTTTAAAAAAACATATCTATACACACCCAAGAATTGAGATGAAGAATAGAAAAATATATCGATGAGATTGAGGATTATATATACCAATCTTTATCTTCATCATCTTTTTACTAACTTTTCGGTTTATGATTTATGATTTTCAGATTGGGTGTATCATAGTTCCAAATTATCAGCATCTAAGTTTTTTTTTTCTTTTTTAATATAATTTGGACCATATAGACTAGGAAGTTTTAAAAAACTGGTGGATTAGTAGACACTGTTACAACCCCCATATACACATACCACTAGTTAGTTATTGGGTTTAATGAATGGAAGTGACACGGTTTCTTCATTCTGCTAGACTTTTATAACATTGTTTTTCTCTTAAACTGCTTTTACAATAATTGAGTGACCCACACGCTAATATATTTAATTAGGTCAAGTCTTTGTTTACTAATTTCTTTTATTGTATTCGTTTGACGCATGGATTCATTTGTTTACTAAGTCAAATAAACCTCGTGAACAAGTCATTGGAACCCACTCAAACTCTACTTTTCTTTATAACTTTGAAACTTCCACGTTGTAGCCATGGGAAAGATCCTCGCTACTTCCTCTCTTCGGTTCCCACTTCCCACCAATCATCTATAATTCCTGAGTCTTTTATTTTTCTTTGGGGTTAAACACAACTCAAAAACTAAAAGAGACATAAGAAGATGAGCTCCTCTGATTCTTCTTCCGCGGAATCCCGTCTGGCCACGGCTAAGACGGTTCTCACCACCGCTGCTTCGGTGGCTGCAACCGCAATGCTGGCTCGGTCACTAGTCCAAGATTATTTGCCTGACGAGGTGCACAACTACATTTCCTATGGCTTCCGCTGCATCTTTGGTTACTTCTCCTCCCAAATGACGATAATCATCGAAGAATTCGAAGGTTTTGCTCACAATGAAGTCTTTGAGGCTGCAGAGGCCTATCTAGCCACCAAGATCTCTCCTTCTAACAAAAGAATCAAAGTGAGTAAACACGAGAAAGAAAACAACTACAATGTCACCGTGGAGCGAGACGAAGAAGTTTCCGACACCTACAACGGCGTCAAATTCCAGTGGATCCTCCATTGTCGCCATGTCGAGTCCAAGCACTTCCACAACCCGCGGGATCTTAACTCCACACTGAGATCTGAGGTCAGATCATTCGAGCTCAACTTCCACAAGAAATACAAAGACGTAGCCCTTGAATCTTACTTGCCATTCATGGTGAAAAGAGCCACGTTGATGAAGCAGGAGAAGAAAACACTCAAGATCTTCACTCTCTCCCCAGAGAACATGTATGGGAATTACTCTGACGCGTGGACCTCTGTTACTCTTGACCATCCTTCTACCTTCAAAACTCTTGCGATGGATTCAGATGTCAAGAGAAATGTGATGGACGATCTAGACCAATTCGTGCAGCGGAGAGACTACTACAAGAGAGTTGGTAAAGCTTGGAAGAGAGGTTACTTGCTGTACGGTCCACCGGGGACTGGGAAGTCAAGTTTAATTGCAGCCATGGCCAATCACCTTAACTTTGATATTTACGACCTAGAGTTGACTGCGGTTAACAACAATTCTGAGCTCCGGCGATTGTTGATTGCCACGGCTAACCGTTCGATTCTTATTGTAGAAGATATCGATTGCTCACTAGAATTGAAAGATAGGACTGGTGACGAACCACCTCGGGAAGCTGACGACATGGAGGATCCACGGTATAAAAAGGTGACGCTCTCTGGAATGTTAAATTTCATAGATGGTCTATGGTCAAGCTGCGGTGACGAAAGGATCATAATATTCACAACCAATTACAAAGAGAAACTCGACGCAGCGCTGTTGAGGCCAGGACGCATGGATATGCACATTCACATGTCCTACTGCACACCGAGTACTTTCAAAGCTCTTGCTTCAAACTATCTAGAGATCAAAGAGCACCACCTTTTCAGCAAGATCGAGGAAGGTATTGAGGCGACAGAGGTTACCCCAGCAGAGGTGGCTGAACAGCTAATGAGGAATGACACTGTTGATAAGGTTCTTGAGGGTCTCATCGAGTTCTTGAAAGTCAAGAAGATCGAAAACGAACAAGATAAGGCCAAGAAAGAGAAGCAAGAGTTGGAGAACAAGAAAAATATCACCAAGGGGAAAGATTCGGTAGTCAAGAAAACCGAAGAGGTTGATGAACAGCTAGTGAGGAACGACCGTGTTGATAAGGTTCTTGAAGGTTTGGTCGAGTTATTAAAAGTCAAGAAGATGGAGAACGACCAGGATAAAAGCCAAACATGAGGAGGTAAAAGAGCAGCAACATTAACTTGGCAGAGTGAATACCTTAATTACTAAATCGCTTTGTAGCGTGAGAATAATTGTTGATTTGTCTTTCTATTTTGGGATGATCCAACATTATATTACAAAGTAACCATGAATCTAGAGAGACCGCTTAAAGAAGCTAAATAGCCAAAAAAAAAAAAAAAAAAAAAAAACAAGGATTAAGTCATATAATGAATGAGATGTTCATAATTTTATTCCACTAAGTTATAAGTCGATCATTCAGTTACACTACAGAAGGAGCTAAATAGCCATAGTTTTTGCAAACTACACAATTCGTTTACTCTAATACTTTTAAATGACCATACATGTTCTAATTGTCTTCCTTTTCTTTGTAAATATATATATTTTTATCTTGTTCCAATTATTTTTCCGTAGTGTCATAAACGATTATGGTTTTGGACTTTTGGACTTGAAGTTGTGAAGTGGGTTGAGTTGCTGTGTTTAGGCCCAGTTGAAATTCAACTTTGGATGAAGAAGTCCAGCAATATAACACAGGTTCTCTCTCTGCATTTTTGTCGTGATCATGTAGCGACAAAGCTTGTCTTGCTGCTCAAGGGTGTACAGGGCAAACTTGGGATTTTACAGAGAGGGACAAAGAGGTTTATTTAAAAGCTGTGTTCGATTCAGAGAGTAAGACAAGGGGAGAGTCACTTTTGAGTGTAGAGAGAGTAAGAGAGAAAGTTCTGGGTTTTGGGGAGAGTTCTTCATTATCTTCTTTTCTTCTCTTAAGGTGATCTCTTTGTGTGGGTGAGTGATTCTCAAGTTGTAATCTGTTCTTTGTTCATAGTGAAACCTCTAGTGAGCGGTCAAGCTCACCGAGACGTACCTTGGCTGGTCTAAGCCTTGGGAACTCGTAACTCTCGTGTCCTGTTTCTTTACTTGTTAACAAACCTGCAAAACAACAAAAACACAAGCTTTGATCAAATACAGACCAAGTATGAGCTGAACGAAGTTACTACAAGTGGTATCAGAGCCAGGTTACAGTTCAAGTGTGTCTAAGGTATTAAATCTAAGAAAGGTGCTAACTTTTTGGGTTTTGTGAGTCATAGATCTAAGGAGACAAATAGATCTGTGATTTCTGAGGTTTGTAGTGGCTCTTCCTGGTTTGTTATTCATCTAGATATCTGGTATTAGAACTAGGTGAATATGGAACCCACTCAAGGTAGGTTTGAAGTAGAAAAGTTTGATGGGGAGGGAGATTTTGCTTTATGGAAACACAAGATTTTGGCTCAGCTGGAGATTTTGGGACTTGACTCTGCTCTGCAACCAGTTTCTGTCTTAGTAAAAGCTGCAGATGCTAAAGAAAAAACTGTTGAAGGAGAAGATGCAGGAAAAGCAGAAGAACGAGTCAAATCTGATCCAAAATGGCTGGATAAAGATCGGAGGGTTAGAAATCTTCTAAGTATGAGTCTGCAAGATATTGTTCTGAGAAAGGTTATGAAGGAACCTACAGCTTATGACATGTGGAATGCATTGGAAGCTGAGTATCAGGTTAAAACTCTACCTCACAGGTTCTATTTAAAGCAAAGGTTCTATAGCTTTAAAATGGATGGTTCGAAAAACCTAGATAAGAACCTGGATACTTTTAACAAGCTGATATCAGATCTGTCTAGTGTTCATGTTGAAATGAATGATGAGGATCAAGCTGCAATTCTCATGAACAGCTTGCCTAAACAGTTTGAGAACCTAGTTCACACTCTTAAGTACAATAGCGGAAGAAGCACTATCACAGTAAAAGAAATTATCAGAGCAGCCTACTCTACTGAGTTAGAACTGAAGGATAAAGGGGTGTATAAGCTACAGTCTGAGAGTGAAGGGTTGGTTGTTCAAGCAAGAGGAAGAACAGACATAAGAAACCAGCCTAAAGGAAAGCAGAACAACAAAAGTAGGTCTAAGTCTAGACCTAAAGGCAGGGAGTGTTGGATATGTGGAGAAGAAGGGCATTTTAAAAGGGAATGCCCAAAGAAGAAACAATCATCAAGCAATAGCAAAAGTGAAACTGGTGAAGCCAGCATTGGAAAAGCAGAATGGACAGAGCCTGTGATGCTATCAGTTTCAGAAAATGTTGCTAGAGAAGAATGGGTCTTGGATTCAGGTTGTTCATACCACTTGACATTCAGAAAAGACCTTATGTTTGATATTGAAGAAATAGATGGGGGAAGAATTCTGATGGGAAATGATTCCTACTGTGAAATAACAGCTATTGGAAAAATAAAGATTGTTAATTACAACAACACACCAGTTGTATTAACACAGGTCAGATATTCATCGACAGCTAGAAGAAATTTGATCTCTTTGGGACAACTAGAATCACTTGGTTGTTGGTTTCAGTCAAAGAACTTCAGGATGCAAGTGTTCTACAAAGAGAGAGAAGTGTTGGCTGGTGACTACAAAGACACTTTATATTTTCTAGATGGTAAGCCTGAGGTGGAACAGGCTAATGCAGCTGTTAGGTCAGTAAACACAACAGACTTGTGGCACAGTAGGTTGGGCCATATGAATGCAAAAGGACTACAGTTGTTAGTCAGGAAAGAACTGATAAGTTCAAGTACGTTTAAGGATTTTAAACAGTGTGAATTCTGCATTCTTGGTAAGGCTCAAAGGAAATCATTCAAAACAGGAAGTCATATCTCTAAGGGGCCTTTGGAGTATGTTCATTCTGACCTATGGGGTTCTCCTAATGTCACTCCCAGTTTATCAAAGTGCCAATACTACATATCATTTGTTGATGATTTCTCAAGGAAAGTGTGGGTTTATTTTCTCAGGACTAAGGATGAAGCTTATGAGAAGTTTGTTGAGTGGAAGACAATCACTGAGAATCAGTGTGGAAAGAAGTTGAAAATCTTAAGGACAGACAATGGTCTTGAGTATTGTAACAAGACCTTTGATGACCATTGCAAGCTTCATGGTATCTTAAGACACAAAACATGTCCGTACACTCCACAACAAAACGGAGTGGCTGAGAGATTGAATAGAACCATACTTGAAAAAGTAAGGAGTCTCTTAAGTGAGACTGGATTGGGTGAGTCCTTCTGGGCTGAAGCTACATCTACAGTGGTGTACATGATAAACCGAACACCATCTACACCACTAGATTTTGAAATACCGGAAGAAGTGTGGTCTGGTAGAAAACCAGAATATACACACATGAGGAGGTTTGGATGCTTAGTCTACTACCATGTTGATCAAGGTAAGCTCAAACCTAGAGCTAAGAAAGGTGTCTTCATGGGTTATCCTCAAGGTGTGAAAGGATACAGGATATGGAGTCTTGAAGATAAAAAATGCATTGTTAGTCGTGATACAATTTTCTGCGAGGATGTTGTTTACAAAGATATTGGGAAGCTGTCAAATGAACAAGGAGAAGTTTTTGACCCTAAAGGGAAAAAGAAAGTAATTTTTGAACTTCCGGATGATCAAGACAATGCTGGTGAATCAAGAACTTCAGGAGAAACTTCTGGTGGAGGTGGAGCTATGCCAGTTTCTGATCAAGAAGAAGAGGAAGACTCTGAAAATGAGACGGACTTTGAAGTCTCAAATTCGCCACTAGATAACTACATATTGGCGAGAGATAGAGCCAGAAGAGATATCAAAAAGCCAAGTAGATTTATTGAGGCTGATATTACTGTTTATGCTCTTAATGCAGCGCAACTAATGGATGATGATGAGCCTAACACTTATCAAGAGGCTATTAGCGGAAGTAATAAAGAGCAGTGGATAGCAGCAATGGAAGAGGAGATGGAATCTCATCATAAGAATCACACTTGGAATTTGATTCCAAGACCTGAGAAACAAAGAATAATTGGTTGTAAGTGGATATTCAAGTTCAAGCCAGGGATTCCAGGGGTTGAGAAACCTAGGTTCAAAGCAAGGTTAGTGGCCAAAGGATTCTCTCAAATAGAAGGGATTGACTACCATGAAGTTTTTTCACCAGTTGTTAAACATGTCACTATAAGGTTGGTGTTGTCTATGGTGGTTAATCAAGATATGGAGCTGGAACAGTTGGATGTGAAAACTGCGTTTTTACATGGAAAGTTGGATGAAAGGATACTAATGGAACAGCCTGAAGGTTACTCAAAAGGTGATGATGAGGTGTGCTTATTACAGAGATCTCTGTATGGGCTAAAACAGTCTCCAAGACAATGGAATTTGAGGTTTGATCAGTTTATGAAGTCACAAGGGTATTTAAGGAGTGAGTATGATCCATGTGTGTACTTCAAGTGTTACAAGGAGGACTGTTTTGTGTATCTACTACTATATGTAGATGATATGCTGGTTGCTGCAAAGGATATGCTAGAAATTGTTAAACTAAAAGCTATCCTAAGTAGTGAATTCGAAATGAAAGACCTAGGAGCAGCGAGTAGAATTCTAGGTATGGACATTTCAAGGGACAGAAGTCAAGGTGTGTTGAAGTTGTCACAGCAAGCTTATCTGGAAAAGGTTCTGAGGAACTTTAGAATGGATAAATCCATGCCAGTTCAAACACCTATAGGCTGTCATTTCAAGCTATCCAGTACAAAAGAAGAAGATAAAGCTAAGACAGAGACCAAGATGAAACGAGTACCTTACTCCAGTGCTGTTGGGAGTCTAATGTACGCAATGGTGGGATCTCGCCCTGATCTTGCTTATGCAGTTGGTATGGTCAGTCGCTTTATGGGATCTCCTAATGAAAATCATTGGGAAGCTGTTAAATGGATTCTAAGATACATCAGGGATTCTAAGGATCTGAGTCTGACATTCAAGAAATCTGAGAAATTTAAAGTGAGAGGGTATTGTGATAGTGATTATGGAGCTGACCTTGATAGGAGTCGATCTATCACAGGTTTTGTGTTTCAAGCAGGAGAAAACACAATCAGCTGGCGCTCAGGGCTGCAACATATAGTAGCTGTATCAACAACGGAAGCTGAATATATGGCCCTAGTAGAAGCAGCAAAAAAAGCGTTGTGGTTAAAGGGAATTACAAGTGAATTGGGATTTCCTCAAAAAGGTGTTGAAATCTTCTGTGATTCGCAGAGTGCGATTTGTTTGGCTAAGAATAACGTCTTCCATTCGAGGACAAAGCATATGGCTGTGCGTTTCAACTTCATTCGAGACGTGGTGGCAGATGGTTCATTGACTGTGACTAAAATCGGGACTTTGGTGAATCCGGCTGATATTCTCACAAAATCGGTACCGGTGATGAAGTTTGAAGAAGCTTTGAGTCATCTGAGAGTGCTCAGAGACTGAATTGGCTCCGGAATAGGGAGCTAAGATTCCGGCAGGTGGATGTCGGAGGGACTATATCGACAGGTAAATGTCGAAGAAAAAAAATAAAAAGGGGAGAAGCGATGAGTTTCTCAGGTTCTGTGCCTAAACCAAAATCGAGGTGGAGAATGTCATAAACGATTATGGTTTTGGACTTTTGGACTTGAAGTTGTGAAGTGGGCTGAGTTGCTGTGTTTAGGCCCAGTTGAAATTCAACTTTGGATGAAGAAGTCCAGCAATATAACACAGGTTCTCTCTCTGCATTTTTGCCGTGATCATGTAGCGACAAAGCTTGTCTTGCTGCTCAAGGGTGTACAGGGCAAACTTGGGATTTTACAGAGAGGGACAAAGAGGTTTATTTAAAAGCTGTGTTCGATTCAGAGAGTAAGACAAGGGGAGAGTCACTTTTGAGTGTAGAGAGAGTAAGAGAGAAAGTTCTGGGTTTTGGGGAGAGTTCTTCATTATCTTCTTTTCTTCTCTTAAGGTGATCTCTTTGTGTGGGTGAGTGATTCTCAAGTTGTAATCTGTTCTTTATTCATAGTGAAACCTCTAGTGAGCGGTCAAGCTCACCGAGACGTACCTTGGCTGGTCTAAGCCTTGGGAACTCGTAACTCTCGTGTCCTGTTTCTTTACTTGTTAATAAACCTGCAAAACAACAAAAACACAAGCTTTGATCAAATACAGACCAAGTATGAGCTGAACGAAGTTACTACACGTAGTTTCCTTTTTTGTTTTTGCTTCAGTTCACAATTCAAAATTGGCTTTTTGGGTGTTAATTTCATTTTCGTTTTACAAAGTAACCATGAATATAGAGAGACCGTTTAAAGAAGCTAAATAGCCAAAAAAAAATACAAGGATTAAGTCATATAATGAATGAGATGTTCATATAATTTTATTCCACATAGTTTTTTTAAACTACACAATTCGTTTACTCTGTAATTATTGAATCATGTTTTAATTTTCTTCCTTTTCTTGGTATATATATATATATTTATCTAGCTTTTTCCATTTATTTTCCCTTAATTTCCTTTTTTGTTTTTGCTTCAGTTCACCGTTCAAAATTGGCTTTTTGGCTGTTATATCCTTTTGTGATATTTCCTTTTCGTGTTTATTTACATTTTTCTGTGTCTTACAAATACAGCTCTTTGCTTGAGATAAAAGAAGCACGTTCTCGCTCACGGAAGAAACTTTTCTTCTCGCCCAAGAAACTTGACAAACCTAAGAGAGACGAACTCGCTAGTAAGTTTTCTGATGAGATCAGGTCTCAATGGCACTAACATCCCCTTCTTGTCCACCTCGTGTGCATGTGGGTATCGGTAGACACACGACACTTGGAATGCTAAAACGACCACGAAACGTTTCGGTTCGGGTTGCAAAATATCCAGGTATATTTGCACAAATCCTAGAAAGAACTAAGTCGGTAGAAGTTTCAACAGTTCTCACCACCGCAACTTCGTTGGCCGAAACAGGGGCGGATCTAGAAAATTTGTTCAATGGGGGCAAAAATATAGTAAAAAACTATCAAATACTAAATTATAAAAGACATAAAATTGTCATGTAAAAACTTTAAAACATCTTACAAAACCACTCAGACGCTCATTTAACAATTGAAACCTTTTTACCACATTTTTATTTGTGACATATTCAAATAACTAAAAACAAAAAACATGTTATTAATTAAAAATTTAGAAAATTTTGAATTTATAGACTTATATTTTAAAATTTATTAATTTTAAATTTATTAATTATGTAACAAACTTCCATAAAAGCTTAACCATAGAATAAACATATAAACAATTATCACTACAAAAACTAATATAGTCATGTATAACATAAAAACCTATATAATGTTTTCCAGGAAACATAGTTATAAGCTTGAACTGATTAAATAAAATTAACTGACTAAAAAATAATGCTTATATAATAGAAACGATTGTAAAAAAAATCAGGAAAATAAACTCACAAATTGATAATTGTTGATTTGTTGTCACATAAAGAAACCAAAGGACTAAAGAAGAAGAAAATAATAAAAAATTAGGTCTAGATTCGTAAGTCTTTAATTTATATATTAATATATATTTTTTGGTACATGGGTTAATGGGCTTTCCAAAAAAAAAAAAAAAAGTAGTTTTTTTGGTAGGAGCAGATTTTGTTTTTTAATAATATTTAATAATTTATTTATTTATTTTTTTTTTTTTGCTGGTGGCAGCTGCCCCCACCATCTTGGCTGTGGGTCCGCCCCTGGGCCGAAACCGTGGTGATGGCTCGATTGTTTGTACAAAAGTATGTTCCTTACGAGGTGCGCCACTACATCTCATATGAATTCCACCGCCGCTTCGTTCCTGACCTTTCCTCTCACATGACAATAACCATTGAAGAATTTGAAGGATTAGTTCACAACGAAGTCTTTGAGGCTGCAAAGGCCTATCTAGCCACAAAAGTCTCTCCCTCCAACAAAAAAATCAGAGTGAGTAAACACGAGAAAGAGAAAAACTACAACGTCACAGTGGAACGTGATGAGGAAGTTGTGGACACTTTCAATGACGTCAAGTTCCGGTGGATCCTCCGTTGCAGCCATGTCGAGTCAAAGAATCAAGAGTCGTCAAAAGTCAGATCCGAGGTCCGATCATTCGAGCTCAACTTCCACAAGAAATACAAAGACGTAGCCCTTGAATCTTACTTGCCATTCCTGGTGAAAAGAGCCACGTTGATGAAGCAAGAGAAGAAAAAGCTTAAGATGTTCACTCTCGACAGAAAGTGGTACTCAGACACGTGGACCTCTGTTACTTTTGACCATCCTTCTACTTTCAAGACGCTAGCAATGGATTCAGATGTCAAGACAAGTGTGATGGGAGATCTAGACGAATTCGTAAAGCGGAGCGACTACTATAAGAGGGTTGGTAAAGCTTGGAAGAGAGGATACTTGTTATACGGTCCACCAGGCACAGGGAAGTCAAGCTTGATCGCAGCCATGGCCAATCATCTACACTTTGATATTTACGACTTAGAGTTAACTGCGGTTAGAGACAACTCTGAGCTTCGGCGATTGCTGACTGCCATTGCTAATCGTTCGATTCTTGTTGTGGAAGATATTGACTGTTCGATCAAACTGAATAATAGGACAACTGATGAACCTCCTAAGGAAGATGATTCATCAAGTAACAAAAATGTGACTCTCTCTGGACTGCTAAATTTCATAGATGGTCTATGGTCAAGCTGCGGGGAAGAACGAATCATAATATTCACAACAAATTACAAAGAGAAACTCGACCCGGCTTTGTTAAGGCCCGGACGTATGGATATGCACATTCACATGTCCTACTGCACGTTAAGTGCTTTCAAGGTTCTTGCTTCAAACTATTTGGAGATCGAAGAGCACCACCTTTTCAGCAAGGTCGAGGAAGGTATTGAAGCCACAGAGGTTACTCCAGCTGAAGTGGCGGAACAACTTATGAGGAATGACTCTGTTGATAAGATTCTTGAGGGTTTGATCGAGTTTTTGAAAGCCAAGAAGATTAAGAAGGAACAGGATAAGGCCAAAATGGAGGAGCAAGAACTGGAGGAGCAACAAGTGGAGAACAAAGAATCGACTACCAAGAAAAAAGATTCAACGTTGAAGAAAAAACGAAAAGGTTAATAATTTGGCTTCTTGAGCAATGTTCCTCTCTGTTTTTTCTTACTTGGAATTATATTGTTTTCCTTTTCTAAAATAAACCTTCCTATTAATATCTTCCCCATACTCTCTAGTTCATGAAAGCAAACAAAATGAAGTTTCTAGCTTTTTTTTCTAAAAATTAATGAATTGTATGTTTTGAATGAGAGATATTTTAATTAGTATTAGAAAGCAAATAAATTATATCGAACAAAAAAAATTTTCACAAAAGAAAAAAATATGTCAATTAATAAAAATTCCTGAGAGAATCTGAAGAAAATAATCACTATATTAGTAAAAGAGAAGTACAAAAAGTGCTTTCGGGTCGGGTCAATTTCAAAAAATTACCCAAAATTTGTAATTGGATCTTTTAAAGTTGGATAGATTAATGGGTTTGGATACATACACCAGATACTTTCCAAATCTAATTTTAGGATTGTATTATTTCCATAATTAATTATAGGATTTACTAATATTTCTCTAACTAATTTAATACAATCTATTTAAAAAATATTATTCTTCTTTCACTTTTATTCGATATTATTTTTAATTTATAATATTATACTATATGATATAAATATTTAATAAAAATTTAACTTTTTTTTGCATATGTGCAATTTGAATTTTTCAAAAGGGACATATAATACTCAACTACACTCGATAAAATTTTTTGGACAATGGTTTAAAATCATTATAAGTATGACCAATATTAAAACCATTGTTACATAAGCATATTTAAAATTTCAAATAGTTTCAAAATATTATAAATAAAAGGTTCAAATATATAAAACTTTAAGAATTTAAAGTATTGAAATATTTTTTGAAGACATAAATGTAATTTGGAGACATACTTTTTATTGATAAAATATATTATATATCAAACTATGTAAATTTTAGATAATTCACGGGTAGTTTGTTAAAATCACAATTATAATGATAAAGTGAGTTACAAATAATGTTTTTTACGAAATAAATTCTGTTACGGGTTGGACTTTCAAAAAATATATTGTAAATATGTAATTTTTACGTATATTCGTACTTTTACTACAAAAATGGTAAAAATGAATAATTTATCGACAAATATTATTTCGTGTTGTTAAACTTTCACCGTGTTTTTAGTTGTATCAAAACTCAGTACATGATTATTTACTCGGTTTTTCCTTTATTATTTTATTTAAACTTATTATACAAATATATGATTTAGCGTAATCGACTGCACTCTAACAAAATTAAAATGTAACATATTCTAATCCGTTAAAAGTTATATATATGTAATTATTTCCCCCGCGCTGTAGCGCGGGTCCGAATCTAGTGAAATGTAAGAAGTATGTCAAAAGTACTGCTTACATATAATTTTCTTTCTTTTGTAATCTAATTGTGTTAATGTTGTTTCTAGAATATAGATGCAAATCAAACTTACGTAATAAATACGTCTACTCTCTTTAAAGTTTAAGAAACTGAAATAATAAAGAGAATAAATTATGTAAGAACACAAAACTTACTTGATGATTTCTTCTTCTTCTTGAAACTTTAAACAAATTGTAGAATGATAGAGGCTTGCTTTAGCAATCTCCTAAGACAGAATTTCGCCCCTACTCTGGTGTATGTAGTTACGTGAGCGTCTATCTTGAGGATCCAACTATCGATCTTTGTATTAACACCTTACAAAGACCCTTGCAAACTTTACTTTGAAACTCTCAGAAATTGTTTAAGAGAAGAGGAGGATTAGAATCAATCTCAACCTCTCTTTCTCTTATAAATATCTCTTTTGTATTGTTAATCTCACTATCTCTCTTGTATTGGTTTTCTGTCTCTGTTTCTTGTTCTCAACAACGTGACTTCTACTTATATTAAACCAAGAGGTGCAACCAAGAGGTGTTAACCAAGAGGTGTTAACCAATAGATGTTAACCAATAGATGCATCTCTTAATCAATCGTTGCTTTTAGAAACAACACATACGTACATGACCACGTACGTTACTCACGAGATGTGTTATATACACCAACAATACCCCACATTTTCTACTCAAACTTAACAGTTAAAATATTCTCTCAGATTATATTTTACTAATTGACATATTTTTCTTTCTTGTGTAATCTAATTGTGTACATTTGAACCCAAAAAAAATTGCACATGTTAAATGTATGTAAAAACCATTCTTTCATTTTTTGGTTGATTAATATATTTAACATTTCAACCCAAAAAAATTGCATGTGGTTTTATAAAATTATAAAGTCATAATTGCGATTTGCGACTATGTTTACTAAATGGGCCGTAAATGTTGGCCCACTTACACAATTAGATTCACATTTATCATCTTCAACCCAAACAAACTAAATACAATAAATCACATTCACCCCTAAATTTCAGAGGGTTCGTGAAAGTTCAGTGATCGCAGAAGTGCTGGTATCAATCAAAGGTGCGTACTCTTGTACGGCTCAAAACATTTTTTTTTTTTTTTCTTCTTTTTGTTAGAATTTCACTTTTATTCATCATCATAGATAACATCGGTTGATCAATTGAATCAGATTTATTACCACGTAAACCTTTTAACTTCATCATCATTATCACAATCTTTTTCTTTTAGGTTTGGTTAGTTTTTCTTGTTAGTGGTTCTGATTTTTTTTTTTCTTTTGCAACTTCTAAAAGATTGAAGGAAATGAGCTCCTCTGCTTCGTCCTCTAGTGAATCTCATCTAGCCACCGCCAAAACAGCTCTGACGACGGTTGCATCGGTGGCTGCAGCCGCAATGCTAGCACGATCAGTGGTTCAAGATTACATGCCAGGAGAGGTTCACGAGTTTATCTCTTACGGCTTTCGCAGATTCTTCAGCTACTTCTCTTTTCAGATGACTGCAGTAATTGAAGAATTTGGAGGTTATGAACACAATCAAGTGTTTGAGGCTGCCGAGGCTTACCTCGCCACCAAGATGTCTGATTCCACTAGAAGAATCAAAGTGAACAAGCATGAGAAACAGAGCAACTATAATGTCACTGTTGAGCGTGATGAGGAAGTTGTGGATTCTTTTGATGGCGTCAAGCTCAGTTGGATCCTTGTATGTCACCATGTCGATAAAAAGGATTTTCGTAACCCGCGGGATCTCAACTCCACTTTGAAATCAGAAGTGCGTACTTACGAGCTCAGTTTCCGAAAGAAGTTCAAGAACGTGGTTCTTGAATCCTACTTACCGTTTGTTGTGGAACAAGCTGCTCTAATGAAACAAAAGTGTAAGACTTTGAAGATCTTCACTGTTGATTCTTACTCTGACCAGTGGACCTCTGTGACTCTCGACCATCCTTCTACGTTTCGCACTCTCGCCATGGATCCCGAGGTGAAGAAAAACTTGGTGGAAGATCTCGAGAGATTCGTAAAGCGGAAAGGCTTTTACGAGAGGGTGGGAAAAGCTTGGAAGAGAGGGTATTTGTTGTATGGTCCACCCGGTACTGGAAAATCAAGCTTGATCGCAGCGATAGCTAATCATCTTAACTTTGATATATATGACTTAGACTTCACATCACTTAAAAGCAATGCTGAGCTCCGCGCGTTACTTATGTCTACTGCAAATCGTTCCATTCTAGTTGTGGAAGATATAGATTGTTCAATCGAGTTCAAGGATCGCACTAGTGATGAGGAAAACAACAATACCCCATATAAAGCGGTGATGCATTTTTTGGATTCACTATCAGTATGTCTTGCTTCTTAGCCTAAACTCATAACTAATAGTGTTTTGTTTGGTCATTTTTTCAGGTCACACTCTCTGGTCTATTGAATTTTGTAGACGGACTATGGTCAAGTTGTGGTAACGAGCGGATCATAGTGTTCACAACTAACTACAGAGAAAAATTGGATCCAGCACTGTTGAGGCCAGGACGTATGGACATGCACATTCACATGTCGTATTGCACACCAGCTGCTTTTAAGGTTTTGGCTTCAAATTATCTCGATATTGAAGATCATATAACTTTCGAGCACATTGAGGAAATGATCCGAGAAGTACAAGTTACACCAGCTGAAGTAGCTGAACAGTTGATGAGGAGTGACTCTGTGGATAAGGTTCTCCAAGGACTGGTTGAATTCTTAAACGCCAAGAAAGCTGTAAATGATGAAGCTAAAGACCACAAACAATAATTTTAAAAACTTACAATTAAATTTTGAGTAGTTCTTTTATTTTTTTCATGTTAACAATAATTATTACTATTGTCTTCTTATTTATTTGTTTAACACTATGATAAAAACAAGTTATGGATGATATTATTTTATGAGGTCAGTGATTGATTGAATTTTTATCAACTAAATCCTATCTCCGACAAAAATAAAAAGAAAACGAGTTTGGTTGACTGTTGACTTATAATTATTAAACCGTTGACTTCAATTTCGATAAAGGTTCTTAAAAAGATCCAAAGATCAGGAGCTTCAGATTCTCATCAGCTAAGTCAAATTCCTTGTAAGTGTTCTCTTACCATGAGATAGACTTTACTTTGGTTAGATTCATTTCAATTTTCTAGGATTCTACTTGCTGAGAAACTCTGGTTGGTTGATTTTAAGAAATATCGATCTAATGATAAACATAACCGATTGAATTATTGCTTGGAATATTTTTTTACCAATCAGAGATATTTCTTAAAGTTGCAGGGTTCTGAGATGGTGGACGCTGTTGTAACAGTGTGTCTAGAGAAAGCTTTCAACATCCTCGAAGAAAAAGGCCGAACCATATCGGAATACCAAAAGCATTTAAGAGAGTTGCGAGATGAGTTGCAATATATGCAGTCTTTTCTCAAGGATGCAGAGAGGAAGAAGAGAACTAATGAACTGTTGCGTACACTCTTGGCGGATTTACGAGAGTTGGTTTATGAAGCTGAGGACATACTCGTAGATTGTCAGCTTGCGGATGGGGATGAGGATGATGATGGGAACGAGCAAAGGTCCTCCAACGCATGGCTTTCGCGGTTGTATCCTGCCCGGGTTTCGTTGCAGTACAAGAAAAGCAAACGTTTGAAAGAGATCAATGAGAGGATAACATCGATAAAGAATAAAGCTGAGCCTTATTTCAAATTCAGAACGCCGAGTAATGTTGGAAGAGATAATGGAACTGATCGGTGGAGCTCTCCAGTGTATGATCATACTCAAGTGGTTGGTCTGGAAGGAGATAAAAGAAAAATCAAGGAATGGCTCTTTCGATCAAACGAGAGCGAGCTATTGATAATGGCCTTTGTGGGGATGGGAGGGCTAGGTAAAACTACGATTGCTCAAGAAGTGTTCAATGACAAAGAGATCGAACATCGTTTCGAAAGAAGGATATGGGTATCTGTGTCCCAGACTTTTACCGAAGAGCAGATCATGAGAAGCATATTGCGGAACTTGGGGGACGCGAGTGTTGGAGATGATCTTGGAACATTGCTGAGAAAAATCCAGCAGTATCTTTTGGGAAAAAAGTACTTGATTGTTATGGACGATGTATGGGATAAGAACTTGAGTTGGTGGGATAAGATCTACCAAGGACTGCCTAGAGGACAAGGTGGTAGCGTCATCGTGACAACAAGGTCAGAATCTGTTGCTGTAAAGGTTCAGGCAAGAGACAAGACTCACCGTCCACAGCTCCTCAGTCCTGATAACAGTTGGTTGCTGTTTTGTAAGGTGGCATTTGCAGCAAATAACGGTACTTGTGAGCGGCCCGAGCTAGAGGATGTCGGAAACGAGATTGTAACAAAATGCAAAGGCTTGCCTTTGACAATTAAAGCGGTTGGTGGGTTGCTTCTGTGCAAAGACCATGTCTATCATGAATGGAGACGAATTGCAGAGCATTTTCAGGATGAACTAAAAGGAAACAATTCCGAAACAGACAATGTGATGTCTTCTCTGCAACTGAGTTACGACGAACTACCTTCCCATCTTAAATCTTGCTTTCTCACGCTTTCGCTCTATCCAGAAGACTGTGTTATACCAAAACAACAGCTTGTACACGGATGGATTGGAGAAGGTTTTGTCATGTGGAGAAACGGAAAATCTGCAACTGAATCTGGAGAAGACTGCTTTTCAGGGCTCACAAACAGGTGTCTAATAGAAGTTGTTGACAAAACCTATAGCGGAACCATCATCACTTGCAAGATTCATGACATGGTTCGTGATTTGGTGATTGATATAGCGAAAAATGATTCGTTCTCTAACCTGGAAGGCCTCAACTGTCGCCACCTTGGTATTAGTGGAAACTTTGATGAGAAGCAGATCAAAGTTAATCATAAGCTGAGAGGCGTAGTGTCAACAACTAAGACAGGTGAAGTGAACAAGCTCAACTCAGACTTAGCTAAGAAATTCACAGATTGCAAATATCTTCGGGTTCTTGATATCTCAAAATCAATATTTGATGCTCCTCTGTCTGAGATTTTGGATGAAATTGCAAGCCTTCAACACTTGGCATGTCTTAGTTTGAGCAACACACATCCGTTGATCCAGTTTCCTCGTTCCATGGAAGATCTTCACAATCTTCAGATTCTAGACGCAAGCTACTGTCAGAATCTGAAACAACTTCCACCTTGCATTGTCTTGTTCAAGAAACTCCTGGTGCTTGACATGACGAATTGTGGATCACTTGAGTGCTTCCCCAAGGGTATCGGAAGTCTAGTGAAACTTGAAGTATTGTTGGGATTTAAGCCAGCCAGGTCCAACAATGGGTGCAAGCTCAGTGAGGTAAGAAATCTCACAAACCTCCGAAAACTTGGTCTTTCTCTGACTCGTGGAGATCAGATCGAAGATGAAGAGCTTGATTGTTTGACAAACCTAAGCAAGCTTATGTCCATTTCTATCACCTGCTACGATAGCTACGGCGATGATCTCATAACCAAAATAGATGCGCTTACTCCTCCACACCAGCTCCATGAGCTTTCTCTACAATTCTATCCTGGAAAGTCGAGTCCATTGTGGTTGAGTCCTCACAAGCTTCCGATGTTGAGGTACATGTCAATATGCTCAGGTAATCTGGTGAAAATGCATGAACGATTTTGGGGAAATGAGAATACTCACTGGAGAATCGAAGGTTTGATGTTAAGTTCATTGTCGGACCTAGACATGGACTGGGATGTTCTCCAACGGTCAATGCCATACCTTAGGAGCGTGAACGCAAACTGGTGTCCAGAGCTAGAGTCTTTCCCGATCGAAGATGTTGGCTTTAGAGGCGGATTGTGGACGAAAACACCACCGCACAGAACCTGATGGCATGTTTTAAGCAACTAAATCAATGTTTATTAATCAGCGACAATTTGGTAGTGTATTACATATAAGTGATACAATGTAATGCAGCATTTGAACGTTTGGATTTCACATCGAAATTTTCTTTTCTAATAAACATAAAAACAGAGCAAAAAGGCAAAACAGAGGCTACATCAATGGGAAATTTTTGATATCAACTGCTTGTTCAGTCAGAATCAGAGTCCAGATTCTCTGAAGACCTGACAGACCGCCGTATGCTCTCTTGATACTCCGCATCTTCATCATCTTCCTCTTTCTTCTTCTTGCTGAGCATTCCTGTTATAGATTTGCAGTTTTTAAGCAACAATTCTCTAACTGAGCTGTAATTATCAAAGAAAAACGGGTGCAAGGTTTCTTCATACCCTTTTTAACTAGAACGTTCTCTAGTTTATTCGTGGTGAAATCGTCCTTGGTGCCCAGATCCTGGAAACCAACTAGCCTATCCATCGCTATTCCCTTACTAAGAATGATAAAGAAACTCGAACTTTATCAGCATACACATACATCTAACAACAAACCTTGTATGTAAGAGTGAATAGAAAGAGCCGAAACCTGAAAAGCACAACACAAGGCAAAGTCTTTATTGCAAGCTTCGTGACAAAGAAAGGAGCATTCTGCATTTACATTAGTCAAGCAATAACTTCAGCAAAGGATTGTGGAAAAGCCGTTTCCTTTTTCTAACTTTAATCAAGTATTTCACTAACCTCTGCGTCAACTTTAATGAACTTTGTGTCCACATGTCTAGGCGCAAGAGTTTTCAGATGCTTGTCCATAATCCTACAATAATGCAGTGCATATCTTTGGTTACGAGCTCACATATCAGAAGACGAACAAAAACTAAGCTGATGTGATATCTTACTTGCACCGGTAAAATTCCTTGTGGTAGAAATGACATATCACTTTCTCACTCCTGGTGACTTCACCCAAAAAGTCTCCTTCGCTTACCTCTCGATATTCACCATGTCCTTGTCTTTTAAACGCTTCTCTCTTCTCAACTTCTCTCTATCAAGATAGAATTTTCAAGGCTTAGTACATAGCAATAGCTGCACAACTGATTATACAATACGATGCCAAAGTTATAACCTTTAGTGCTGCAATCCTATCTGCGTGCAATCTTTCTAGCTCTGGATCCTGCAGAACATAAACAAATAAGTCTACCGTAGAGACAGAAGCTTAAAAAACTCAAACACCGAAACAATATAAAACAGTACAACAAGCAAACATTGCACTTACATCCATAAGTTCATCAAGATCAACCTCTTCATTAACAGGATTTGATCCCTGAGCTTTCTCATTTGCAAGAACTTCCTACAAATCCGTATAAAGAAGAGTCATCAAAAACATAAAAAATACTCCTCAAAGGTAATCTACACAGCCAAAAACATCCATAACTAATCAAAGTCTATCACCTTTACAGACATCAAACAACACCATTGACCATTTCAACAATGGTTAACTTGTAACATAGCTCAATCATTTCTGTGATAGCATATACGAAATGAAAAACACTTACCAAAGCATATGCTGAAAACAATTAAACGTAATCGAACAATCTCAAAATAGGAAAAATATATACCTTTTGATAATTTCTCGCAGCTGCCGCCATTACATTTCCGAATGCTAGATTCGAAAGGGTCGATTTGACTGCATCCGGATCCATCTTTTAGCACCAAAAATCTGAAAAACTCACAACACGAGAGACGTCAGCTAAAAGAAAAAGAAAAAATTGGATTCAGAGATAGAAGATTGAAGGTCCAAGATCATACCTTTTCAAATTCCTTCCTGATGTGAAGAAGAAAAAAACACAGCTTTGAGAAATCAAAATCGAAATCAAAGCTTTTTTAATTTTTACTAACAATTTCAAATCTGGAGCGGACAAAAAAAAATAAAAAAATCCCAAAAAACAAAAGATGACCAATAAATCTGGGATACAAAAATCAAACGACAACGTTTGGTGTTGGAGAAAAATATGAATTAATAATGGGCCATCCAAATCTAAAAGCCCATAAAGCCTGCTATTTTTTTACGTCGGTCGTTAACCACTACTACACCGACGTCTTACCTGCCATGTGTCAATCTTAATCAATACGGATTTGAGTTTACTACAACTTTTGTTATGTCGGCCAACACGTATTGAGTAAAATATCTAATACTGTATGATGATTGATTCCTATCCAAAAATGAAAACTGGGGTTCTATAAAAGTATCATTCACGAGCTCATTAATCTTCATCGATCAAAGTCTTTAAGTTTTCTAAAGGCAAGAAATAAGTTACAAAGTTTTATTTTAGATTCAAAGAAAGAAAATGGATTCTTACCAGAACCAATCCGGAGTGCAAAAGAAGGGAATGACGGAGAAAATCATGGAGAAGCTCCCAGGTCATCATGCACCTCGTCAAACCGGAGCCAGCACTGGCTATGGTGCTACTACCACCGGCGGTGTTCACCACGAGAAGAAGGGCATGACGGAGAAGATAATGGAGAAGCTCCCAGGTCATGCACCTCATCAGACCGGAGCCAACACTGCTTATGGTGCTACTACCACTGGCGGTGTTCACCACGAGAATAAAGGGATGACGGAGAAGGTTATGGAGCAGCTGCCAGGCCATCATGGGTCACACCAAACTGGTTATGGTAACACTGGCGGCGTTCACCACCACGAGAAAAAAGGCATGACGGAAAAGATTATGGAGAAACTACCAGGTAATCAGGGGACTAACACGGGCTATGGTGGTGCTACAAACACTGGTGTCGTTCACCACGAGAAGAAAGGTATAGCAGAAAAAATTAAAGAGCAGTTGCCTGGTCATCATGGAACTGGAACCACTACGAGTTATGGTAATACTGGTGGTGTTGTTCATCACCACGAGAAAAAGAGTACGATGGACAAGATCAAAGAGAAGCTTCCTGGTAGTCACTAATTAACTAGAATCGTTCTAATTAACAAGTTGTTTCAAGAATATTTCAGTATCTGTGTTGTATTATTACGTATTCCTACAATATATGATGGTATGTGGCTTTTGAATAAAGCGCGTTATGCGTGTATGTAAGTGATCGGTTCGTTGAATTATTATATAAGTTTCCACTTTTGGTTTCGTTTATTGTTTGTTTTAGCTTTCTATATCTCCTTTGAACTGTATCTACTGTAAAGTGGATACAAATAGACTACTCATGACATTTAGGTAATGTGAACGTGAAGCTCTCAAATTGGGTATGAGTTTTTAGTTTAGTTTTTTACTGGAAAGTGGAAACACAAGCGGCGTTTACTTGGGCAGTAAATGTATTATTTATTCGGGTTTTCGTTTTAGGCCCATAAAGCCCAAATAAGCTATTTTGCGGATATTTAATTAAAAGCGGTGTGGATTACTAACGGACATGTGTCCAACTAACCACACTACCAACGTCTTACGTAATCGCCACGTGTGTCACTCTAAATCAACATAAATGATTTTTAAATATGTGTGTGATTATGATCTCTATACAAAGCTAAGGCACTCTGAGAAATAATCATTCAAAAGCGTTTGATCAGAGTTTGGATTGATATATAGTTTTGTCTAAAGGCAATAGCTAAACAAAGTTTAATATTGGATTGTAAGAGGAAAATGGAGTCTTACCAAAACCAGTCCGGAGCTCAGCAGACTCACCAACAGCTTGACCAATTCGGAAATCCAGCCACCACCGCAGCTCCGGTCATAGCTGAAGGTGGTGGTTTGAGTGGCGTGCTTCATCGTTCTGGAAGTAGCTCTAGCTCCAGCTCGGTACGTATACTTGTGTGTTTCCGCAATTTCTTTTGCAATATTTAATGTACTTTTCCTATATCCCCAAAATATATTATTGTTTCATTTAATTTGACTTCAGCTGCTTGGATACAATTAGCTAGGAAACATATTTTAGATTAATTTCAAAAAGGATAGAGATTATATGTGTGTTGCTTATTGAAAGTATAAGACCTCAAGCCCACAACGGGAAAACAAATATAGCCCAAATACCTTGTAATATTGAAAGTTCTTCTCACCAGCAAAAGACGACAAAGGAGCAAAAATAACAGAACTCTTCTCTGCAACAATAGGACCAAACCGGTTTGATAGTACAATTGTCGGAGAACCAGCTGGGAGTGACGTCTTCACCTTCCTTACACTCTGCATATTTGTGTCTTTGTCTTGCAGAGAAGAGTTATGTTCTTTTTGCTCCTTTGTCGTCTTTTGCTGGTGAGAATAACTTTCAATATTACAAGGTATTTGGGCTATACTTGTTTTCCCGTTGTGGGCTTGAGGCCTTATACTTTCACTTATATCAAAATACATACGTGTATAATAATAAATTTGCAAAAACTTATAGCTTTTCTTTTGGCACGATGTTCTACTAATGTAACATGTGTGTGTGTGTGTGTGTGTGTGTGTGACTGTGTGTGCATGCATGAATTAGGAGGACGATGGACTAGGTGGAAGGAGGAGGAAGAAGAAGGGATTAACCGAGAAGATTAAAGAAAAGCTGCCGGGTCATCATCACGAGTCCGACAAGACTTCTTTAGGTTCCACCACCACGGCCAATGATACCGGCACCACCGTTCACCACGAGAAGAAAGGCATGGTGGAAAAGATCAAAGAGAAGCTTCCGGGTAGTCATCATTAGATTCACGTTTTACCAAACTTGTTTGCGTATGTTGTAGTACCATATATGTAATGCATAAATAATATTTTGGTGTGGCTGAGTGGCTCTTACCAGCCACAAATAATATGACGTAGTTTTTTCCTTAATCAAGGGCCGTTACGCCTATGGTCGTTGAATGGAGTAAAGACATAAACCTCTCCTTTTCGTATCATTTATGGCTCAAGCCTTCAGTTTTTACAAGTGATGCAAATTAAGGTAATGTTAGCACACGGGCCGATTCACGTTTTTTGTCGACATCTTTCCCTTTAAAATAACAAAAGGACATTGACGTTTTCTATTCCCAACACTAAGGAATATCAAAATGAACGAGAAATATGGAAACTATATATAGATGTACCGAACCTAATATCCAAACCAACACTCGCAGTTAAATCTATTCCATCTAACACATTAAAATCTGAGTTGACGTGCGTAACAATCGTACTTGCCACACCTTCGTCTATAAATTTTTCAACCATGCATTCATCATCACTAGATTCCCAATTTATACAGATATGGTGAAGTCAATGGTTCTCGCTCGAATCTCACTTGCTGCGCTGTTTCCTCTTTGTATGTGTTATCGAACACATCAAAGCACGGGCGCGGGATCTCTCTCCCCTTGGTTTTACGACAACTCCTGTCCGAACGCACAAGCCATCGTTCAATCTTTCGTCGCCAAAGCATACGCCATTGACCCTCGCATGGCTGCCTCAATGCTTAGGCTCCATTTCCATGACTGTTTCGTCAATGTTTGACAAAATCTAAACTCTCTATTCTTCGAATATACAATGTTTGACATAAAGTTTAGGAGAAATGTTAAGTCCTAACATATACATACTTTGGTTGGCGCAGGGATGTGATGCTTCCCTCCTTTTGGACAGTAGTGGAACCATAGAAAGCGAGAAACGATCAATTTCGAATCGAGACTCTGCTAGAGGTTTCGAAGTCATTGACGAGATCAAGTTTGCTTTGGAAAACGAATGTCCTGAAACAGTTTCTTGCGCTGATATCTTGGCTCTCGTTGCTAGAGACTCCATTGTAATTGTAAGCCAGTCCTCCTAACATAGTCATTACAATTGTGCGTAATTAATTGTAACAAACACTCGGTAATATTGTAATTATATACAGTGTGGTGGACCGACTTGGGAAGTATATCTTGGAAGAAGAGATGCAAGAGAAGCAAGCTTGAGTGGTTCCATGGAGAACATTCCTACTCCCGACTCCACGTTACAGACACTTGTTAACATGTTCAACGTTCAAGGACTCGATCTCACCGATCTTGTTGCCCTCTTAGGTATATCATATTAAGTTTACATTTGTTCTTGAAGCCATTCATTTTAATAATTAAAGGAACGAATAAACGTTTTAAACAACGATGTGTGATTGTGATTGGATGTTCAAGAAGTTAACTTAATTATCTCTAATAATTCTTCTTAAGATATAAAGTTTTAAGCTAATACATTAATAAAATTTACCTATCAATTCTAAAACTAATAAGCATGGTTTCAAATGTAAGGGAGTCACACGATAGGAAATTCGAGGTGCTTAAATTTCCGACAAAGGTTATACAACCATTCTGGAAACAACGATCCCGACCAGACTTTGAACCAAAACTACGCATACATGTTGCAGCAGGGATGTCCGATTTCGGGCGAGGACCAAAACCTCTTTAATCTTGACTACGTGACGCCGAATAAGTTTGACAATTACTACTTCAAGAACTTGGTGAACTTTAGAGGACTCTTAAACTCTGATGAGATTTTGTTCACGCAAAGCAGTGAAACCATGGAGATGGTCAAGTTCTACGCGGAGAATGAGGAAGCCTTCTTTGAGCAGTTCGCGAGGTCGATTGTGAAGATGGGAAACATCTCACCGTTGACGGGGACTAGTGGTGAGATCCGGAGAATCTGCCGGAGGGTTAATCATGATTTTTGAGTGAGTTTCATTATTTGGATATTTTAAAGTAATATTAACGTTCTTGATTTGTGTTAATTTATTTTTATTTTGTCATTACATTAATTATGAGTTTGGTGATTGTAGTATATGGTTTACCCAAATACATATCAATTTTTGTTGCGACTAAAGTTTGCTAATGAATTTGGAATGTTCCTATTCTCAACAATGATTTTTTGACGTTACAACTCCATTAGGTACGATTTCATATTCGAATTTTAAAGCTCACACGAACCAATTGCATTTTAAAATTTTTTTTTTGACAAGTTGAGTTTCGAGTAAATTTAACACGCTTGCTTCATCTTCTTTCATAAATTTCTTCAAAGAAGCACAGTGAAAATGCTTAGACAATCTATAATACTTTAAGAACCATTATTATTGCTGAGATAGTAAAACTCAGGTTTCATTCTTCGATACACATTATTAGTAGTTTACTTGAGGAATAGAGAACATCATGGTTCTTCTATAGAACGGCATGAGTTCACTCTGTTTTGCTTAACTTGTTTAAGAAGGAGAGAATCTCTTGAGAGACTAGTTGAGACTTCTCCTGCTGGATAAAATGATGACCATCCTCAATAACAACAATCTCAAGGTTAGGTACAACACTCTTGAAAATCTCTCCTTTTACATACTCCATTGTTCCATTGGGTCCTTCGTTTCCGATATCTTTGTTTCCCACTATAAACTTAGTAGGAACGACGATTTTGGAGTCTTGCCATGGAGCCAATATCTCCCAATTCCTGTAAATTTCACATTTCAATACTATGTACGACAAAGACTCTAGATAAAGTTGTGAACAACTTACAGATCCATAGCTCTGTAGTAATTCAAAGGGCCTGTGAATCCAGATCTTTGAAACTTGTCTGCATACACTTGAATCTCTTCTTCGGTTATCCAATCTGGTATAGTCGATGGTATCTCAAGATGATCTATGATCTCTGTATCAGGAGGAGCCACTAAGTAGTCTGTTCTTGTCATCAGTAAGAACTTCTTCATTACCGTCAAGCAATCATGCTTGGCAAATGCAGCCTCAGCTCTTCCAGGTTTCTTTTAAAAACCGAACAGAAATCGAATTAAGGACGAGAATATGAATACCATAATGCTAACAGCATAATACTAACATCATAAATCTTGAAAGTAAGTTTTGGTTTTACCTGAAACTGAGACATGTATAACCCATCTCCAAAACTTTTCAAAAAATCTGAAGGTTTGAGTTTTGGATCTCTTGGAGTATATGGAACAGAGAGACTTATGAAACCTTTGACTCGGTCTGGTCTAAACAAGCACAGACACCAACCTATGATCGCTCCCCAATCATGCCCTGCCACAAAAGCCTACAATAGTAAAAAATGTGAACTCTTCTTTTCCAGAAATCTATATCTATCTAAATCTAAAAAGTTGGATACTCAAGAAGATCACTTTTCACCTGAGCAGTGCCGTAGTGGTCGAGCAAACCGATGACATCACCGACGAGGTGGCTCACAGTGTAAGACTCGTGGCTAGGAGGAGAGTCGGATTCGGCGTAGCCTCTGAGATCTGGAGCGACCACGTGGTAACCTTTGCTTGACAAGAAATCGATCTGGTGACGCCACGAGAACCATGTCTCAGGGAAGCCATGAAGTAACAGAACCAAAGGCCCTTCTTTGTCTACTTTCTCAGCAACGTTTAACCAAATCCCGTTGGTCTTGATCTTCTTCTCTCTAACAGAGCTCGTCATGATTCTTGATAGTTGTGAGAGAGAAGAAAAATCAGCGACCAAGGTGGAAGACTTTATTACAAGAGTTGAGAAATGAATGTACACGTCTCGTGGCGGCGAATGAGACCAGGCCTCTAGTTAGGTTACACGTGGCGGTCACTTGTCCTGACTCAGTTTCATCAGCCAAGTTCATGAAACAAGAAAAACATGACTGAATATAAAGAACAGAAACGTAAAGTAACTCTCAGTTCTGTCGACAAAGTTTGTAGAAAAGACAAGGGCGAGTTAACTCTTAAGAGAACACACGCTAAACACAACAAAGAAGAGTAATTCTAACTCAAGACAAGAAAAGAGATTGTTATTTGGGATTATTTCTTTGTTTGATCTAATGAAAGCAATCTCAAGAAGAAATTGACTTCTTCTTATCTTCTTCGAGCTGCTGAAGTTCGGTCAGTCTTTCAGCCCAAGCTCGGTCTCTTGCGACAGCAGCCATCTTACGTTCCACTTGCTTGATTCTCTTCTTTCTCTTTGCCTCTTGCACCAGCGCTTGCCTCTTCTTTTTCTCAGACTGTGAAAACATTCACGAACACTCCATCTTATTAGTAACCGAAATCTTTCTCTTAGAAGACATCTAAAAATAAGAAACATTGCAGATTGTTTTGCCAGGAAATGGAAACAAAACAGAGAAGCTAAGAGAGATACAGCCTTTTTATTTTCCCATAAGTTACTTTTGAATTCTCATCTTTCAAACTTTTTCTCGTGTGTACAATCTATGGATTCTCAACAGATATTTCACCCAAGTATGTCAAGCTATGCGAATGCAACTATCAAAAAGCTCTCTAATTTCTTAAATCAAACTACAAAGCACATCAGACTTACCAGTATAAAGGCACGACGCTGCCCTATGCGCTTCTTCGCATTCCTTCTCTTCACACTGCCTTCATTAGGATTGTTTGAAGAAATTGGCTGGCCAGGTGTATATTGAACATATGCATACGGTCCTGCATTTTCCTCAAATCTAATTATTCATCTATACAATCCGAACACAGATTATCTCTAGCTATATCATTTCTGCAGTAACAACACAAGTGGAGCTATAAATACAATCACTTTCCACTAAGACCACACTAGATCAACACTAAACCCACGAAAGGCTAAGTTTTCAAACAGCATTAACAAAACCCCCTATAAAGATTACACTAACTCCGTTCTGAATCACAAACAAACTCATTACAATTGCAGAAACAAAGCATCAATTTTTGCAACCCCAGACTAAAAATGAAGCTTAAATGATACACATATAAGCCATCAATATTCGATTTTTACGGTACAAACCAAGCCATTGAAACAAAATGACAAACCTGGAGGTTTCAATTTGGATCTTTTCTTCTTGGGATGAGTCATGGGTCGTCTCTTCGGAAGCCGAGTATCAGTTAAGCTTAAGCTATGGAAATGGTTGGTCAATGGAATCCATGGTAACCTCAAATGAGTCGTCGATCCACCGAAGAAGGAGCATAACTCGGACTTCGCAGCTGGAATCGTCCCAAGGAATGGCGCAGACGAGTAGTTAGCGGCGGCACGCGAAACCAAGGTTCTCGACAATGGACGAAATATCGATCTGATTGCTCCGAAACCCATTTTCACCAACGCATCAGCGAACAGGTTCCGACCCAAAAGCTGCTGAATTTACCGATCAAGCTTCGAAAATTTCACCAAAGTTGAAAACTTGAGTTGAAACAAAGAACTCTTCGCTAAACCCTGAGTGACCTTACTCACACACTAGTGGGCCTGATGGACCTATAAAGTATACTTGGGCTCAGAAATGTGGCGTTAGAGGATTCTACAATTGGGATAACGAAAACAAAGACGCAGTACACGCACATCAAAAATATACGATTCTGTTTTAAGACTATAAATCAATAAAATCAATAAATCGTGCAGATTTCATTTTCTCCAAATCTCATTAACTTTTTTTTTTGCGAAAATTATGTTACTGTCTAAAAATTATAGTGTAATTATGGAGCTATAGAGAAAGACCTGCGTCGTAATTTTATATCCATTGAAGAATTTGGATCAGTGTGCTACATAAGGAAAGCAAATATCATACCATTAACACACCAATTCCATATATAGAACCATTTTGTAATTCTTATAGATATAGTTACCTTTTAAAAATAGATTAAGATTGTATCCAAGTTATATATCATCTTCAAACTAATATAAATATGTTCACCACTCTCGTTCATTCTCCATACACAACAACTTCATCTTTTTTTCCTTCACGAGTTGGCAAAAGGTGTGACCAACATACCAAACATGTTTTCATTAAGTCGTCCTACAACTACAACCCTTGTCCGTTTTCAATCTTTACTCACAGAAATATATGTTTCTCATATTATCATCTGATTATTCGTTACATGTTCTAATGTTTTCTTGCAGACTTGTGGGTTTAAAGTGAACACTAACTCTCCCGAATGGCACAAGAGCATGACAAAAATCCTCAAGAAAATCAAAGGTTTGTTCCTTTTCTATATTTTCTTACTAGTATAATGTTCTTCATCATCGACTCAATATCATTTTTATTTGTAATGGTTTAGGAGGGAATTTTTGGATAGACGTGGACGAAGGAATGGCATACGTAACGGGTCAAGGCGATCCAAAAAAGCTACTGAAACTAATGGGTTCAAAGAGAGGCAAAGATGCTGAAATGGCCTTTGTGAGAACCGGAACGCACCATCAGTACCATCATCATCATCATCATGATCACAATTTTTACAACAATCACCAAAACGCATCATACTTCGGCCAGTCAACGCCTTATTGGCCGGGGTACTATCCTCCTGCCTCAGGGATGCAACCTTACCATCAGCATCAATATCCATTTGCCGGAGGATATAATAACTACGGTTATTATTAATTAGAGCTTTTATGATAACTTATGTCGAGATCGAGCATACCCCTTTTAAAAAAACCTATATTAGGGTTTTATGCCTGTATCCGATTTTTTTTTTTTTTTTGGGATGGTTATTCTTTTTGCTCTTTTACAAGCAGAAGAGAATTATATCAGAGGAGATTTGAAATTTCTCTGTTTAAAGTTTAGTTTGTGTTTTTGTATGAATCCGATGATATTCCCAAATGTTGTTCATTAGGGTTCCTATACAACCATAACATAATGGATTAATGGAAATGTTTCAAGTTTGCACTATTATTTTTTTATTTTTTTTTCGGCAATTTGCATTATTATTTTTGGTTAAGTTTGCCATATTTGCTTATGAAACAATTGATACGGTAGCATCTTTCAATGATTTGGTGGAGGGGATTTATTCTCTATTCTGATATAAGACAGATTTATCAGATTGAGTTGCTCGGAAACGTAACGTTCTTATTATTTATTAGTATATAAATAAGATATGTTTCATCCTTTTGCAATCTAAAATATCGTATGAAAAGAACTTCAATTGTCTCTTTTAAATTGTTTGATTCATGAATATTTAAATTGTTTGAATCTTAAATCAAAGGTAATATCGAATGGAACCAAATCTTGTTGAAGCACGTGATAGAGTCCATATAGGATAAGTGCTGAGATTAGTCCGGAAACATAGATAACAATGGGGAACAAGTTATAACACGTCAAGAGTAGACAATAGAGAGTAATTAATCCAACATCTTAAGACATTAGACTGAAAAGCTTAAGCCAAGTGTTTGGCAATGGTAGATTGAAGCTCATCTTTCTTGGCTCCAACAACTTTGTCCAAAATCTTCCCTTCCTTCAAAAACATGAAGGTTGGCATCGCCTCTATCGCCCAATCACTTGCCACCGACTGTTCCAACAAAACATTGAAGGATTGTGATCGAATATCTCAAGAAGAAGGGGAATTTTGTGGTGCAAAATTTTACCTTCAATTCATCAATATCAACCTTGAGGAATAGCACATTGGGGAGTTTCTTAGCCAAATCAGCAAAGAATGGAGCGATAAAACGACATGGTCCACACCAAGTAGCCGTGAAATCAACCACCACCTTCAACAATCAACCAGTCTTGAATTATTTCATTGAAAAAACCATATTTACACTGATGTATCAACCTATTAATGATCTTCAATCAAATGAACATATTATTGGAATACAAACCAATATCCCACATCGGAAGATTAGAAAGAGATATTTATAATATATAAATCAAGTCCAACTCCAATTAGTATGAGGCCTTTTGGGAAGGAGCCCAATAAATCCGTGCGGGCTTGAGTTATAGGCCCAAAGCGGACAATATCATACTAATAGAAAGTTGGCTTGGACTTGAAAATCCAACAATTGGTATCAGAGCCTAGGTCAAGATTGTGGACCTAGGGGAATGGATATTGGTTTGAGGGGGAGTATTGGAATACAAACCAATATCCCACATCGGAAGATTAGAAAGAGATATTTATAATATATAAGTCAAGTCCAACTCCAATTAGTATGAGGCCTTTTGGGAAGGAGCCCAATAAATCCGTGCGGGCTTGAGTTATAGGCCCAAAGCAGACAATATCATACTAATAGAAAGTTGGCTTGGACTTGAAAATCCAACACATATCATATCATAAGAATTGAGAACATTACATTACATCCATATTTAGGGTAAATATTGTTTCTTTGAAACATTAACATCGATTGCACTATATATACATTATGATATCCATCCATACTAGCCCTAGAATCTTATATATCTAAGGTAATTCAATTCAAGAAGATAACAATGATTTCAATTGTTATTGCACGTATATATATATTCTGTAGAATGTTAAATCAAGCATGAATTAAAATCCAAAGATTCAACGCATTACATTGCTTGCGTTATGATACGAGCAAAGACGCAGAAACAATCCAAACAAATCAAAATCAAGGATTTTTTATTTTTATTTTTATTTTTAAAGAAAGACCAATCCACATCTTGACAAAAAACAAAATCAAATCAAGAAATTGGGGAGAAGGAAAGAGTACAAGAGTTTTGGAATCATTAGCCTTCTGGAGTTGCTCGTTCCATGACTCAACGGTGTGGCACGCAATCACTTGTCCCTCGTCTGAAGCCATCTTTTCTATCTCTCTTTCTCTGTTCTGTTGTTCTGTTTCTGTGTGTTTCAATTACTGTACTTAGCATGATGCTCTCATGTCTCACCTTTCAAATATAGCCCGTAGAGTCACCATTTTGCTGCCATCAATATTTTTCTCTTTCTCCTTTACTCGACGCGTGATTTGGTTTTTCATAATTACACCCACCAATATGCTACTTTCCTTCTTTATCCAAATCATAAATATTCCCACTCTCTTCACTCAAGTTTATACTTTGTAACAATTAACACACACAAAAGAGAAAATTGTTGAGTAAAAACATTCTGTAGACATCATTTGGACAACAGTCTAAGTTCGTCCCTTTCCGACAAAAAGTTCACACATTCAACCCTCATTTCTTCAAGACATCATAACTCTCTCTAACCAGATACTTAGATCAATCCAAATCTACAGCTGGATCATTTTCTTGAAACAATACGTTCCCATGATGAACCAACCCATAAGCAAAACCGCTAGAATCGAGCAGGCAGCTATGAAATTCCAACCACCGAGTAAGATTCCTAGAGTGTAGACTATGACTGGAGGCAAAAGGGACTTTACTACAGCCACTTTGCTCACCCAACGTCCCTTGAGGAACACAAGTGCCGCGAGATTCACCACGTTCCACCCGCCTGACCTTACCGCTAGACGGTTTAGGTTGTTGGCAACGAAGGAATGACAGTTGCATGTTAATATGTTATATGAATGATGTTGGTACTCTTGTGTGCCTTTTCTTAGTGTATCATCCCATGTTGGCTCTTTCTCATGACTGTCTTCTTTGTCCTCATATCTGTTTTCACCATTGACCATACAGAAACCAGAAGAACGAGATGATTCCTGGTTAAATCCAAGTCCAACGTGAATAGAGTTGTTAGTTTGCAGCAAGTTAAAACATGAAAGCCTAGCTTCTTGCAAACCTACCTTTTCGTTGTTGATTTGGATATATCGACAAACAGCTCCAAAGGCGAAATTATCAACACAAACGAAATTAGGTCCTGCAAAGTCGAGGATGACACCGTCTTCTCTACAAATACCCACATGGCCAATGAAGGGAATCAGCCACGAAATAAAAGGGAGAGGTGTCCAGACAATGCAGCAAGGGAACCGATCTCTTCTAGGATCAATCCTCATGGGATCTGCAAAACCAATCATCATACGATGTTCTGAGTCTGCAGCTGTCTCTCCCATTATCAAACTCCAGGTGAGGTCTATTAATCGCTTCTCTGTCCGCAAAAAACAACATGTCCAGTGATCCCCAAGTAAGTAAGCAAGTAAGACTCAATAAAACACTGAGATTTGACAAGTACAAGTTCTCAATACTGGCCTATACAAAGATACCAACAAAACGAGTTCCCAATACTTGCACAGCATAGAAGTCGAGATAGCAATTCATCTTGTGAAAAATCAATTCATTGTTTTCTATGTCAACACATTAAAGCTAACACCACCGAGGAAAGCTAAGTAAAACAATTTTCGTAATTCTACAAATCGCGAGTATTAAACACTAGACGATGAACACCTAGAAAAATGGCGGACGAGTAATCGAATACATAAACACCATTGAAGATGCACAATCAAACTAGGAACGAGTCAACATCGAAGAATCTCATAGGCCTAGATCAACACGTACCAGTTCAAGCGACGAAGACGATGATAAATCGGATCTAACACAATCTTCACGAATTTTGTTTTTTCTGTAGCAGAGTGAATCACTGCCTTTTTCCTGGGAATTTTTGTTTCTCTCTCGATCATACGAAATTACGAATGATGGCTGAAAAATGTGTTTGGCTCCTCATTAAAACAAATCCTACCAGAGGATATCTTAACCGTTTCATGGATAGTAATAGTATCTCTCCTCGCGAGGAAATAAACGACATAACGTTTCGGCAACTATCACGAAAACGGCAGGCTGTTTAGATGCGAAAAACGTCTGATATTTTAATACGACGTAGTTTTGAAAGCTCTCGACTCAATTCATTCATCGCTCTCTCTCTCTCTCTCTCTCTTTAGCTCTGGGGGAGATTGGTGCTGCTACCTACTGATGCAAATCTGCCATTGATACGTACATCTGCTCGTGGTTAGGCGAAGATGAGGAAACGCGATTTGGCAATTTTGATGCTCTCTGGATTTGCTATATTCTTCACTCTTCAGGTGATTCACACACTAGTCGTCTTCTTCTTACTCTTTCTTAACTCAAATTATATAGCATACGACTTCTACAACCCTTGATCGACCCGTTGCTAGAGAAAGCTTTGAATTTTCCTGTGTGGGTTAATTTTCAACTCCCAATTCAATCCATTAGTGGTGGGTTTTTAGCTAGATTGTGCAATTTTCAGATGGAATCATAGTGTAACGATTCGTATGTAAATTGGTTTTTTTCGTTGTTGGTGCTTTATATACGCGAGGCTTGAATCTTGGTTATTTGCAGCACGAGGGTGATTTCGCGTTCAAAGAAGCATGGTTTCATTTGTATGATGAGTACCCAGTCAAATACGAAGCTGATCGTCTCCCACCACCTATTGTGGCTGATCTTAATGGTGATGGAAAGAAGGAGGTTCTCGTTGCTACTAATGATGCAAAAATTCAGGTATTACTGTTCGCTACTTCTGATCTCTGCAATTGTCTTACTTTGTTAAAGTAAACATTTTGTGATTTCAGTTAATGGTGTGAGGCTTAGTGCCTATGCAATTCTCTTTTATGGTTTGCTGTTTATGTGTTGGATTAAGTTCTGAAACTGTTGATGTTTGGTAGGTCCTGGAGCCTCATTCTAGGCGTGTGGATGAGAGTTTTAGTGAAGCACGGGTTCTTACAGAGATCTCCCTTTTGCCTGACAAGATCCGAGTTGCGTCAGGGAGACGTGCTGTGGCCATGGCCACTGGTGTTATTGATAGGTACTATAAAGATGGAACTCCACAGAAGCAGGTTTTGGTCGTTGTTACCTCAGGTTGGTCTGTGCTCTGCTATGATCACAACCTGAAGAAGCTATGGGAAACGAATCTGCAGGTTTTTTTTTTATCTTCTTCATTCTTTGTCTAACGTTCCTCATATAGTTTGCCGTGGTTCAGTAATATTAGTTCTCCTTTTACTTACCTTTGCTGGTGAATTGACAGGAGGATTTCCCACATAATGCACACCATAGGGAGATAGCAATTTCGATAAGCAATTACACTTTGAAGCATGGTGATACGGGTTTGGTTATTGTTGGTGGACGGATGGAGATGCAGCCATATGTATGTAGGAGGAAAATTTCCTCTGTTGATTTCCTATTTATCTTCCATATATTTATTACCAATAAATTTTTCTTTTCGTTTTAGAATCACATGGATCCATTTGAGGAACTTGGCATGACAGCAAAAAATGCTGAGCAACACAGAAGAAGTGCTACTGAGAAACAGGTACGGCTACATGATTGCTTCCTTGGACTGATTATTTGCTATGTATATCTGTTGTTTCCGTACACAATTTTTCTAGAACTGAACATTTATGAAGAAATAGCTATTCATCTGTAGTTATACATATTCCACTTTTCATAAGAACTGTGTTTGGACTGTTTAGAAGAATTTTAAGCTTCATTTCAGGCCTCTGAAGATTCTGGAGCGATAAACTTGCGTCACTTTTCTGTCTATGCATTCGCTGGCAAGACTGGCGTTCTACGATGGAGTAAAAAGACTGATGTCAGTTATTTATTTTTTTTTGGCTAATTTCTTTCTCTACATTATTCCTTAACGACATTCTTACCTGGAACAAATTTGGCTGTCAGATTGATAGATATTTTCTTTCTTCTCATCTAGGATGTTGAAGCTCACACCTCAGATGCATCACAGTTAATTCCACAACACAATTACAAGCTTGATGTGCATGCTCTAAATAGTCGTCACCCGGGAGAGGTAAAATTAACTCGGTTTTCATTGATTGTTGAGCGATATAGTTAACCTTGTCGTACTTTCTTAAGAGATTTCTATTGGCTGAAGTTTGAGTGCAGGGAATTTAGAGAATCAATTCTTAGTGTTATGCCCCATCACTGGGTAAGTCTTATGCCTCTTACTATGTACTTCGTTAGTGTAATATGCTTAGAAAACTGTTTCAAAGTACATTGTTGTCTTTGCATCAGGACCGACGTGAGGATACATTATTGAAGCTTGCTCATTTCAGGCGACACAAGAGGAAAACATTGAAGAAGCAGGCTGGTAAGTCTACAGCTTACCCCTTTCACAAACCTGAGGAACACACACCCGCTGGTAAAGACTTGTCGAGAAAAATTCCAAAATTGATTGGGAAGGCTGCACGCTATGCTGGCTCGGCAAAACCCAAAAAGGTGAAAGCTCTTATAAAACATAAACTACCCACATGAAGAATACCAATATTTGTTTATGATAGCAAAGCAACATGTTGATGCAGGGTATGCAATACATTCCGACTATAACTAATTACACAAAGCTTTGGTGGGTACCTAATGTTGTTGTGGCTCATCAAAAAGAAGGGATTGAAGCTATCCATTTGCCTACTGGTCGAACTCTTTGCAAGGTAGGTCCTGGTAGCTATTCCTTCAGATCATGAATAAGCTTACTATTTCACGTACCCATATTGTACTTTGTCAGCTTACTTAAATTCTTCCCATCTCCAGCTTTCTCTACTTGAAGGTGGACTTCACGCTGACATAAACGGAGATGGTGTTCTCGATCATGTACAGGTACACACATCAGACACTACTGCTTCTTTCAGTTCATTGGCCTTCAATCTTTAGTTTAACAGCCATAAATTGTGTGTCCTCCTTAGACTGTCGGAGGCAATGTTGGAGAGAGAACTGTAGTGAGCGGATCAATGGAAGTGTTGAAGCCTTGCTGGGCTGTGGCAACCTCAGGTGTTCCCGTCCGCGAACAGCTCTTCAATGTCTCGATCTGCCATCACTCCCCATTCAACTTCTTGCACTATGGAGATTATTCACGACACTTTGCCCAGGCAAGAGACACCTCTACTCTGGAGATCGCAACACCCATTCTCATCCCCAGAGATGACGGGCGTAAACATCGCAGAGGAAGTCATGGAGATGTAATCTTCTTGACAAACCGTGGAGAGGTACTTTTTTACCTTCTATATATGCTAAGTCAATATCCTAATTACTTGAACTTTT
This sequence comes from Capsella rubella, assembly GCF_000375325.1. NCBI lineage: Eukaryota > Viridiplantae > Streptophyta > Magnoliopsida > Brassicales > Brassicaceae > Capsella > Capsella rubella. The sequence continues at coordinate 9,047,413 of NW_006238919.1, forward strand.
TAATTTCGATTAATAATAGCTCATTGCTGCTCCGTATCAGGTGACATCATACACGCCAGATGTGCACGGCCACGACGCAGTCTGGCAATGGCAGCTTCAGACAGAAGCTACATGGTCGAATCTCCCGTCTCCATCGGGTTTAACTGAATCAGGGACGGCGGTCCCAACCCTGAAACCGTTTTCGTTGCGCATTCATGATAACCAGCCTATGATCCTTGCGGGAGGAGATCAAGCAGCCGTCATCATCTCCCCAGGAGGAAGTGTACTGGCTTCCATTGAGTTACCGTCTCAACCAACTCATGCACTTGTCACTGATGACTTCTCGAACGACGGTCTAACGGATGTGATTGTGATGACATCAAATGGGATTTACGGGTTCGTTCAAACCAGACAGCCAGGGGCTCTGTTCTTCAGTTCGTTGGTGGGATGTCTCTTAGTAGTGATGGCAGTTATTTTCGTTACACAGCATTTAAACTCCATTCAAGGTAAGCCACGACCTTCAGCTAGCTTTTGATTGAAACCTCATAAAGAGTTTTCTTCCTCTCGACGGAAGCTAAACTGACCGTTCCCATTAGCAGCGCTTCACCCGAACCGGTTTTGGGAAACCAAACAGGGAACTGTTATTATACCGGTGTAGATACAGTGCCTTATTTCCTGGTTTCAGCTGCTGTATAACTTTATACTATGTAGAATCCAAAGTAAACATGGTAGAGAAGAGTGTAGGACTTTATCTTTCTTTCAATTTTGACGTTTTAATGGAACTGTTGTGACATTTAAATTAAAAAGAAATCTTGAAAAGAAAGACAAATTTGGTTTTATTCGAAATATATATGTTAATTTGTTCCCTCAACATACATTCATGGGACTCATCGTACAATATACGATATATTTCTAAACAAAAACTAAATAGGTTAAGTAAATTAGTAGGCTTAGCTTGCCAGTAATAATTGATGCAGCGATGTGGTTAAAAATTTATAGATTTTTGGACCACGCTAGTCTTTAATAATATACTCCTCAATTCTCAAATGGGGAATGTGGGAGGCATGAGTGGCGTAATGATTTACACAAATACTATAAATAATACTACTCCAAGCTACAAAGCCATCGTTCGTTATACATCAAAATATTGCTATCAGACATTGAAAGAAAAAAAACACTTACTTTTTCAGAAAATGTAAGAACATTTTCTTAGTTACACCAATATTTGCTTTTTGTTTTTGCTTTCATACCAAACTTTATGTAAATGCTTGCTACGACAATCGAATATTCACGGATATATATAATGATAAGTTTATAAATAGAGGAAATAGTTCATATGTCATATGAGTTCATCAACATTACTTTTATGATTTAACCTTATACATATGAACTCATATTATGTACAAACTCCTATTTTCTTAAGATTAGAAAATTTCATGTTTAATGTTCGTACATATGTGTGTTTTAGTTTTAAACCCTAAACAAAACTATATAGCCAGTGAATCTAATCATTGTAATTAGGGCCTTAGAGATTGGATTTACTTTGTAATAATTACGAGATAATGTAAACCAAAATATAACTTCAAATCCAAATATAATTGCAAGTCTCATTTTTATTTTGGGGTCAAACGCAAACATGTCATTATTTTGATATACATTTATAAACGAACTAGTTATGAAAATAATAAATATGGAAAAAATAGATTGTAAGAGGAACGTAGAAGGTGACGGGAAAAGCATATTTCTAATAAAAGCATGCAAAGAGGTTCACGAGCTCACTTAATATGGGCACTACCCTATTTCCATTCTCTCTTCTTTTTGGCCCTTTTAAAATTATTCCTTCATTTACATTATAGGAAAAAACCTAAACTTTTTTACATTATTACATATGAAATGTCTTCCTAAATTAAACTCAATTTCCGAGAGAACCAAAACCTCAATTTTCACATAGTTCACGAAATTATAACCTAACCCACTCCCAAAATTAATCAATATTAATACAAGCCTCTATTTACCAACGTTTGTATGTATGCATGTGTATGTATATTATTAAACGAAAATCTTAAAACATAATTTAACTCAACTTTGTCTCTTTTTTTTTTTGGTTAAAACTTAATTAATACAATCTTTTAGATTGGGAAAATCTTCGAATCCAATATAATTCATATAGTACGTAACTACGTTCGTACTAATAATTCTATATATCAAGTCTAATCGTAGAGTTGTGGTCAGGAACAGTTAAAAGAAATAATAACAAGTGTTTGATTTATATATGCCCTAATAAATACTGATCTAGCTAGGGTTTTGCAATTTCCTTAGAACGTACAAATACAATAATAGAATAATGAAGAAAAATTAGTGGTCCATTTTTTTTGCGGCCTCTATGTGTGTTTTTTTTCAACTTTGATCCACACCCTTGGTCTCTAGTGTGGGGACTTGTTATCAGCCACGATCACAACCGATCCGATCCACTGTTTGGCCATCTTTTTCCACATTCCATGGTCCAGCCCTTTCAGGTCGATCTTAGTGGTTGGTTAGCCATTGTTGACCAATTTGATTTCGTTTGGGTTGGCTCGGTACGTGTTTTCAAACATAGTCGAGTAACCATCACTATTAAGCGTGTATCTATATATGTTCAACATGTATGATGTATCCATCCTCTAGAGACACCTAAAAACAACAAGATGCAAACAAACATTGCCGTAAATGCTCTGAAAAAGATATATTGTCAAAGAAGCAAACTCGTGTTTTGATTTGAATCATGACCTTAACCATAACAGGATATGATATAGTCATCATGATATTTAAGATCGTTGTAACAGAAAAGTGTAAAGTGTACATTCAAGTATGTTTGAAATGACATATATCCATCAACTATTAGTTAGTATATAGAGTAATGAGCCGCAAAAAAATACACTAAATCACATACGTAATGAATTTTCCAATCACGATCGTAATAATAATACAAGACAATAAAAAGTTACGTCAATTTGAAACATTTTAGTTGTTGTTTTTCTCTCTATCATTTCATTCATATATGTTTAGTAGTGTTCTTTCTTGGTTAGTTTCGTAGTGTTGCGTACCAAACAAATATACTATTGACTTGAATTGAAGATAAGTTTAGAAACTGATAAGGTGGGTCTAGTAATGCGAGTTGAGAAAAAGAAAACCACATCAATAACAAGTTATAAAGTTTTCATTTTCTTTATTTTTATTGGTCGATCGAAGCATGATTAAGTTTTTGGTCTAATGAAACGTAAAATCAAATGACACAACATTTTATAACGAGTGGTATACGTGTATGCATGTGCATGATGACATGGTAAGACGCCACTACAACTTCAAACCTTGGGGACCCCAAAAAAGAATTCTATTGGTTTGTATTATAATACCCATTCTAAAGAAAATATACGGTATTAAACACAATAGAGATGCATGTATATATGTAATTATGTATGTGTATACGAAGTGAAAGTGAAAGTGGGGGCCAAATGAAAAAAAACACAATCCATGTGAAGAAGTTTTCAGCTTCTGATTAGATATGGAATTGAAACGAAAGCGAGAGAGAGAGAAGACAGAGAGAAACAGAACATAACAGAAACTAAACCAAGTTTGCAACTTTTACATTCTCTCCATCATCTCTCTCTCTCTCTCTCTCTGTCTACAATAACTACTCTTGCACCAAAGAGAATGTAAGAAACTAAAAAGCTCATTTTTATGTATTTGGCTTTTGCCTTGGAAACAAAAAATATGAAAGGGAAAAAAAGTAACCCACACCTAATATATATATATAATTTGTTTATTTATATGTTGAAAGGGAATAGCTAGAAGAAAAATGCATGGATATGATGAGGTTGAGGGGAGCAATAAATGAGATGACAGTGAAAGCATGGCTCATTGTAGAAACACTGTTCTCTCCCTGTCTCTGTAAGAAAGATCTGTTAAGTAGCAGTGATGAGAAGCCACCAAACACTATACTCCAAAAACACCTCTCTCTCTCTCTCTCTCTCTCTATACACTACACTTCAAATAAATGCTTCAAAAACCAAAACAAATGATGATCTACAAATACTAATGCGTATGTAAGTATATGCATGCCACCTTTATACATATATATTGGTTTAACAAAATAGGGTTGGTATAATTACTTGACTATAATACGTTCCAAAACGAAACCCTAACTTAGTTTCATTATCACGATAGATCACTCAGAGTAATAAGTTGCGAGTCAGTGACGAAGCATATGGTCGAGTGTTGTTAAAACTAAAAGTCTCTCTACTCGATCTCTTGGATGGTAAACTATACGTAAACGTATATATATGTAGAGAATTAAATAGGGAGAAAATAGAATAAAAACAAATAAAAAGAGAAAGAGAGGAAGACAAGTAACACAAACACAGGGCTCGAGAAGAGACAAGACTCTGCGGCTTCTACCCTTTTTTTGGGGACTCACTCTTCTCTTATATCATTCATTCACTCCCCTCTCCTTTTCTCCTCCACGTCAACTCTGATTCCCACCATCCCTTCTTACTTGTTATATCTTTTTATCTTTTTTTTTTTCTTTTTAATTTCTCATTCCTTTTACTTATTATCATAAGTTTGTTTATATATAACCATATGGTTTTAGGTTTAATTTACTAGTTTTTTACATCATTTTTTGTGTTCAATGTGCATCTATCAGAACTAAATTGTTAGATCATAAGATTTGTCGTATCTCGTATATAAGAAAAGCTGTCACAAAATTAAAACTCCATGCAGTTTGAAACCATAATTATTTGAGGGAAAAATATTTTTTAAAAAAAACTTTTGTTGGATTTTGGAGTAACTGATTGACAGAAAGGGCCTGGAGAATTGAGTGATAAGCAATTTTGTTTTATATATAAAAAACACTTTGTACGTACCCCCAAAATAATACTATTATATAACAACAACTACTTCGAAAATGTTTCAAAAAAAAAAAACAACTACTTTGAAAAGAAAAGAGAATGTTTATATGGAGAAACCAAAAGAGTGGTTCGACTGAAAACGCGTGCAGCTGAGAGTGGCCACGACGTGAGTCTTATCATCTCTTCTCTTGATCTCTTGTTAATTTGGGTTATCCTATAAACTGCTTCTTGTTACTTATTTGAATGAATATGCACGTATACTTTTTTAGGCATACGTGCAATGTATATATATGTGTGTCGTAAATAAGTGATAACGTCCTAAGATTCGTGATAGTCTCCAAATTCATAGGGCTTCTTCTCATGATCAGTTCCCTCTTAAAATTTCATTTAAAAAACATTTGTAAAGTTGTTTTTGTGAAACTATGTAAAATATGTGTTGGGTGCTGGTTGGTTCTGCTATTATTCGGAAATGATGTTTTAGAATTATTTGACATTTATAGATTTGTAACGTAGCAAATAAAAAGAATAGACTACGAGAGAGAGAGAGAGTGAGTGAGTGAGAAAAGGTCATTGTCTCGATTGTAATGTATCCATCACTTGAATTAATTGAACCCCCTCCCCCCTCTCTTATTTCATCTTATATACTATGTACATATACTCTCCTTTAATATCATACACTGAATAAAAACCTAACCTAACCATTTTTATTTACAAAATAATAAACCATTCGATTATTAACTTAACATTATTGGATTTGTTTGGCTAAATCAGAAAATCAAGAATCGGTACGGAAGCATAGGGCGGCGAGGCGGTGCGCTTTTTTAGCCTCTCTGTCTCACAAAAAAAAAAACTACAGTATTCACTATTTATATTTCTTTTTCCATTTTTCTTACCAAAAATAATTTTCCATTTTGAATCTTAATTAGTTTTGAAATGTCTAATTTAACCTCTTCTACATTAGTCAACTCTCTCTACCTTTTTGGCAAAATTCTTTTATAAAGACACGTCCCAATCTTTATTTTCATTTTTAATCTTTACGTCCTAACATTTTTTATTTAATTTTTGTTTAACAGCTACCCATACATACTTTAGATTTCGGACATAATTTTTCGTGCCGTTATTCTCAGGGCAATTCGAGAATATAAGTAAAAAAAAAATACTCATGATAATTATAATATTTAGGATCCATGATGCTCACGGCACGGGCATTGAGTTGTGTTTTGTCTGTATATAATCGTATAAACCATAAATACTTATACAAATATAATGATTATAACATACATAGGACACCTCAATAGAATCGTACGTCTGTCTCTACAAAAGAGAGTATGTTTACGTGCATCTTTTTTAAATTTTATATACTAGTGAAATACTATATTACAAGTAATGTATTCATAAATGTGTGTGTATATCATAATGTTTCTTGTTTCCTCGGAAACATGGACAAAAGCATTTTGCTTTCCAGCTACAAAAACTTTAGACACTTCAATTTTAAGCCACAGGTGCACCCACAAATTGATACTATTATAAAAATAAGAAAAGATTATGGGCATATGGATAATTAGAAATACTAATCAATGCCGATAATTGGCATTTTAACTATAGTTACTCGCTTTTAAATCCAGTGTTTACTTATTGCTGAGGATTTTTCGAAACCTTGAATCAACTTTTTTTTTTCCGATTAAAAAAGAAGTCTCACATTTGCAAATTAAAAAAAAAAAGGAATGGACCTATGAGACTTTTGACAAGGTTTTGTAGTCAGTTCTACTAGATGATGATTAGGAGGAGGAGGAGGGTCTAATTAAAATAGGTCCCAAAAATATAGAACTATCTTAGGATAATCAAAAATAGAATTCTGATACCGTAACGAATTAGTATTAGTCCAAATTATTTTCCCTTTTAAGGAAATTTTTATTAGTTATCTTAAAACATTTTCACCCAAAAAACTTAAAGCGTGTTTCCCGGAAGAAAAGGACAAAGAGAGGAGAAAAATACAATTGTGGCAACGTTGCAACATAACAATCGTTGGATTACAAATTGAAGTATATCAACGATGGGAGATGAAGTGTAACCAAAAATAAATAAATAAAAAGATTAGAGAACAAATAAAAAGATAGAAACAAAAATATATTTTTGCGAAATCTAGAGAAACAAAACAAAACAAGAAGAGAGAGAGAGAGAGAGAGAGAGAGAGAGAGAGAGAGAGAGAGAGAGAGAGAGAGAGAGAGAGAGGAGGAGACAGAGAATTAAATTAGAGGGATAGCAGAAGAGAGAGAGAAGAGATTATTAAGGTCATGGCGGCGTTGCAGAGCGCAAGAAAGATGATTAAACCTCTCCTCTGATCTCTCTTCTTCCTTCCTTCTTCTTCTTATTACTTCTTTACTTCTCTCTGTGTGTTTCTTAAATACTGTCTCTCTCTCGTACCGACAAACAAGTTTTGCTTTTTATCAGAGTCTCAACCAAAAAGCTATTCCAACTTCAATACATAACTCAGAGAGAATGAATTCAAACCTAAGAAAAAAACCCTAGTAGTCATCCTCTCTAAGATCTAGAGTGAGCTACAAGTAAAAAAGAAGTAGGATCTTTGATTTTGGGTTTTGTTTCATTTTCTTGATTGGAGGAGAGTGGGGGGAGTGGTGGTTATGGGTTGGAGTGGTTCTTTTGAGGGTGAATGGCGGGTTTTTTCTCGCTAGACGGTGGTGGAGGAGGAGGCGGGGGTGGAGGAAACAACCAAGAAGATCACCGGAGCAACACTAACCCTCCTCCGCCTGTATCAGAGTCTTGGCTCTGGTATAGAAACCCTAACGCTAACGCTAACACAAACGCAAACGCTCCTTCTTCTTCTACAAACGCTGCTTTGGGAACACTTGAGCTATGGCAAAACCACAACCAGCAAGAGATCATGTTTCAGCATCAGCAACATCAGCAAAGGTTGGATCTTTTCTCTTCCGCAGCTGGTTTAGGCGTTGGACCAAGTAATCCTAGCCAATTCGATATCTCCGGCGAAACTTCAAACGCCGGCGCCGGAAGAGCTTCGGGGTTGATGATGATTCGTAGTGGTGGAGGTGGAGGAGGGAGCGGTGGTGTGAGCTGTCAGGACTGTGGGAATCAAGCCAAGAAAGATTGTGCTCACATGAGGTGTAGAACTTGCTGTAAGAGCCGAGGCTTCGAGTGTCCTACTCACGTGAGGAGCACGTGGGTTCCTGCTGCCAAACGCCGTGAGAGACAACAGCAACTAGCTACGGTTCATCCTCAAACGCAGCTGCCTCGCGGTGAGAGCGTTCCCAAACGCCACCGTGAGAATTTACCGGCAACTTCTTCCTCTCTTGTCTGCACTCGCATACCTTCTCATTCAGGTATATGTCACTTCAGTGTGTTATATAGTTTTAATTATTATAAGGTCGTGTGAAATAATGAAATGCAAACAGCAATCTATACAAGTAAACCCTATTTGATTATCAGATTTCCATAAATGTGTTTTTATTTTATTTTGTGATATAATTGTGAAAATACTGTGTTGGAGTAAACACTGACTATTGGATTGACAGGAACAAGCTGTTCTCATCAATCTTGAAATCTGTGTTCTTTTCTCTAATTCCAACCAAACCGTAAAATGAGTTTTGGAAGAAGAAAAAAAACTGAATATTAATGTTTTATTTTTATATGTATAATGTATAAGAAAATAACATGCGATTACGTACCTCTTAAATTACATATTTTTTGTTCTCTAAATTCTAGGGCTAGAAGTTGGTAATTTTCCGGCGGAGGTGAGTTCATCAGCAGTGTTTAGATGCGTGCGTGTGAGCTCAGTAGAAGATGGAGAAGAAGAGTTTGCATACCAAACAGCCGTGAGCATCGGTGGTCACGTTTTTAAAGGCATTCTCTACGACCACGGTCGTCCTGGAAGTAGCGGTGGTGGAGGCTACAACGTTGTCGCGGCTGGTGAGAGCTCATCCGGTGGTGGTGGAGCTCAGCAGCTGAATCTCATAACAGCTGGCTCTGTGACGGTTGCTACAGCTTCTTCATCTACTCCAAACCTCGGTGGTGGTATTGGCAGCTCCTCTGCGGCGGCAGCTACGTACATTGATCCAGCCGCTCTCTATCCAACTCCGATCAACACATTCATGGCCGGTACACAATTCTTTCCCAGCCCAAGATCATGATCGATGAAAAATCTGACATAAAAGCAACATAACTCTTTTGAATTCTTAGAATAGAATTAGGGTTTATAAACGTTAATTGTCAGATCATATCAAATATATATAAAAAAAAAGTTTGCAGAAGTGAGGGAAGTGGTCTGTTTATGCTTCTGATCCTTTTTAGAGATACTCAAAAAGTTGTTGCAATTTTAGGGTTTTAAATGGAAATTCAATTCAAATAATACCATTGTCTTATCTTATTATATGATTTTTGTGAAGATATGTATAATAGTGTTGTGTACATTTATTTATTTTAAATGTTAGGAGCACAATAGATATATAGCTCTTTGTTGTCTGGATCTTTGGTTCATTAATGTGTCTGTTTCTTGTTTGTGTAACACGTAACCTTAGAATCGGGGGATAATGTTTCTCATCTTTATAAATCACCTTTTGTGTCTTCTTCTTCCTCTTCTAACCAATAGTATAAGAATTTATTACATGTTTAATGTGTTGTACATATGTTATTATACAAACAGTTTAATGGAGTATCATTTTTTTCAACCATGGTTCCCGTATTCGGCAGAATATGATATGGTGTCTGCCCATCCCATGCATTAAATGGTTTTTTTTTTTTGTAAAATTGTATCATTATTTGTTAGTTACTACTAGTAATTGATGTATGCCATAATTGACATGTGATAGAATCAGAGAAGATGACTAGATGGAGTATATATATATTTATGTTAGAAGAGTGCGACATGTATAGAGATGTGACATGATGGGTGCGTTCTACAATGTACGTTAATCCCAATTAGTTCATTCTTCTCCTTCTCCATATATACCCTCTCTATTAGTCCTTTGATTACTCAAATGTTGTCAGGTTAAGTTAACCTAATTTTGTAAGAGTATAATTGAAGATATATATATATTAAAACATTAATCTGCATGAAAAGTCTCAAACGATAGATAATTTTGAAGTGGATGGAATATAGTTATTGTTTTTACAAGTTTGAAGCATAAGTAATCAGAGGTTAGAGAGAGCGAAGAATATAATGATCATATAAAGTATTTAATTACGTCTCGATCGTTAATGTCCAAATATAAGATACACACATACAAGTTAATGATTTATTTCTTGCATGTATAAGAAGTATGTTTAGCCCTCCACACACACACACACACACACATGTATTCGAGAGAGAGAAAAGAGATTTTGCAGATTCTCATGGCGGATGTGGAACCAATATAACAAATTAATTGGAATGCAATTTTGCCATCAATTTCAGAAGAACATGTTTGGCTACAGAAACCTATTATTCAGTCCTCTTATTTTCAACAATTAATCTGCTTCTTTTTTTGCCCATTTAAATACAAAGAACTCCTTCTTCTTTCATACTCTCATACATTTTAATTTTTAGTTCAGATTTCTTGAAAAGTATGTAACATATAATAATGCGTTACTAGTACTATTTGTTATGCGAAGAAAATGTTAATCCGAAAAGATACGATTTTGAAAATTCATCATGAGGCCTTTTAAATTTGACAATACCACTTTTAAAAATACATTCGACTAATCGATATTTGTTAAGTTACGTGGGAATTTGTAGGTTTGTGGAGTTGGTAGAGCTACAAATCTCTCAAATACAATAATAGGGGATTCATTGCGTGACTAACATTACATAATCGGTAAGTTTGGTCCATTCGAATAGTGCTGCGGTCCAATCGGCCGACTCGTTCCGACTTTTACTCCCTGCCGTATCCCACAGCTTGTCTTTTATATATCCCACCAACCTAAATTTATTTTCATATAATATTTTCCTTACTAGTATTAGTCCTAACAAAAATATTATATATTGAGAAGAAAGCCAAAAGAGATAAAAAAAAATGCAGGCTAAGTCCGAAGCAAGAAAGATCTCAAAATTTGTCATTGTCCGAAATTTATTAATCCAAAGGCTTCAGGTTCCTCATCCACTCAAAAGAAAACGATTTACAAAACAAATTGTAAGTGTATTTGGTTGTCTTTTGGACCTTTGGTGAAATTGGTGCATTGATGACAACAAGCAAATACTACTATTAATATACTATACACATTTGCGATATAGCAGGACGCGGGAGTGAGACAAATTGGGATATATAATGGACCTATAAACACAAGACATGTGTAAACGACAGTGCTTGCCCTTGACAGTGGAGTTGTGTGGGGGAAAGAACCGAACCAAGCGTAGGATTACGAACCTCAAACCTCAAGGTCCACAACACTAATGCAAACACATTTTAATAGCATCTCAAAAGTCAAAACCGACTCAAGACTCAAAACCATCACTCAAATAAGTAGTTTTGTGAAAAATAATAGAAACATGAACCAATCATTTTCTTATTCCATTATAAAAAGCTAGACAAAACATATTTTATGTTCATTCCAATACAAACAAACAAAAACAATACAAGAGAACAAAATTTACCGGATTAACAGAATTCAATCAAACAGATTTTGTGATTTTTATTTTAAATGATATGTTTTAATGGATCATACTAACCAAACACAATATACTCAAGATCAAAATTAAACAACCTTATAAAATACATAATTTACAAAGCAAGAAGGGCATTGCCATGTTTATTATTTCTTTGACTAGGCGTTACCACTTACAAGTTAGTAAGTATTGCATTACATGGCTTTTAATTATTTTCATGGACAACAAAATATGAGACACAGAGACCATAACTAAATTTAGAGACACGAAATTGAAAGTCCCATGTCCGACTCTGTAGGATCTTTGATCCAGTCTTGTCTCTTCATAACCTCTCTTTCTCTTCCTTTTCTTCTATTTTTACTTCCTTCAACTCCCATTTTACTCCTTCATTTGTTTTCTTTCTTTCTCCTCAGAGTGTGTGTACGTATTACCGGAAAGATGGCATTCGGAAAGGGACGTGGCAACAAGCGCACTTCGACGTCTTCGTATGCGTCGACCATTACAATGATCATCTTTGTGGCTCTATGTGTCATCGGTGTGTGGATGCTTTCTTCCAATTCTGTTATTCCACCGCAGATCACACAAGGTTCCACTCGGACGGTCGTCTCAGAGACGGAGAGGAGTGATCTGTCTGCATCTTCAAACAGTAATGATGAACCCGAACCCACAAAACAAGAGTCTGATGAGCAACCGGCATTTGAAGACAATCCGGGAAAGCTTCCAGACGATGCCGTAAAGTCTGAAGACGAGCAGCGGAAGTCAGCTAAAGAGAAGAGCTCAAAGGCAAGAGGAGAAGAGGGAGGAGGAAGACAGACTCAAAAACAAGAGAACCAACAGAAGGATGAAAAGCTTCCCGAGGAGAGAGAGAAAGATAATGGAAAAGAGAACAAGATGGTGCAAGAGAATGACGAGGGTCAGGTGAAACAAGTGGTCAAGGAGTTTGAGAAGGAACAGAAAGAACAGAGAGATGAGGACGCTGGGACTCAATCTAAAGGAACTCAAGAGCAAGAGCAAGGACAAGGGAAGGAAATGCAGGATGTCGAACAAGGAAAGAAACAAGGGCATGATATGGAACAAGGAACCAAACAAGGGCAAGAGCAGGACTCAAATGCAGACGTGACATTCACAGATGCGACCAAACAAGAACAGCCTATGGAAACGGGGCAGAGCGAGACATCAGGCAACTCAAAGAATGAAGAAAATGGACAGCAACAACAAGAGGAACAAAACTCAGGACAAAACTCCGGGAACGAAGAAAACGGACAACAAAACGAGGAGAAGAACACGGTTAGTGAAGAAAACGGGAAAGAAGAGAAGAGCATGAAGGATGAAAATGGCCAACAGGAAGAACATAACACAGCAGAAGATGAAAGCGGAAACAAAGAAGAACAAAGCGCATCTAAGGATGATCACTTGGAGCAACAAGAAGAGCAGAAAGATGCGAAAATACAAGAGGGGTCGGAAGCGAGTGGGTTTGGATCTGGAATACCGAAAGAATCTGCAGAATCACAGAAGTCATGGAAGAGTCAAGCAACAGAATCTAAGGACGAGAAACAAAGACAAACATCCGAATCAAATACCGTAGAGAGTACAATGGATGGAAATGCATGGGTGATCTGCAATGTAACTGCAGGTACTGACTATATACCATGCCTAGACAACGAAGCAGCTATAATGAAACTAAGGAGTAGAAGACATTTTGAGCACAGAGAAAGACATTGCCCAGAAGACCCACCAACGTGTCTCGTCCCTCTTCCAGAAGGGTATAAGGAGTCCATCAAGTGGCCTGAAAGCAGGGACAAGGTAAAATATTTTATCCAAATAAGTTTTTCTTCAAGTGAAATAATGTATTATTGGATATAAATTTTGACTCATATATGATCTAGTAGATATGGTACCACAATGTCCCACACACAAAGCTAGCAGAGGTGAAAGGACATCAGAACTGGGTGAAGGTTACTGGCGAGTTCTTAACGTTTCCTGGTGGTGGAACACAGTTCATCCATGGAGCTCTCCATTATATTGATTTTGTTCAGCAGGTGAACTCATTTCTTGATTTCAGTATAGCGTTATAAAACTGCATCAAGTAAAGATAGAAAATTTCTTTGAATATAATGCTTCCTTTTTTTTTACAATGGCAGTCTTTGAAAAACATTGCATGGGGTAAACGTACTCGAGTCATACTGGATGTTGGATGTGGAGTAGCGAGCTTCGGCGGTTTCCTCTTTGAAAGAGATGTTATAGCCATGTCTCTAGCACCAAAAGATGAACACGAGGCTCAGGTCCAGTTTGCTCTAGAAAGAAAGATTCCTGCCATTTCTGCGGTGATGGGCTCTAAGCGACTGCCATTCCCAAGCAGAGTATTTGATCTTATCCACTGTGCACGTTGCAGAGTTCCATGGCACAATGAGGGAGGTATGCTTCTTCTGGAACTTAATCGGATGCTTAGGCCAGGAGGTTATTTTGTGTGGTCAGCAACTCCGGTCTATCAGAAGCTTGAAGAAGATGTTCAAATCTGGAAAGGTAAGGTCTGAATTAACGTTCTCCTTCTTGTTTGTCTCATTGGAGCTAACATTTCAGAGTTATGTAGAAATGTCCGCGTTGACAAAATCATTGTGCTGGGAACTTGTGACAATCAACAAGGATAAGCTCAATGGTGTTGGTGCTGCAATCTACCAGAAACCTGCCACAAATGAATGCTATGAGAAAAGAAAGCACAACAAGCCTCCGATGTGCAAAACCAACGACGATGCAAATGCTGCCTGGTATGATTGATTTTACAATATGCAAACATAACAAAAAGTTACAGTAAGGATTGAAAAATCTTAAAGCAATAATAGAACAAAGAAAATCAATACTTCAATGCAAATTTCAGGTATGTGCCCCTGCAAGCATGTATGCACAAAGTGCCAACCAATGCGGTCGAGAGAGGAAGCAAGTGGCCAGTGAACTGGCCCCGTAGGCTTCAAACACCTCCTTACTGGCTAAACAGCTCTCAAATGGGGATCTACGGGAAACCAGCTCCTCGAGATTTCACTACAGATTATGAACATTGGAAACATGTTGTAAGCAAAGTATACATGAATGAAATAGGAATCAGCTGGTCTAATGTGAGGAATGTAATGGACATGAGAGCTGTCTACGGAGGGTAAGCATCAACGAAGAAAATTAAAAATGATCAAACAAAAATCTCAATCACCAAAACTAAAGCTTTTGTTTTCTAACAATGTAAAAATGCAGATTTGCAGCAGCTTTAAAGGACTTGCAGGTGTGGGTAATGAATGTAGTCAACATAAATTCACCAGATACACTACCGATAATCTACGAAAGGGGACTATTCGGAATATATCATGACTGGTGTGAGTCTTTTAGCACATACCCTAGAAGCTACGATCTCTTGCATGCAGATCATCTTTTCTCCAAGTTAAGAAAAAGGTAAAAGCTTAATTCATCATATCCACCCATTTAGTAACTGTCATCAGCAATCTTAGAAACATTGTCTGTTTTGTTTTCTCGTCTTGAAAGGTGCAACCTTGTTCCAGTAATGGCCGAAGTGGATAGAATAGTAAGACCAGGAGGTAAACTCATAGTTCGTGACGAGTCCAATGTGATAAGAGAAGTAGAGAATATGTTGAAGTCACTGCATTGGGATGTTCATCTAACCTTCTCTAAACACCAAGAAGGAATATTAAGTGCCCAAAAAGGATTCTGGAGACCAGATACTTCTCAATGAAAGCTCTGAATCTGCATTTGGAAAATAGCAGAGAAGCAGCATTATTATAATACATTTTAATCACACCCATATCTATAATCCCCAAAAAAAGATTCTTGCTTGTTGCAAGAATTGGATAAAGAAAGAATTGTCAGTATAAGCAATAGTGTTAGTCTTGTTAAACTATAGACTAATTAGAAATTTTTTTTCCCCCATTCTACATATCATTTTCTTATCATGGTTATGATCTTCTCTTGTAAAGGCTGTGACTTTGAATCTTTCACTGGGAAAAGTAAGACAGACACCAATAAATGAAATTTGTTCCGACAAGTAGAAACATACTACAAGCCAAAAATCTACCATAATATCTCACTCACCATAATCTATTAAAAGCAAGTCCAGTGAACACCTAACTCAATAGTTTCTCAATCAGCTAATGCATAGCATATAAGGATTAATTCAATAGAGAGGTAAGAAAGAAGAGAATCTGACAGTATGGGCAGTAGGAGTTGTAGAAGATGGTGTTCTGTGCATTTGAAGCTTCTTCATTAGCAGTCGCCGAGTAATTTACAAACCGTTTTGAACTGAAGAAGACGGGGAGGAGAAAAGCAATTGTTACTCTCTCTACTTGTTTCACTTACCTCCAATAAAATGGTTCAAAAAGCCCAGCCCAAAAATAGATGTTTTATTGGGTAACATGGTACTTTTACTGTAATCTTAAAACTGCGAAACGGTACCGTTTAGCTCTTAGTTATCCACTTTTCAGTAAACGTATCGGACTTACAAAAAGTACACATTTTTTTGGCCCGGTTGGGTTAAAAAAAACTACTCCAGTCATCCACCAAAGAATAATACTTTTTTTTCCTTTTTTTAAAGCTTTAGAAAAATTGGTTTTTGGGAAAAGTAAAGAAAGGAACGAAACGGGGACTTATTTTTTTCAAGTAGAAGTAGAGGGAAGAGGGCATTGGGGTTGGGGAGCACTATCATATTCAATGCTTTACCAAACTCACCTCCTCTTCTAAATTCACACTTCACCATCCCTTCTTCTTCTTCCTCCTCTCTCCCCTTCACCGACTTATCTCTTCTCAGGCTTCACTCTCTCTGTCTCCTCTCAGGTAAATTCCAATTTTGCTTCTCCAATTTTAGGGTAAATTTAGAAGATTCTTCCTCACACATTGTATCCACCTGGTTTTTGAAATTGACATGAAAAGAAGAAACTTTTACTCTCTTTTTCTTTTCTTTTCTCTTTTGTTTGTCTTCTATCTTGTGTGACTTGGTCAAAATCATGGTTCTGGCTTTCCCATTCGTTTTTTAAAATTTATTTTTCTGTTTTGAATTGGAATTAAAAGGAACGGTTTTTTTTTTTTTTCGGGGGGAGTTTTTTTTAAGTTTTAAGATAAATTTTTGGTGGGTTTTGGTATCTTTGAGGAACGAAATTATAAGAAAATTAGGTTTTTTTTGTTTGTTTTGATTATAGGAAAAATGGAGAGTGTTGAATTGGCGTTGAAGAACAGTAACATGAATGAGAAAACCCTCACCACCGGCGGCGCTCTAAACGGCGAAGATTTCTCCGTCGACGACTTGCTTGACTTCCCTAACGAAGACGACGACGACGACGTTGCTCGCGTTGACGAGGATGAGACTGACTTTAAAGCACAACGTAAAAGAGGACCCTCTCTCGAAATTACCCTTCACCGGAGTAACGATTTCTCCACCGCCGATAATTTCCCCACCAGCGAGCTCTCCGTTCCGGTAAACTCACCGCCATTTCCATTTTCGTTTATTCTCGAATTGTATCTGTAAATTCAAATGTTAATTTCTCTGTTTTTTTTTAATTATTATATGGGGTTAGATGGATGATATAGCGGAGCTTGAATGGTTATCAAATTTCGTAGAGGACTCTTTCACGCCGTATTCGTCTGCTCCGACGAAGAAACCGGTTTGGTTAACCGGTAATCGGAGACATCCTGTACCATCGGTTAACGAGGATTCCTGCTTCAAAGCTCCTCCTCCTCCTCCGGTTCAAATCAGGCCCAAACGAGCCAGAGCCGGAGTTAGAGTCTGGTCTTCGCCGTCATCGTCTTCGAGCTCTGCAACCTCGTCGTCGTCCTCTTCTGGTCCTTCAAGCCCTCTTTGGCTCTCCTCCGTTTCTGAGTTGCTTGATGAACCTATGGTTAATAAAAAACAGAAGAAGACGAAGAAGAATGTTTGGAAAATAGCTGGTCAGACGCAAACGCAAACGCAAACGCAGACGCGGCGGTGTAACCATTGTGGCGTTCAGAAAACGCCGCAGTGGAGAGCAGGACCATCGGGAGCGAAGACGCTGTGTAATGCGTGTGGTGTGCGTTACAAATCGGGTCGGTTATTCCCCGAATATAGACCCGCTTGTAGCCCGACGTTTTCGAGTGAGCTTCACTCGAACCACCACCGTAAAGTCATTGAGATGCGTCGGAAGAAGGAGACCTCCGAAGAGGCTGATGAAATAACCGGTTTGAATCAAACGGTTCAGGTTGTCCCGAGTTTTTGAAGAAATTAGACCATAATTTAGGATTTTCGACCCGGTTCAGTTTTTAGCACCAATTAGATTCTCACATTAGTTATGTTTATGTTAAAAGGATTCATTATGTTTATGTTTTTTTTTTTTGGTTTAAATTTGATTATTGTTCGTGGTAGTCATCGTAGGTTTATTAGAATTTAGTCACTGCGGTCAGGTTTAATTACTTTTTAATCACTTAGATTTGTTTACTTAATGATCTAGTTGGTTCCTTTTCTAGTCATAATGCGATATACAAGTTGGTTTGTACTCCCATATTTGGTAGAATTTGAAACAAATATTTGAATGAGGAAAGCCAAGATTTATAAAATTGTCTCTTGTGAATTTTATAAGATTGGGAATGAGGGAAAAAAATTTGAAATTACTTTTGGAAAACGCACATTGACTAATTTATTACTCTTTGCGTATTTTTGGAGATTGAATACGACTTCTAGTGACGTGCAATTTATATATATCGAATTTTGTTTTGCAATATAATTAAAGTTTCGTTGACCATATCTTTTGAGATTATCATCACGAATTACCAAAAGATAGTAGTAAATTAGTAATTTTGTTTTATAAACTTGGGACTTATATATTCCTCGATCGAATGCATGGTTTTAGTCTTTTAGACTATTTAGCTGTCTACGTTTCTTGAATGCTGCATAAGATTTTACTTATTACTAGTATAAAATACAAAACTATATAAATGTACAAAGGTAAAAAAACCAACTTATTTATCAAATTATTGCATCATAAGATAATGGAAATGTAGATTACGACCTACTAGTTTGTGGGTGTGTGTGTGCATGTGTTGCCGTCATATGCCATTATCTAAATTCAAACTTACATAATGAATTTGAAAATATTGTTTCGTATCAAATTGCTAAATAAAAAAACCAAAGTAATTAAAATGAGGGATAAATTACAAGCATGGAAATAAATGCGTCAGTTATATACATAACAAAACGTGTAATGAGCAAGCGTAACGTATACAACCTTCAACGTATAATATATATATGGTAATTTCTCCAACTTTTGAGAAACATTATATATAAAGATTTGCTTCTTGCATAATTTTTGTGTAAGAAGAAAAACATATGCTTTCACAAATTAACAAATTAGAAGAGATTATGATTTCACCATATGTTTTCATCTTAAGGAAGCTCCTTTGATTTCACTCATTCCCAAGTTTAGTGGAAGTTAAAGGATGATGTAGTGAGGGCTTAAACTTATATGAGAGATGTGTTTCAAGAGAGTTGAATAAAAATCAGATAGAAGAATCACATCTTTTAAAAGTTTAAACCTTCACTTCGTCGTCCTTGGCTTCCATTATACTTGAATATGCATAAGTAATTGCAGGGAAGTTTCCTCGCCGAAGATGCATACATATTACATGCGTGTTTGTGGATACCAATCTTAACATTGGTCTTTGGCTTCTCTTGCACAATGGTGAAAACGTCTCCGTTTTCAAAGGTGAGATGATCTTAATTACGCTCTTTATAATTAGCTGAGTTTTTGCTTACAAGAAGGAATCACATGTTTGTTCTTTTACATACAAACTACAAAGTATACATGGGTGCAGCATAATCAAACAAGTGTTCGTGGTAGTCGCAGTTTCAGATTTTTAGTAACTTGTCAAGATTTAAAATTTAAAAAACTCATGTAACGTTTAATATAAAAAAATTGTCAGTTTTCTCTGAAACTCCTTTAATGTTATTATATCTACGTTAAAAGATACATATATCATTTATTTTTCAACCATAACAATTTGAATACATTTGAATGGATATATCATATATATGGACCATGGATTGAATATGAAACCGTTCGAAATTTTTATTAAAAGTGACACTAAAGACTTGGTGTGCTTTATTCGTCGACACCCATTGCGTGCTTCATTACTTAAGTTTGTTAATATTACAAAGCCATGTTCTCGGTGATTCAAACTTGCATAATGAATTTACATGAAAATAATTTATATGCCGTAACACTCAAACTTGTAAGGAAAAAAAAAAAATACAATTATTCAAAAACTAGGAATACATATTAGCATGGAAGCTAAATGTGTGAATGATAACACTTATGATCTTTATCATAGGAACATTTTTATACAAAGAAACGAAATTTCGAAGGATGTCTTACCAAATTGCTATACTTTGAAGATAACACTAATGAATACACCTAACCTAATTGATGGTAATTGAAACTTATATAAGAGGACAAACCAAAGGAGATGCGTGGAGGAGTCACGTGATGAGCATTTCCCACCCGATTCAACTATATTTTAGCTTTTGTATTTAATTGTCTCTAATTAGTTCCCTAGTCATTAAGTTTCAACCAAAATAAGCTTAACACTATACTAAACTAATTCCACAAAAAAATTGGAAGGTTTTAAAAGTTGGACTACGAAAGATAGATTTGGGTTCGATGACGTTATTCTCGAGTTGTGTGCCCAAAATTATTGGGAGAGACCCTTGATCCATGCATGCTACATGTGCCTGTGCCACTTTCTCATCTTTGACATTATTTCTTTGGTTCGCTTTCACGTTTCCATGAGTTTCGTCTATATATATATTAAACTTAACGATGATTAGTTTAGTTACATGAGTATTTTCAAATCATAATAAAACTTTTAAATGCCAACACCCAAACTCCCCCCTAATCTATTGACTTTATAAAAGGCAGTAGTATATAGCAGTACTAGTACACGCCCTTCCTCAAAGGCTACTTTCAACGTCGCAGCCTTTGGCTCTACAGCTCTCGTCAACGTCAAGTATGTTTTTTCTTTTTTAAGAGCTATCGACTTGTTTATATCACGAGGGAGACCTATCCGTACATTAAGTTTGTTGCCTCTGTCCCATGTATGTATTTTGTTAACCTTTCCTCAGTGAAAGAACATCGTTATATACACATGAAGGGTTCAAATTATACTAGACTGGTTAAGTCTTTATTTCCTTCACATAAAAGAAAGAAAGAAAAGATTACATTAAACATACGAATAATGAACAAGATATGGAGCACAGACCAACATTTCTATCATCCCGTAATTAAAAAACAACAAAGATGATGAGTTGGTCTTAAAGCCGGCACCGTCGTATGAGAAGTTACATGACGATCCGGAGGACTGCAAGACCAACGGCTGAGATGGAGACGAGGGTACCAATACAGTACTTGATTACTTCGTACTTGGCTGCTTCCAGCTGAGCTCTCAAAGTGTGAATCTCCTGAGAGATTGAATACAGGAAACAAAAACATTAACACTTTTGCTATCAAAACGAAAAGGTAAATCACACTGAAGCTAGAGATGAGATACTGACACGGTCAAGCTTGTTTGTAAGGTTAGAGGTTTCAGCGTTTTGATTTTGTAACTCATCTCTTATCCTCCTGCGCCATCATTTAAACATATCTCACAATTTTAGAAGACATAAACCTAAGAACTACTGTTCTATAAACAGAGAAAGGAGGTAGCGATTTCTCTGACCCCTTTTCAAGATTTAGGTCCAACCGCTGTCCTGCTGTGACTTTGTCAATCTCGTGTCTGCAATGTTATTGTTATAGTCAGCGCACTGATCCAGTCTATAATATGGCAAGTCAAACCTTAGAGGTTTATTGGAGAGCTGACCTTATATCAGAGCGGATTCGCTCTATGTCATTGCGGAGTTTCTCATTCTCGTGTTGCAACAAAGAGAAATGGTGGTCCTATACACAAAACAGTACTTTTTCAACAATCTTTAGGAATCAAGGTATCACTAGAAGAGATAGACACGAGCACCACTATCAACTCAATCAGGTTTCTAACCATTTGACGCGTAATTCACAGATTGAGAGCAAAATACAAAAATTTTCACTGAGAAGTGAAAACACAACTTACGAGTGAACTGTTAATCTCACTTTTGAACTTGGATAAGTTTGATTCCTGCGTCATTTCAGCCTACCAGACGCAAGAAGATCAAAAGTTAAGACCGAACTTAAGCTGCTATAACCGGTTCTTTAATCTTTGGAATTGATAAATCAACAGAGCCTTTTCACAATAGAAACTTACTTTCTGCATCTCTCCCTTAGAGACAACCAACTGGGAAACAACTCCTAAGCTATCGTTAAGAACTTCAGTTATAGCACCGGTTATTGCCTCGGCTTGCTTTGAAGGCAGGCCTTGAGCTTCTAAGCTCCTAACCTGAAAATCATATACCAAATTCTCTTACGACCATACCTACAAATAACAACCAGGCATTTACATCCTAGGGAACTATATGGGTCTTGTCTAGAATAGAACCATTGACATACATTTCTCTTTGGACATCTTGCTTTAATTTAATGACATAAACACTCTTAATGTCCACATACTTGGATCCTTTACATATCATGTCATACTTTTATATTCTATTGTCTCATTTCAAAAATGGAAGAAGGTACACAAGTTGAAAAATGAATCCTTTCATCACAACCGTTGCCTACAAGGTACAAATGAAGCAAGAGATAAGACAATTCAAAGCAATGATGATGACACAGAAACAAAATAATCATCAGGAAAAGATCCATCAAATCACTAGGCAAGTGAGGAAGGGTTAGTAGTTCTTACCAAGGCGAGTGTGTCGACAAGAAACAAACGTTTCCCATTGGTTTTGATAAGTTGAGATATGAATCTGGCGTGGAATCGTCTGTGTGCGGAATATGATACTAAGGAAGAAGAAGAAGAACGAATCTCGTGGTGATCAAACAGAGTCTTGTCAAATGTCGGATTTGGAGAACCGATTGATCTGAGGGTCGACAGGTTTACACCTGAACTAGTTCCAAGTCGTGCCAGCCGGAGATAATTCGCGTAAGCAGCCATCCGAATGTATGAAATTTCTGAAAATTGATACCTTTAGAATTCTATCGACCCAGATTTTGGATCGGGAAAATCGCTCTTGGAAGAAGATCAATAAGGATGACAAGAGTTTCCCAATCGGGTAAGCATGCAATGAGAGAGAGAGAGAGAGAGAGAAAGGGGAAAATAATAAAACTTTGAAGATGGGTTTGGTGAGAATTGTCGTTATGAAGGTTGTGTTGGTGGCGTCACCATCCATGGAAATCGCATAGACGTCTCAGCACCATCAAAAGAAACAGACGGACGATAGGAGAAAGCGTGAGTGAGCCTTTGTCTTTCCCTAAATGGGCACGTTTCCCAACTCAACCGCTCTTTTGTTTATTTCTTTCTTCGCATATTCCATTTTAATTACTCTACTCCATGTGCTAATTATCTCTTAGTTCCTAAACTTGACTATGGTTTTCAGTTTTTCTTTTCCCTTTAATTAATAATTAACCTCTGTTAAAGGGAACAAGTTGTCGGAAAAAGAGAATGTAATGAGAGGTTTAATTACCAAACATTTGAGTAGAGAGAAGGGAGAAGCTAGGAGTAAGAGTAATGTTGTAAGAGATCAAATTTTTACGTTTAGTATCAAGAGCTTAATAATCGAGTCGTTCGAGATTTCATATGGAATAAAAGTGAACCCCTTTTGGCATATGAAATTATGAATATTATCCAGTAAACCAAAACTGATGAAGGTGTACACGTCCTCATAGTCATAGACTCATAGCTAATCACTTTGGGAGATGGCCTGCTTAAATATAGAGATCAATACAGCCATTTCCTTTTTGTTGCTTTTATTTTTGATAATTCAAGAGAATCCAAAAAGTGTCAAATAAGATTCATATCCTGTCGTCTGTCACCTGTGCTTCATATTTTTTTTTTCTTTTTCTTTTTGTCTCCACATCTAATGTAAAAACTATCTTCATTTTGGTCGCTTTCGATATGGGTCCAAGGAATCGTCCACAGTCTCTTTCACATAGTTACCAACTCTCTTCATGTTCTTCATCACCCCTGATGCTACCAGGCTTGCGTTTCTTGTGAACCTGATACATTCCCACGTAAATGAATATTGTGTGTTATAAGCAATTCTCATTTTATGACTCACATAGTTAGACTAACTACTGCAGATCCAAGAGTTATCTAACTTTGAGGTTTGTATTGCGCAATCAATTCGGCAGTCAAGTCAAGTCAAATACCAATCCCATTACCCATTAAACAATAACAAGCAAATTATAAAGATAGACTATCTCCAGCCAACGCAAAAGGCTCTTTGCTTACCTGGTTAAGAAGCCATTTTCTGTGTTTGTGGCTGGCGCTGGTTTATTGTTCTGTTGCTGAGGCAAATCCCGAGAATCTACAGAATAGAAAATAATGATGAGCATATAAGAGGCAGGACTCAGTTTTTCATTGTTGTAACGTGGTGAATAAGAGTAGATTCAATGTACCGTTTCTATTTTGAACACGGGCTGGAACAGATGAAGTATTGCCAGATGCTGCTCTTCTATCTGCTAGTATCTGCAATGAACATAAGAAAGTTCTATGGACTATGGAGAAAATAGAGATTGCAAACTGTACCAAGTAGACCATATTCCTTGCAAATGAAGTTTATCAAGTTCTATTATGTATTCAGCTTTTTCAGATGATGACCATTGTCTTCAAAATAGTGCATACATATACTCATGGACCAGTAAAAACAAGCAGGAAAGAAACTAAATAGATTGACCAGACAGCCTAACCAAGTCAATCGATAATAAGATTGGGATGAAAGTCCATGGGCATAATATCTAAGTTCCAAAAGCAATGTAATACATTTTCGAGAAAAGGGATATGAATGAAAAACCTCAAGGCCGACACAAACGGGAAGTTGGGTCTTTGTATGTTGCTTAATGGCAGCTGAGTCTTTATCAGTCATGTAGACGGAATACCCCAAACAGCCATAGTAAAAATCTGCTAGGGTCCTCCCTTCTTTAGAAGCTTCAGCTTCAGATTGTCCAACAACGTAATCAGGAACTACAAAGTTATGAAATGTCATTACTGAATGCAGAAACCATGGGAGCAAAAAGAAAAATGCAAAAAAAAAGAGAGTAGTAGTAACACACATCAAAAACACATCTCTCTTAAGAATTCGTGATAACAATGAACAAGGTATAGCTAATGCATACAGGTTAGGTTAAAATTATATAATATATCCTGGCCTAGCCGTAACCAAATTCGCAAATAGGTTAAAATTCAGTAACAGGAAGAGATTCAACAACACTGATATAGCAGAAGCAGGCATAGACAGGTCTCAATTTTATCAAAAGATAACCAAATTGGGAAAAAATTAAGAAACTCAGCGATCAAGCAAGGCTAAAAAAATCGAGCTTGAGATGAATACCTTGACGGAGAGTGCGAGGGATTCCAACGCAGCGAGGGTTCTTAGCCTTGGATTTGAGAGTGGAAGAGTAATAGAGATAGCCTTTGCACGATCTTCCTTTCTCGAGAGATCCTCTCTGCTGCTGTTCTGGTTTCTCTTCCATGACCGACCTCGTCACTTCTTCGCTCGAGCCTTCGTTCATCGTCTGGTCCTTGTCTACCTATGATTTCTTCTTCGTTATCTCTCTTGACCTCTACCTCTCTCTATCTTTCGCGCATCTTCTATTTCAGGTCCGATTTGCTCCCGGATAATCTATATTACGGCGGTGCCCTCCATCTCCTTGTTCCCATTTCTTTTTTCTTTTTCTGAGGAATCATTTTTTGAATTGTTAGCATATCTTAATGGGCCGAGATCCACAAAGACCCAATAGTTCTTTCCTTTCTTTTTTTTTCTTGTATAAACAGCAGACCCAAAAACTACTTTAACCAAAGAAAGGAAAAAATGTTGCCTTCCTTTTAGGCATGACCACGATTACGGTTAATGCGGTTATGGTTAATTAACCACCGGTTAACGGTTATAATTTTTTAACCATAACCTTAATCATTATATATACGGTTAAGACGGTTACGGTTATATACGGTTACGGTTAATTACGGTTACGGTTAAATACGGTTACGGTTATTTGATGATTATTATAATATTAATATTGGAGATAAAATTTTATGAAATATTATTTATTTTACAAGTAAAAAATATATCTGATTTCAATTATTTATAGTGAATTAGTTAAATCTGGGTATTGTATACAGTTATAATATAATTTATTTTAAAAATTTAAATATGCGGTTAACCGAGCGTTTAACCGTACGGTTAACCAACGATTAATTACGGTTAATTATGATTACGGTTAATTAACGGTTACGGTTATTATTATTTTTTAACCGTAACTAATTTACTTTTACGGTTAACGGTTACAATTTTTAACCGTTTTATACGGTTACAGTTGATAAACGGTCCGGTTACGGTTAAAAATACGGTTAAGGTTAGCTTTTGGTCATGCCTACTTCCTTTCCCAATTGCTACAAAATAAAGAAAAGCGTAAATTGCCTAGTTTAGGGAAGCACGTGACAAGCACATGTCCAGAGTTTAAAAACTTTTCCTTTTTATTAAGAAAAAGGAAAATTGCTTCTTCTTCTTTTCTTTTGTTCCCTATAAATTGGTTAGGTGTTTATTGTAAACGAATTCACAAATCAATCGATCGATCTTTCTTTATTCCAACTTCTATAGAGAAAGACGAGAAAGAGTATTACGAGAAATCAAATAAATGGCGACGTCGATGCAAGTGAAGAACAAGACACCAGCACCGGTGCAAATCACATCGGAACAAATTTTCAGAGAAACGCGTGATAGGCAAGATGATCAGACCCAACCACCGCCTAAGCACAATATCAACGATTCGTCTGAGGTTTCCGACTACAGACTCCGACGTCGGAAGGAGTTTGAGGACCAGATCCGCGGAGCCCGAACGAAAAATCAAATTTTTGTGAGGTATGCGGACTGGGAAGAGTCGCAAAAGGATTACGCGCGTGCTCGTAGCGTGTGGGAACGAGCTTTGGCAGACGGTAACAAGAATCATACGCTCTGGCTCAAATACGGAGAGTTTGAGATGAGGAACAAATTCGTAAACAGTGCCAGGAACGTGTGGGATCGAGCCGTGATGCTTCTCCCTCGCGTGGACCAGCTCTGGTACAAGTTTAGTGACATGGAGGAGAGACTTGGGAATATCGCCGGAGCTAGACAGGTCTTCCAACGGTGGATGGAATGGTCACCTGATCAACAAGCTTGGCTCTCTTTCATTAAATTCGAACTTAGATATAACGAAGTCGAGCACGCTAGATCCATCTTCGAGAGATTTGTGCTTTGCCATCCAAAAGCTTCTGCTTTTATTCGATTTGCAAAGTTTGAGATGAAGAACAGTGAAGTTGCGGTCGCGAGGAGTGTGTACGAGCGAGCCAGGGAGATGCTGAAAGACGTAGAAGAAGAAGCTGAGTTTATCTTTGTGGCCTATGCTGAGTTTGAAGAACGGTGCAAAGAAGTGGAGCGGGCTAGGGTTATCTACAAGTTTGCTCTTGAACATATCCCTAAAGGAAGAGGTGGGGATTTGTATAAGAAGTTTGTGGCGTTTGAGAAACAATATGGGGATAAAGAAGGTATTGAGGCTGCCATTGTTAGCCAGAGAAGGTTTCAGTATGAAGATGAAGTGAGGACGAACCCTTTGAACTATGATTCCTGGTTCGATTACATTAGATTAGAGGAGACTCTAAAGAACAAGGACAGGATCAGAGAAATCTATGAGAGGGCTATTGCTAATGTTCCACCTGCTCAGGAGAAACGATACTGGCAGAGATATATCTATCTGTGGATTGAATATGCAATGTATGAAGAGATTGAAGCTGAAGATGTGGAGCGTACAAGAGCTGTATACAGAAAATGCCTCAAGCTTATCCCGCACGCAAAATTCTCTTTTGCCAAAATATGGTTGCTTGCTGCACAGTTTGAGATCAGGCAACTGGATCTCACTGGTGCTCGGAAGATATTAGGGAACGCCATTGGCAAAGCTCCAAAGCATAAGTTATTCAGGAAATACATTGAGATCGAACTCCACCTGGGAAACATAGATAGATGTCGAAAACTGTACCATCAGTATCTTGAATGGTGTCCTGAGAATTGCTATGCTTGGAGAGAGTTTGCTGAGTTGGAGAGGTCTCTTGCTGAGACAGAACGAGCTAGAGCTATTTTTGAACTTGCAATATCCCAGCCTGCTCTTGACATGCCCGAGTTGCTATGGAAGGCATACATTGATTTTGAGATATCAATTGGGGAATTAGAGAGAACAAGAACTTTATATGAGCGACTCTTGGAGCGTACAAAGCATTACAAGGTGTGGCTTAGTTTCGCAAAGTTTGAAGCTTCTGCTGCTGAAGACAATGTTATTCTTGAACACTCGAGAGTGATTCTCGATAAAGCCAACACATACTACAAAGAGTCTAAACCGGAGCTGAAGGAAGAAAGGGCTACTCTGTTGGAGGATTGGCTGGACATGGAGAAGAGTTTTGGTATGCTTGTGGATATCAGTGTTGTTCAGTCGAAGCTCCCGAAGAAGCTCAAGAAGAGAAAGGCAATCACAAGAGAAGACGGTTCAACAGAGTATGAAGAATACATGGATTATGTGTTCCCAGAAGAATCGGAGACGACAAATCTCAAGATTCTTGAAGCTGCTTATAAATGGAAGAAGCAGAAAGTTGCTGCTGTCTGAGGATTATTTGTAGTGTTGAGTTGTTTTTTTTTCCTTTAATTCTATGTACATCCATCCTTACTCATCTGTTCGAATTAGTGTAGCAGTCGTATCATCCATCCAAGCAAACACAAATTTGATTTGCTTTTTGTTTATGTTGGTTTCTGAGTAAACGAGCCAGCCAGCTAATTTATTTTTATATTTTTAAACTTGAGATGATTTCTCTCTTGTCTAAGCTCTGCAATGGAGAGTATATTCACCTCACTGATGTTTATCTAATCTCCTCCTCACTCCTCAGGGTGGAGAAAAGATCAATTCAAGTCATGGTAAGTTATGGGATAATTGCTGAATGATATAATTCCAAATAAACCACGTTCATATATGAAGGTAAGTATTTCTTGTGCGTCCACAGGAACAATGTTCATCACCCTTAATTTCAGATCCTTTAATGCAGCAGCAAATACTCCTTCTTGTCCATCACATTTCTTACATCAGACCAATCAATATCCATACCATTAAGGTTATACATCTCTCAGAACCAGGAAGTGCTAAGGCTGCATTTTCCAAGCATGATTGCTTGACGGTAATGAAGAAGTTCTTGATGATAACAAGAGACTACTTATATCTCCTGATACAAAGAAAACAGCTGCACAACGATACTAGATTGGATAACCGAAGAAGAGATTCAAGTGTATGTAGACAAGTTTCAAATATCTGGATTCTAAACCGGAGCTGAAGGAAGAACTGGGTACACTGTTGGAGGACTGGCTGAACATAAAGAAGATTTTTGGTATGCTCGAGGATGTTAGTGCTGTTCAATCGAAGCTCAAGAAAAGAAAGGCAATCACAAGAGAAGATTGTTCAACAAAGTATGAAGAATAATTTGTTGCCAGAAGAATCGCCAACGACGAATCTCAAGATTCTTGAAGCTACTATATACATGGAAGAAGCAGAAGGTTGCTGCTGTCTGAGGATTACGATTGAAGTTTCTTTGTGTTGAGTTGTTTCGTTTTCTTATGTCTCTGTGCATTCGCTTGCTCATCTGTTTGATATACAACCTGCAGAATATAAATTGTTAAAACTAATAAAACTACAATCATTATTTTTATCATCCAAGCAAACTCAAATTTGATTTGATTTTTGTTTCTGTTGGTTTCTAGTAACGAGCCAGCCACAGGTAATATATTTGTTTTGTTAAATAAATTGATAGAAGATGTGAGAACCTAAGTTGTTTAATTACTTAAACATGCAGCTTTTGGGTTACAAAAAAAGATGTTCTGAGGTATGTTAAATAACAAATAAATACAAAATACGAGAAATTTGAGACTTCAGGGGTGCCAAAAACTACAAGATGCACCCCTGTTGCAGTGTCCACTCTCATAGAATTTACAGATTTTCAGCCCTTTGGGCGGATGAGCTGCATACGAACCTGATCCATGCTCATAACCATGGCTATTGCTGTATGGCCACTGCCGGTTATTATGACTGTTGTTGAAGCTATTGTGGTGACCGTGGTTCAACCACTGCCGGTCTCTGCTGTGTCCGCTGGATCTCTTGTGCTGGCTCCCTCGTGGACTGCGCTCAGTGTTTCCTCGGGCTGAGTCATGAGATGATAGTACCCTAGGGCTTGGTTCCGAACCAGACTTGGGAAGCCTCTCTACTAATGGTCCAGCTTCAACTGTGGTTTCTGATCCCAGTCTGAGAGCTGTTGTCGTTAAAGTCAGGTCGTGACTTATTGAAGTTGGAGTTGAAGCTGGTGTTGGCGGTGCAAAAAGCAGAAGCTCTGGACCAGCGGTTCCGCAGTGGTTGAAGGGAGTGTTTTCTTTTGCTTCTGTGCCCATTGAGCTTTTCCCAACAGAGACATTATGGAGAATACTCGCCTGAGAGACATCCATTCTGCATGTTTCAGGTGTGAGGGCCATGCGTGACATAGGGTTAAAGAAATCTTTTTCTGGCCCTTTTGTCAAATCATCATCATCATCGCAGTGAAATGTTGAGGTAGGTGAAGAGGGCAAACCGTTCTGCTCCATTGCTTCAACTTCTGCTAATAGATCTGAAACTGATTCATCACACTCGTCAGGGTCAGCAACAATGGCCGGCCACCCAGATGACTGAGCCACTTGGGTGTTTTCTGAAGTCTGAGTAGTTGTGGCATGATCAGCTGCCAAATTTATTGACTTTACAGACGGTGCAGCTATAACAACAGCATTCTGCTGAGTTACTTGAGGAAGCTTTCCTCCAGTTACCACAAGACTTGACATAGTAGTAGTAGCATCGGTGGTAGGTGTGGTGGTGGTGCTCCATGTGACACCAGACGGTCCTTTGACCAGGACACATGAAGACAGAGACTGAATAGTCTCCGCCGCTTGAGCTTCCAAGTCTTCAGGGCTCGACTTAGGTGTAGGACTTGGGAAATCAAGGAAATGGCTTTCTTGATTCAGGTTTGGTGCCTGAACAGAACCGTTTATGGGAATAGAACCACTATTTGTTCCATCTTCCACTTTCATAGTTGTGCTATGGTTACCATCTGCCTGCACAGCATTAGATAAATCGGGTACTGGAGTTTCTCTTACGTCAGGAGTAACCACGTGTCCTGGCACCACAGAAATTGACACAGGACAACTAACTTGAGGCTGAGGACAAACAGAATTATCACCCTCGACATTTCCAGAGCAAGCTACAAGAGCCACAACTTCTTTCTCTTTTAGATCGTTTGAAAGGGCACCGGTGTTAACTAGGGTATGGTTCTTCTGAACACAGTTCACATCCAAGACAGAATCATGCGGAGAAGGTTTTAGTTCTTGGGGAAGCGAAGAGGAACTTGGCAAAGTAATTGCTTTATCAAATCGTCCGGCAAGAGCATTAGTCAGAAGCACAGACTCGTCTTGATTCTCATGCGCTTTCCATATCTTAAGATAAGGGGGGAAGTGGCCACTAGATTTCCATCTGCGGAGCTGCACCATAGAAAACGGTCCCTGGGTCTTTCCTGTTGGATCTCGATAATGCCATATTTCATTCTCCTCGTCATCTCTACCAGTTTCCTACAGTACCCAGAAATTTAAATGCCGTGGAATCAAAATAGAAAATCATGAGAGGTTATGTTATGAATGTAGGTGGTATGTCAAACCTGGATATTTGATGAGTTGTTGTGGACCTTAGAAAAATCATCTTTATCACCATGCACGGCATTTCTGCTTCGTAAAATTGGTGCATCATATTTTTTCTGCGTATTATTTCCCACGTTGTTCAAGATTGCCCCTTTCTTGTGTAGACCTTTACTTTGTGCCTTTATGTGATTATCTGCAAATACCAAACGTCGGCGATTGTAAATAGCATCCAACAATCAGGAATATTCATTAAGAAAATGTACAAGTAGCTGTTCACATCCTTAGTTAAGGTGGCAGACCTTGTTTCCTTGTACCCAACCCTGCATCTTCTGATGATGGATGACTCGGATCCATGCTTTGATCTATATGTACTTCTGGGACTTCCTCCAGAAGCCGCTGACGTTCCTCAGGTGATTGTAGAAGCTCCAGCTTTTCTACACATTCTCTAAGCGTGGGCAATAGTTAAGAATAGTTGATAAAACAAGGCTTCCATGCAATCAGCGTCAAAGTCAAAATGTGAAGAACAGGGTATTTTTCAAGTTGTACACTACCCAAACTGAATTATTCTTTTAAGTCTAGCGCAGTATGGTCACCTTTTCAATGAATTATTTTATCAACGACTCATCAAAATTATTAATCAAGCACAATTGCAAAGAGAAGTAGTGTAAGCGAAATGCACAAATATAGCATAGTAATCTCAAAAAGGATATTCCTTTCTGTGACCCTTCTCACTGGCCCTATCACGCAGATGATTGAGCTTTAATATCTCAGCTTTCAGAGCCTACATCAACAAAACATCCATAAGAAACACATGTACCGGACAATAATGAACTACGATAATGAAGATCTTCGATATTTAATATGAAAGATATTTGCTCTTTTTTTATGAATTTACCTCATCGATTCTCATGTCTTGCAGTGTTGCTGCAGTCTTCAAAATGTCACCCTGATACCCAAAAAAACGTGTTTCCAACTTAGGTAAAATATACAATTGTAGGACGAGAAGATATCATGTGCGCATTCCTACCACAGTCAAACGTTTATTGAGGCCATTTTTTATGCTCTGGCGCAGGCGTTTGCACTCATCCTGAAAACCACGGTTATACATACATTAAAGATAAATAGAAACGTAATTACTAGGGCTACCTTATAATGGGTTTACTCTTTATTCACAAGCAGAGAAAGGTGGAGAAATAAATATTTTAGAGAGGGCTATATCACCTCTGTGACATTCTGGTCTGATAATTGATCCATCGAGATGACTTCTCTCTTGTCTAAGTTCAGTATTTCTAGCAAAACATCTGTAGTCTTTGCGCCAAGTTGGTAGGATGCTGTTGCCTTGCTTGTACCTGTTGGATAACCACAAAATCAGATGCGATCATACTATTAAAACATTTGGGTCACTATATAGTCATATTTTCCTTAAGAAAGCACTAATATGACTATTAATCACGTACCTACAACTTGAACGAGCCTGTGAATATCCAGCTTCTGATCACTGCCAGATACCTTAATTCTCAAAATTGTGCCTACCACCTTTTCGTGAACTTTGTTGATATCATCAAGTAGAGACTCCAAATATTTACGTCTCAAATAAATCAGGTTGATATTGTGAACATCAATGGCTGCAAGTGCATCAAGATTTTCATTTTGTACTCTGCCATCAGTTTTCCTACGCATCTTTCGTCTTCTATCCCTGACCGTTGAATCATGAACATTATCCTCCTCTATCTGGCTAGGTACAGCATGAGTAGTGTCACCATTTGTGGTTTTCACATCTTTCGGTTTCTCTTGAATAAGGAAATGGGACTCGAGAAGCTTAAGCATTTCAAAATGACCCACTCGCTGTTTTCCAAACAACTTGACAAGCATCAGGTCACAAATGACTTGGGACTTCTGAAGAGGATCTCTAAGATCCTTTTTCTTAATATAGTCAAGCAGGAGACCCTGTACATCGAACTGTGAAAGAACAGATGTATCGCCATTTTTCATGAACGACACAAACTCGAGGAGTTCTTTTGTTGCCCAGCACGTATCTCCAGGAGCCTTCTTTAGGATATTGTTTGGCTTTTTTCCATCCAACTTGCTGGGTAAGGTGGGGGAATCACTGGTCCTTCTTCTTTTTGTTCCATTCACTGCTACATCTAAACCCCTGTTATTGGTAAGATCATTTCGTGACTCCACTTGAGGAGCAGAGTTAGAAACCTCCTTCCAAGGATTATTTGCTCTAGTAAGCTCGTCGACAGTAAGAGACAGATCTTCCTTCAGGCAAAGCCAATATACCTTGAATAGATACTCCCAACTGAGCTTGTCATCAAAATCCACCTTAACCTAAAAAGGAAGGAAAACAATATAAGCTGCATACATTATGATAGCTTAAAGAGGATTATATAAAAGAATAACACTCAACTTTCTTAGCGTATTAAGGAAATACAAGATTCCCTCCCAAAACAAGAGTGACTTTTGTCTTTCAGTTACACCCCATTATTTAGAGAACCCAACATACCCTACTGCCCTTGACTAATTAAATAGGATTCCCATGACTAACAACTATGGAAAACTCCTATCATTCCGTTAGATATCTTGTGATATTAGAAATCAATCAGCCCCAAATCTCCAAATTTCCATGAGTTTTAGCCTGTGATTGATTGTTATCACATTACCTATTGTGTCGATACGTAGAAGTGTCTTGTGCATGGCAACACTACGATGGATTTTAATCGGGTTAATATAAATCGAAACCCTTAGTTTCTTGATAAAGAACAATCAAAGAAATGTAAAGCCCAAACAAGACTAAAATCAACAAACCATATTCCTCATTTCTTCTTAAGGTAATTGTGGCACATTGGCAAAAATTCAATTGGGACCTGAGCAAATTTTGCAGCTATAAAGTATTGAATGGAAACTATAGATTTGTGGAGGATTGTCTTACCGCTTCCTTATCTCCTTGAGCAATATTCTCAATCAGCATTATAGGCTTAATACATGTGCCACAAAGACCCATGTTACCTCTCACAATCACATAGTCGGCATCTTTAATGCACCGCTTACAAACAGAAAAAGTGCATGTATAACACATGTAACTGGAAGCCTTTTGGCATGTACCACATATGTGCCAACCTGAAATGAATGAACGGAACATCAGATTCCGAAAAATGTTCACGTCATTATGTAAGGTAATTGAAAATAACGATATGTCAGAACAATCAGTCTCTAGATTGCTGACAGCAAAGACAACATAGTAACATCACGGACTATACGACATACCACAATTCCATTTAGCTGTCGTTCGAAAGAATGCCTCATCTCTCTTAATACAAGCTGGATGGTATGCCTTGGGGCAATTCCTGAATGCACAAAACAAACCGATCAAAAACTTATCAATAACTTAAATCCCGTTTCCAAAACCTCCGTAAATAGCTAACAGTACCCTCTTGCTTGTTTAGCAATTGAGTAGCTCTAAACCTATGGCATTAACCAACACATAATCGGAAAAATAGAATCTCGATGATGAGATAAAGAACAAAGTTATTGATTAATATACCACAGAGTGTCCAATAAAACTAACTAACTTGAGCTCTCCTTAGTGTTATCCTACTAAAACATACGCCGAGGCTCTAATCTTCCTATGGAGCATACTATCTAGCAAAATTATCACTGTAAACTGACAATCACTTACCGGCGATCACAGAGAACGAGGTCTCCACCGTCGAAGCAAATAAAGCAAACATCCTCTTCCTTGTCTTCCTTCCGAGGCGGCGGCGGAAGTGGCCGAGTATGCAACGGAGTGTTAGCGAGTGCCCTCGGAGGACGACCCCGTTTTCGTTTCACAGGGGCAGCCTCATCAACAACTTTAACCTCTTGCCCAATGGACACAGGCACAGGAACCGTCCCAGCCACCGTGGAGGCAGGTACAGAGAGAGCAGGAACTTGGTTAACACCGATCTCATCACATTGATCAACTCTCATAAGATCGATCCCCCTAACCGAACTCTCTTCGCGAGCAGTCAAAGAAGCCAACTCCGGCACGCCCTGCTGGAGTTGCTTCTGCTGATTCTCCATGAGAAGTCAAGAATTCGAAAAATTAAAGAGCAGTAGTTGCAGATCAACAAGCGAAATAGAAACCCTAATCTGAGGTTCTTTGGGGATTTTGGCGATGATGATGATGATGATGAATTGATGATGGAGAAGTTTGGGTGATGTGTTTAGAAAACGAAGACTAGTGGGGAGAAAAAAAAAATATGAAATGGACTTTTGTTTTTGCTTTTTATTTTATTTTTCTCTTTTCCACTTCTTCTTCTTACTTTGTTATGACCATTTTTATAGCTAAAATGTTGCCACTTCTTTCTGCTTTTAGAATTTTTTATTTTCCAAGCATTACCAAAATCACTTCGGATTCCATAAATACTAAAATCTATTCAACGTTTTCAATTAAATTTCGATTATCTAATGTAGATTTCCTAGCTTAAACCTTCAGATACTTATCCAAATAAGATTTGAGTAAATAAGATAAGAAATTTAAATTTACAGCTAATTAGGTGGACAGCTATTGTTTTTATTTTTTCTTGACATTGGTAGACAGCTATTTGTAGTGTCCAATTTGGCAAAATATATGGGGCATTTTATTGTATGTATTTCAGAAGAAAAAAAATGATATTATGTTAAAATTAAGAATTTACAAAAAATCATGTTTTTACATAAAATCATTGTATGTTACAGTAAAATAAAATGTTATCATATACAGTAACAACGAAGTGATTGTGCATATTTTTGTATGTTATTAAGAAAAATTTATTACGGACTACAGAAATAATGTAATTCGTTAACATTTCAAGCAAAAATATCGACCTATATAAATTTGCTTTGTTATTTTGGAATTAACTTTCTATGATTTGAGTATTGAATATTATTTTACATTCTAACAACTGACTAATTCAGTCATCGAGTCGATAGTAATAATAAAGTTGTCTCAAAATGTTCAAAATACGTTTTCTATCATTTATCACACGAATTATTTATACCACGAGAGTGTTGTATATGCGGTGTATCTCCGGGATTGTAACGTAAGGTGAACTTGAATAATGATTGAATCTTACTCGGAAGCACTTTCTTTAAAGAATATTTTGACCCATATTTAGCCTAGGGTTACACGAGATCCTAAAGTTTTCTGTTTTGTTTTTGTGATTACACCAAAGTTTTCTTAACCTTTGGTCTTTGGTTTCTCTCCTCTTTCTCATTTTTTTCTCTACGATTTTTCATGTAAAAAGCAAAAGTTTTTTTTATAATGGTCAATATGTGTGACAAACGTTTGCAACAGTTCGTTTAATAGCAACCATTTACTCAAGAATTGTATTGGTTAATCAAATAATCATACATTTAAGAGTTGTGTTGGTTAATAAATAACCACTTTTAATTAACACTTAAATATCCAACAAATTGTTGGAAGAACAAGTACCCCAAGACATGTATTTATGGAAAACATAGAACCTAACCCAAAGGAGTGTAATCTCATATGATATTTCATGATTTGGTCATCTATTCTTGAATAACTTCATTCGCCACACATCATCACATAGTATTGTAGTTGTAGATAGGCTTCGTACCTTTGTTGGGCAATGGGCATTGTTCACGTGCATGTTAGACTTACCTTTTTTGTTATAAAGTTTCCAACTTTGATATTTGTGATATATATCCTTTTATATATATTTCTAATACGAAATGTTACACAGACAATATTTAGAGTTATCCAAATACTAAAGATTACATAATCAATTTAACATAGTGGACTTGAGTACGTTGGAGAAAAAGACATAGATATCTTTGGTAACAACAACATTCTGCATAATGTATGGTCCATGCTTTCTTAAGCTCTTCAAAATTTTGTAATCAATAGTACCTACTAATTAATTAAGAGCAATGCAGTCAACTATGCATAAGAGATTAAGAGTGGTAAAAAACAGTTGGAAAATAACCTTTTAACTTCGTGTTCATGGTAAAATCTTGGTTTGTTTTGAAAAATTTAAAGGGTGTCAAAGGATTTTAATTGGTGTATATTATATGTTGAAGGACTAAAAATATGACCATATCTTTCTTGTGGTCATTTCATATTAACTTTGAATTTATTTCTTCATTTTAGTTACTTTTTAATGTATTTTCAGGTAGTGCGTAATTTGTATATTTTTTGTTGGAGAACCATTGATTATGTAGATCGCATGGTCATTAACCAAAAATTAAAGTACAGTATCACAAAAGTGGATTAGGGAGTGCGTGGAGGTGTCACGTGCTTATTGGCGAGAAAGTGTACTATGCGTATATTTGGGTGCTACACGGACGGGTCAACAACCCAAACCCGACCCGTTTGGCAAGAGTTTTTAAAATAGAAATATACGAGAGGAACTAAAGTGGACCCAACTTAATTCAGAACTTTGAGAAATCAGAAGAAAAAAATTGTGGGAAAAAAAAAAGTTGCGTAATCTCTTCTGTGCAAGAAACCGAATTCAACAAATGAAGGATTACTCAAAGATCGGCGATAAACTAGTGATGCAGAGAGCTAGACGACGATGCGAAGGCACTGCCATGGGCGCCACCGTGTTCGATCTCCGTCCCGGCGTCGGCATCGGACCTTTCTCCATCGGTAATCGGCGATTCTCTCCTAAATCATAATTTCTGCTACTTTTCTTTAGTTTCTAGGATTCGAATACGGGTTTATCATCTATACGGTGTATTTTGGAGTTGGACGATGGGGAGTTGATTTTGCGATCGGAGATTGCGTGTTGTTTTGGGAATTCTTTTGTGGAAAAATTCGATAAAATTGCTGCGTAGTTTGATAACTGTTGGATCATATTTAGTATTAGCAAACGTTATGTTAGTTGCTTTAGTTCTTTAGCATACTGTTTCATCTTCCGATCAGTTTGACCGACCATCAAAGTTGGGTCCTGTTGTTTCAGGAATGCCGATTTGTGAAGCTTTTGCTCAAATAGAGCAGCAGCCTAACATATATGATGTTGTTCATGTTAAATACTACGACGAGGTTTGTACTACGATGTTGTTCATTGCTTATATATTTCATTTATGTCGTCATATTCTGTGTTGGGTTTACTAAGATTATGTTGCCTCTCCCAGGATCCTTTGAAAATGGATGTTGTTATTAGCTTTCCAGATCATGGGTTTCATCTTCGTTTTGATCCCTGGTCTCAGGTACAATTCTTTTCTTGATTATGCTGTGGTTCTTGCATGTGTATGATTAAACCAACTTCACCGCTTTACAAACTCTTGTTCCCTCTTCATGTCTACCTACAGTTGAGTATATTCTACATTGACATATGACGACTTTTAAATGGAACAAACTTAGCTTAGTCTTCCTTTTCTGTTAAAGAGACACTCGAGTTTAGCTATTATTCTTCTAATTTGTTTGCAGAGGCTACGGCTTGTTGAGATATTTGATGTTAAGCGGCTTCAGATGCGCTACGCCACTTCTATGATTGGGTGAGCCAAGGAAAATAAATTTATGGTTTTGGTGTAATTTACTATTGTAATCACTGTCTTTTTGCTTGTACTTCAGAGGTCCATCAACACTGGCAACTTTTGTGGCTGTTTATGCACTTTTTGGACCAACCTTCCCTGGGATTTATGATAAAGAAAGAGGGATTTATTCTCTGTTCTACCCGGTGAGCACAGTATAAAATATGATCCACTGTTTTTCCGTAAATGATTGAATTATTCTATCAATGTTAACATTTTTTATTATGGCAGGGGCTATCCTTTGAGTTTCCAATTCCTAACCAATACACAGACTGCTGTCATGATGGAGAAGGTATGTTCTTCTCCGGCTCCAGGTAAATTTTGTTATGCTGATTACCTTGTTAGATACCTAACTTCCTACATTTTATTTTCTCCTCTACAAAGCGGCACTACCATTAGAGTTTCCAGATGGCACCACACCAGTAACATGCCGGGTCTCTATATATGACAACTCAAGTGACAAAAAAGTTGGTGTCGGAAAACTGATGGAAAGAGCTTCTGTCCCTCCGTTGCCTTCTGGCAGCTTGTATATGGAAGAGGTTAATGTCAAGGTTTGGCTTATATTTCCATAGTTACTTGCCCTTTGTGTGTTTCTATATCCCTAGCCTGACATAATTAGCAGCTAGCCTGTCCTTACTCTTCGCATGACTTCATTTAATATTTATGCAGCTCGGCAAGGAACTATATTTTACTGTTGGAGGCCAGCATATGCCTTTTGGTGCATCACCACAGGTAAAGTTTGTACCTTGTCTGAGCTGTCTTTCTTTGGAACTAATCATTTCGTGCTCCAAGCAGGATGTATGGACTGAACTAGGTCGACCATGTGGGATCCATCCAAAGCAGGTGATCTATACCCGTCTCTCTAAACTTGTTTGTATATGTTGATTAGATGCTTATATTAGTTTATCTTACTATGGTGCCTGCACTATCTGTTAGTTCAGTGCCCAACTGTACATTTAGATTTTTAATTATGAATTGTCCTTTGTTTTCCAGGTAGATCAAATGGTTATTCATTCCGCGTCAGATCCACGACCAAAAACAACTATGTGTGGGGATTACTTTTACAACTATTTTACTCGTGGTTTAGACATCCTGTTTGACGGGGAGGTAGGAAACTCATCAAAGTTATTTATTCCCTTCATATGTTTTCTTTAGTCACTGACTCTACCTTTTCTGCAGACTCACAAAGTTAAAAAGTTTGTTCTTCACACTAACTATCCCGGTCATGCTGATTTCAACTCATACATAAAGTGCAACTTTGTGATTTCTGGTATGCAATGCAAATGAAGCAGCTCATGTCAGTCAATTATCCTTTACTCAGATATATGTTGTCTTATTTTTCCAACAAAACTACTCTCTCTGGTTGCTTTACAGTTGGGGAGGATGCGGCAGAAGCTAACAGAGGTGGAAACAAGATCACTCCAAGCACTAATTGGGATCAGGTCAAGGTAAATTATCTTCAGACCAAAGTGATATAAGCATAACAGAAAAATGAATGATAAAGCTATTCTATGTTAGGCCTTGACCGATTGTCCCTGAAAGTTTTTATTGGTGTAATTCTCTTAACAAATCCCACCATTGCGAGATCCTATTGTATAATGGGAAGAATCTTGTGAGGAAGCATTAAGGAAATGGTCGGATGTATAACTCTCAGCATAATTTATGACTGATTCAGATCATTAGTAAAAGTGAGAATCAGAACAAATTGAGTAAAACACTTCTCTCATGAATCCTGGCTTTCACCTTAGGAAATACTCGGGGAGTGTGGCCCAGCAGCTATTCAGACACAGGGATCAACGAGCAACCCTTTTGGATCGACCTATGTGTATGGCTATCAGAATGTTGCTTTTGAGGTGAAGCATTTATTAGTAACCCTGATTCAGTAAATTATGATCCTTGCTGTATATTTGCAATTTGTTAAGCGAAACTTGGAGTTGGGTTAAACTATTTGCAGGTGATGAAGAATGGTCATATAGCCACTATAACTTTGTTCCAGTCATGATGTACACCGTTGAGGTATGTTCTTCACCTCATCACTGTCTGATTTTGTAGGCAAAATTGGCTCAAATTAATTTGTCTTATGTTATATGCTACTGAACGAAGCTTTTCTCATATGTTGAATATCAATTAATGTCTTTGTTGTAGGGGGCGCAGGATCTTCCATCAGACTCTGTAAATCTAATGTCACAAGAAGCTACGAAACTACGGATGATACCAAAACCTACAAATGTCTGAAACAATGTTGTACAGTTGTACATTTGGCTAGTTATTATCACGGTTTTAATAACAGTTACTCTGGTTATATTAATTCTCTCAGACTTTGACTATATGCATTTAACATAAGTACATGATAGCCTCATCAGCTGAAAAGTTTGTGTGGTCATGATATATTCAAGATTTAAAAAATGACATTGAAAAACAAAAAGAACTCCGTCGCCGGGACTCGAACCCGGGTCTCTCGGGTGAGAGCCGAGTATCCTAACCAGCTAGACTACGACGGATTGTTGACTACATTTGACTTAACATCAATATAACTAACAAATGTAAGCTGAGGGTTCTTCTTCTGCGATATCTCTTCTATCCGTTGCCTAACAAAGGTTTTGTCTTTGTGAATGGTTCCGGGAAGGAAAGGGGTAGTGGTGTTGTGAATTGTTTCATCAGCGATACGTCTTTTCTCCTCTGGTACTCTTTTTTTTTTTTTTTTTTTTTTTTTTTATTCTCTTCTCCTTCCGTTTGGTTCCGAAGCTGCTTTTAATTTAGAATTGGCTTTTGGTTCAATTCATGAGGATGGGAGAACTTGAATTCTGATATGGTTCCGATTTCTCTTTCCTTGGATTACTGGTTTCACGTATTTAAATTGGATTTAGAGTGCATAGTAGTATCATGATTGGTTTAGCGGTTGTTTAGGGTTTATGCCTGATTTTTGTTTGATTTTAGGGATTGAGGTTGGTGGTGTGAAGGGAGAGCTTCAGCATAGTTAGAAATGAATGCGTCCGGGTTAACTGTTACTCCGCCCAGATTCCACTTTCGATGGCGTTCAGATCGTGTTGGCACCTCTCAGAGAAGCTCTCAAGCTTTTAGTGTTCTAAGTAAACTGGATAATAGAAAGTCCGCTTGGCCGAATCTGAAAAGGTAGTGTCTTTTTTTTTAGTATTTGTTCGAATAAGCATATGCTAGTTCTTTTTCATGGTTAGCTGAAATGTTCTCCTCTTCGGTGTTGTGCAGTTCCTGTTTGGCATTTCCTACACAACGAAGCAATGCTATAATTGTCCGCGCCATGAGTGCTTCCTTTGGTGATATGGCAGATGACTCAACTGGTAATACATTATTCTGAGCTATGCATAATGCCAGGTTAAGCTTTCTAGTTACTGGCACATACTCATAACATAACGCAATAATCCTGGGTTAAGCTTGTAAACGGTGCTTTGTGTTCATTAGTTATGATAGTTAGGTGCTTTTGTGTAACTTAATACTGATAGGTTCTTTGGAACTGAACTAGCTGTCAATAGACGAAGCAATATCGAGCTACCAATGAAATGCATCATTCTTGGTTAAAAACTTGACCTTCACAGCAAATATTTCAAGCCAAAATGACTAATGTTCCCAGTTATTCCCATAGGTTCAGCTGTCTTCCCTCGGATCAATGTCAAAGACCCATATAAACGGCTTGGGATAAGCCGGATGGCCTCAGAGGATGAGATTCAAGGCGCGAGGAACTTTCTCATTCAGCAGTATGCAGGGCATAAACCAAGTGTTGATGCAATTGAATCAGCTCACGACAAGATTATCATGCAGAAGTTCCATGAGCGGA
This sequence comes from Capsella rubella, assembly GCF_000375325.1. Taxonomy (NCBI): domain Eukaryota; kingdom Viridiplantae; phylum Streptophyta; class Magnoliopsida; order Brassicales; family Brassicaceae; genus Capsella; species Capsella rubella. The sequence goes on from NW_006238919.1 coordinate 9,090,078, forward strand.
AAAACCCGAAGATTGACATATCGAAAAAGGTCCGCCAAGTGAGGCAGTCAAAAGTTGTCAACTTTGTTTTCGAAAGATTCCAGACTCCTGCAACTGCGTTCCTTGTCAAAGCAGCAGTCACATTTGCAGTTCTTGGTGTCCTAACCGTTCTGTTCCCGACTGAAGAAGGACCGACCTTGCAGGTTGCGTTATCACTAATAGCTACCTTTTACTTCATCCACGAAAGGCTGAAGAAGAAGCTCTGGACTTTCCTTTACGGGTATAAGCTGATCCAAATCATAAACAACTTTGCCACCTTCTTGAATTAAATTCGCACCTGATCAGATTGATGTTGTGAAACAGGAGCGGAGCATTCATCTTCTCGTGGCTGGTTGGGACATTCTTGATGGTATCTGTGATCCCACCGTTCATCAAAGGACCAAGAGGTTTCGAAGTCATGTCTTCCCTCCTAAGCTACGTTTTGCTTTGGGTGGCTTCGAGTTACCTGCGGTAGCCGTTCTAGCTCTCTTTTCTTTTCCCCCTTTTTTTGTGTTTGCAAATTCTTAAATTGTTATCTCGGATTATATCAAAACACACACAAAAGAAGAGGAAAATGCATCATCTTCATGTGACATAGAGAGTGATATGATGAGTTTTGGTCTTGGAGTTGCTAAATCGCCAATTTGTGGACTTGCGCTTGCCGACTAATATGTCTCAGTCTCATGATAGAGAGAATTAAAAAATTAAAGAAAAAAAAATGACTTATTTAAATAAATAAATAAATATCAATCATGACATTACTTTTCGATATATAAGAAAATAGCATATAATAAGCGTTGATTCCGGAAATGAATCTGATTTGTAGTAATAGGAAACATGGCCTCAATAAACATGTGCTGCTGTCTCATAATAACTTGCATGGGTCTTTTTTTTTTTTTTTTTTTCTTTTATTGTGTGTTGTGCATGGTCCTCTTTTATTTATTTATGTCTCTAATTTATGTATATCTCCCCAAATAGTTGTTTGAAAAATCATATAACCTCTTTTGTGGCTATGATGTGATGTGCCATAATGATCGAAATAATGTTATGTTCATTAAATCAAAGAGTGATGTTTAATGATGTAATTAATCAATTTTAAAAAAAAAAATTATTAATCAACTTTAGAGGATTAAAACATCATTACCACTGGGATAATTATAACTTTCCTCCCATATTCTTTAATCCAAACCAATGTGTATAATGTGCATTATTGTGTTTTTTGGAACAATAAAGAAATGGCCTAAACAAAATTATTATTCTTTTTTAAAAAAGTATGTGGATGATAAAAGTGAGACACAAATTTATGACATATATTATTGTTAATGAGAAAAATCTTTAAAATCTGGTAACCTTTTTGTAATTATAGTGAAACTAAATGCAAAATAAATTAGAGAAGGTGACCCGTTTTTACTTTTCTAATTAAATGATTTTTATATAAAATTGTCTAATTTACAAACAACAACAAAGAGAGAGTCTACCAAAAACAAATAATCATTAGCTAGCCTTGCTCTAAAATCTAAATTAATGCTTTCTTTAGCGCGCTAAGATATAATTAGCTAATTCCTTAATTTCACCAATTACGAATGACGAATGAACAAAACCCAAAAAAAAAAAACAAAAAAAAAAAAGAAGCCATTAACGATTTAACAGCTACACAATTCAGATTTTTTTTTTTTTTGTGAATTGTTTTATTGCTGTAGGCGAAGCGAAACAGGTCACCTGAGAAATCTCTGGGTTCTTCTCCTTTGAATCGTTCTTTTTATAATGCTGTTTCCTCCGTCGGTAACACCGTACCGTTCACCTTCGCTTCCGCCATTGTTCTTCGTCTCCTCGCGTTTGGTCTCGTCTCTCTAATTCTCCGACCACCCTTCGCCAATTCGTTGGTGAGAAATCTCTTTCATTATCCGTAATTTCTTGTCGATTCGAAGTTTTTATTTATGAGTTTTCTCGAGATTCATTGATTTGAAGCTGTACTGTCTGAGTCGTGTGAGCCGGTGATTGGGAAATTTTACTTAGGTTCATGTTCCGGCGACGGCATGTCACACTATTGATTGATATAATTTAAAATTTTTTGTTTAGTGTTGTTGTTGCCTCGTACAGTTTATTATTATAGTTTTACTTTGTTGGATCTTTAAATTTGTGTTTGTTGGTTGTTGTTTCTTCTAGGCAGGTGTAAGTAGTCAAAAGCTTTTATTTTTTTGGTCACTGCACATGTAGTTGCCAAAGATTCTTGGCATCACATTGAACATTCTGCAGAAACGGCTGTGAATATTATAATATCTAATCTCTGGAATAAAATATAGGCCTAGCCTAGGCTTGAAACTAATGCAACATGCAAGAAAGACTTTTTTGACAGACTGTTTAGGAGGGGGACCATTGCAGAAAACACCAAATCCTCTGCAGAATCTTGTTATGAAAGTTCGTTTGTTTATGTCTCAAAACAATGATGAAAATGAACCACGTTGCTGTTGTTGTTGTTGATTCCGGTGTCGTTCTCTTCTGACATGTTTTGGATAGAAAACACGTGGATAAAGACAATGTTGTTCTGCTAGAGACATGAAAATATACAAGTTCATAACTAGACTCAGGATCTTCAGTGTTTGAGTTGTCATTATAATTCGTGTTCTCTCTCTATATATATATGTATGACATTGCTGTTGTTCTTGTCCTGGTTTCTTTTGGGGTAGGATGCGGGAAGGGAGGTAACAGGTGAAGATGGGTATAGGAGAAGATCAAATGCAAGGACCGAGTGGTAGGGAAGAGAAGATTTTTGTTTCTGTTCGTCTGAGGCCATTAAATGTGAAAGAAACGGCAAGGAATGATGTGGCAGACTGGGAATGTATCAATGATGAAACAGTTATATACAGGAGCCATCTTTCTGTATCCGAGAGGTCTATGTACCCCACTGCGTATACATTTGGTAAAGCTTGCTCACTTTCGCAGCTTCTGGATTAAAATGAATCCTCATATCTATCTTACTGAGCTTTCATATGCCTCTAGACAGAGTGTTTGGCCCTGAGTGTTGTACCAGGGAGGTGTATGATCAAGGGGCGAAGGAAGTGGCTCTCTCTGTTGTTAATGGAGTTCATGGTAAGGAATGTCTCGTATTGCTATAGTCTTTATCCACTTTGGCTCATGTTTGATACAAAATTCAACTGGTTTCAGCTAGTGTCTTTGCATATGGGCAAACAAGCAGTGGAAAGACATACACTATGAGTGGAATTACGGATTACGCCTTGGCCGATATATATGATCACATTGAGAAGGTAAAGTTAGCATAGTGTCTCCATAGTCTTAATAGTAATCTTACATCATTATCTCCACTTCATTCAGCAACTGTAACCGTTTTCAATTTTTATGTGTTTTCTACAGCACAAGGAAAGAGCATTTATTCTGAAGTTCTCAGCCATGGAAATCTATAATGAGTCTGTAAGAGACCTCTTGAGTACAGATATTAGTCCACTCAGACTTCTAGATGATCCTGAGGTAAATATTGGCTCTGGCATCTTATGGAATTGGTTATGTATAAGAATCTTACTTTACTGGTTATTTACTTTGGGACAGAAAGGGACAGTTGTTGAGAAACTCACGGAGGAAACTCTGCGGGACTGGAATCATTTTAAAGAGCTTTTATCAGTCTGTATTGGTATTGATTTTCCCAACATGTATATACATTAAAACCTATGATGTTTGGTCGAAAGTTTGACTAAGTATCATCTAATCATTGCAGCTCAACGACAAATTGGAGAGACAGCTTTAAATGAAGTTAGTTCCCGCTCTCATCAGATTTTGAGATTGGTAAGGCATTTTGTTGTTTTAGATTAACTATGCAACACTGCAGTCTTCAGGCTTCCTTTTGGATTGACTGATATCTCTTACAGACAGTTGAAAGTACAGCACGTGAATATTTAGCGAATGATAAATTTAGTACACTCACAGCAACAGTGGTATGTACATTTGAATCTTACATCTTGTATTGTTCTAAAACAAAAGATTCATAGATTAACTAATTATCCTGCAGAATTTCATTGATCTTGCTGGAAGTGAACGTGCATCGCAATCATTATCAGCTGGCACAAGGTTGAAAGAAGGTGGTCATATAAACCGAAGTTTACTAACACTAGGAACTGTCATTCGAAAACTAAGGTTAGCCTGTGTAGCACTTTTAGCTTTAATGAAATTCCCTGTTTGGGCCACCTTCGTCTGCTCTTTATTCTCTCCCTATCTTTCAAGACGGTTGAGCTGCTTTTCATTGTCTTTGCGAGTTGAGTTACCAAGTTGAAAACATAGGGGTTTTGGCCAGTAGCAGCGACTTTACCAAGTTATTAGCAGATTGATGTTACTAACATCTAATGTGTGTAGTGTCTTTGAGTGTGTTCTTTTTACATTACTAAATTATGTGGCTAGCTTACTGCAGTAAAGGAAAAAATGGGCACATACCATTCCGAGATTCAAAACTGACACGCATACTTCAGACTTCCTTGGGAGGAAACGCCAGAACTTCCATAATCTGCACACTGAGTCCTGCAAGAATACACGTTGAGCAATCAAGAAACACGTTGTTATTCGCAAGCTGTGCGAAGGAGGTGACAACAAATGCACAAGTAAACGTCGTCATGTCTGATAAAGCTCTGGTTAAACATTTACAGAGAGAGTTGGCTAAATTGGAGAATGAGTTGAGCAGCCCTCGTCAAGCTCTTGTTGTGTCTGACACAACAGCATTACTGAAAGAGAAAGACCTCCAAATCGAAAAGGTAATGCAATTTCATTCAATCAGCTGCCATATGAGAGCTCATTTATACTGGTGATCTGACAATATGTAAATATTTTTCATGATCCATTCACTCTAGAGAATTTATGTTCTTTTCATTATTCACAGCTAAATAAAGAGCTATTTCAACTAACACGAGAATTAGAGCGGGCTTATTCTCGGATTGAGGATCTTCAACATATTATTGGAGAAGCACCACATAAAGAGATATTATCAACAGACTTAGAACAGACTAATGTACGTTAAATTCATTTTTAGTTTTACCAAAAGCATGATAAATTCAACTGCCCCATTTTTAATCTTGTTATGTATTCCACCAGGTGGTTCTGGGATGTCAGTACCCCAAGCTGCGGGTGCGTAGTTCATGGGAGTCTCTAAATATAACACCAGAAAGCCCTCTATCAGTGCAGGCGTCCATTATGATTTCCCCACAATCAACCGAGCATGGTTCCGACGAGAATGTTTTCCAGCTTTCAGAATTTAGGTTGAATTCGGGTGCAAGTAGTCCAGCCCACCACCTTCCATTTGTAACTCCTGGGAACTTCACTAAAGTTCAACTTAATATTCGTGGGGCAGAAAGTAAAAACCAATTGCACATTCACAAGGGGGAATCTGTAGATCAGTCTCGTGTTCAAGAAGAACGATTTAATGAAATGGACGAACCAAGTGAGGTAGATTCTGAAGATACGTGCACGGAACTGCGATGCATAGAAACAGAGAGTCCCAGTATCGTCATGTATCCAGAGCCAAACATGCTTCCAGACCGGTGTAAGGCTGTGCGTGCACTACCAATATGTGTACCAGAGTCAAAGAAGTTAGGACTAGCAACGGAAACTGAAGAAGAAGAAGAAGATGAAAGAGTAAAGGAAATCAGTAGTGCTTCTATCCAACTAAAGGAAATCAGTAGTGCTTCTATCCAACTAAAGGAAAAAAGTGAACCCATCAAAGTCTCTCCACGCTGTGTTTTGTCACGTACTGACGAATCATTTCCTCACCAGTCTTCTAACCTCAAAAGAGACCCTACACATCAAGAATTTGTCACTCCGTCTCCTGAAAAGCCTCATGCATGGCACCTTGAGAGAGATTCACAAACGGCAGGAGGCTTGGGGCTTACTAGAAGCCGAAGCTGTGGAGCAAGCTTTGTAACAAGCTCTTCCTTTTCTTTGTACGAGAAAGATGCTTACACACCACCAGGATGGTATCAGAATGAAAGAGCTGAAAGAAACCTGAAACCGAATAACAGCAAGAGGCCGCCATTGCCAAAGCATAGTAGCCGGATGAGCATGCCAGCAACTTGGTTTGAGAAAGAGTTCAACTGCACCCAAAGAATGTCAGCTACATTAGATGGTGTTAATAACAGAAATTCATCACCGAATGGATCACAGGTTTCTCCCTCAAAATCTCATATGTATGCACGCCAGACAAGTGGTAGCCAAGACGAAGGTGAAGAGGCTGTTCCTCAGAGGGACAAGCGAATAATTCATCTTTCGGTTAGTTTTACTATCTTGGTCAAGCAGAGCTTGCTTTTCGGTTACCTGTACTTGTTACGACCTAAAAAATATTGTCTTTATTTTGAGGATCACCTCTATCATGTGGCAGATGGAGGAGATAGAGCAAAAATTCTTGGCTTTAAGATCAACAAAGAGTTTCAAGGACGCTGCGGTTGACCCCATACAAGACTATTTAACCATGCCATTGAACTGGCCGTTGGAGTTCAAGAGACTCGAGATGGAGATAATAGAGCTATGGCATGCTTGCAACGTTTCCTTGTCACACAGAAGTTACTTCTTCCTTCTCTTCAGAGGAGATCAGAAAGATTGCTTGTACATGGAGGTCGAACTCCGCAGGCTCAAGTACATCAGAGAAACCTTTACCAACAATAGCAAAGCTATTGAAAATGGACGCACTCTTACATCAATGTCCAGGTATATATATTCACCCAAAAGCACATTACCTTTCTTAGATGGTTTAGATGAAGAATGTATTTGGGTAATAACTGTTTGAGCCGTGAAACAAAACAGCCTGAGGGCGTTGAACAGGGAGAGGTACAAGCTGAGTCAGCTGATGCAGAAGAAACTGACGAAAGAAGAGAGAGAGAACTTGTTCTTGAGATGGGGCATTGGGCTGAACACAAAGCACAGGCGGCTCCAACTGGCACATCGTCTCTGGTCAGAGAGCAATGATATGGAACATGTCCGAGAGAGCGCCTCTGTTGTGGGAAAGCTCATGGGGTTCGTGGACATGGATTTGGCGTCCAAGGAAATGTTTGGCCTCAACTTCTCACTTAAACCCCGTCCTAAGAAATCTAGCCTTTGGAAACGCAGTGTTTTGTCGCTCTCTATTATGTAATTAAAGATAAAAGAAACCCAAGTGATTCATTCCTGAGCACTAAATTGAAAGTGGTGTGGCTTCTGTGAGACGTACATTCACAAACACAAATGTAAATTTGATTTGGGTCTTAGACTGAGGTTGAGCAATATCGAATGTAAAATCGCAAAAATCATATTAAAAAGTTTGTTTGTGCGCTAACTTTTTGGAGTCAGGTGATACTAAAGTCGTAATGCAGACATCTGAAAGCTCTTATGCTTTTGTCTTCCGGTGAATTTAAAATCTTTTCGGTTGCAAAGTCCATGCAATTAATTACTTGTGTGTCACATTTTCATTGAACTAAGAATGCTTCACAATCACATTTTCAGTATCTGAGCAATGTTTTGGATCCATGAATAGAAGAACAGAGGTAAAAAAGTAATGTTTTATATAATTTCTTTTGTCCTTTCATACAAAATTCACTGCGCTTCATCCTCAGCTCAATGAGGGAAAGCAAATTGGATAACTTAAAAAGCAACAAAGAAACTAAAAACATAAAAAAAGAAAACACAAAGAAGCCATCAAAGCAAAAAAAAAAAACGAAATTTAAACTCTATAGAAGCAGATCAATGTTAATCCCTGTTTTGTAATTGATCAAATCAAGGTTGCTGCTGAGCATCCATGTAACCAGCATCAACAAGCACTTTCTCCCTCTTAGCAAGCTCAAGGTCTTCATCAACCATCATCTTCACAAGCTTCTCGAACCCTACTTGTGGTTTCCACCCCAACACTTCCTTTGCCTTGCTAGCATCTCCTTGGAGGTTGTCTACTTCAGCTGGCCTGAAGTACCTCTGGTCGATCTCAACATGATCTCTCCAATTGAGTCCCAGGTACCCAAATGACACCTCGAGAAACTCTTCCACTGTGTGTGCTTCCTCTGTTGCCACGACGTAATCATCTGGCTTCTCTTGCTGCAGCATCAACCACATTGCCTCCACGTAGTCTCCTGCAAATCCCCAATCCCTTGCTGCCTGCAAATTCCCAAGGAAGAGCTTCCTCTGCAAACCAACCTTGATCCTTCCCAAGGCTCTTGTGATCTTCCTGGTCACGAAGTTCTCACCTCGGCGAGGTGACTCGTGATTGAACAAGATTCCGTTACAGGCGAAGAGACCGTAGGCTTCTCGGTAATTGACAGTGTACCAATGAGCAGCGCATTTGGAAACCGCGTAAGGAGATCTGGGATGAAACGGCGTCGTCTCGGATTGTGGGGGAGGAGTTGATCCGAACATCTCCGAGGATCCGGCTTGGTAATACTTGATGGTCCGGCCACTGTCGATGGTGTGAGATCTGACGGCTTCAAGGAGACGGAGAGCACCGGTGGCGACTACATCGGCGGTGTAGTCAGGGATCTCGAAGGAGACAGCAACATGAGATTGAGCAGCGAGGTTGTAAACTTCGTCAGGCTTGATCACATCGAGCCAACGGCGAAGCGAGGAGGCGTCGGTGAGATCAGCGTAGTGGAGCTTCATCAGAGCTTTGTCGACATTGTGTGGATCGATGTAGATATGGTTGATCCGCTGGGTGTTGAAATTGGATGAACGACGGATCAGGCCGTGAACTTCGTAGCCTTTTTTGAGAAGGAACTCCGTCAGATACGATCCGTCTTGGCCGGTGATTCCGGTGATCAGAGCTACCTTCCTCGGCGGCATTTCGACGGCGGTGGAATCAGCTTCGGGGATTGCGTTGGCGGATTCGGATCTGGATCCATTGTTCTCTGACGCCATTTTTTTGGGGTTTTTCGGATCTGGATTTCGCGGTGGGTCAGAGAGAGCAAATGCTAACGTCAGCTCTGTGTTGAATCGAGCTGTTGAGTTTAGTTTGATTTAAATAGGAGTCAGGGAGGTTGAAGAAGGAGGGGTATTTTGGTCAAATTGACGTAAGGCTACTTTGGTAAATCCTGTGTGTGTGTGTGTTTTAATTGCATTATTGACTGATTTAGATATTTTTCCTTGTTTATGTCTAACACGTTAATGGTTTACTTATTTTGTGGTCAAAGGTCATCAAATTGTATTTGGATTTACTTTTAGAATTTTCTTCCAAACTATTCAACATTCTATATATTTTCAATAATTAAAATCAGTTACAAATTTTCCAAAAACTGTTAGTCAAAATTAATTTAAATTTCTATACCACATCAAATAAATAAATAAGTTATAAAATACTTGAAACAAATATTTAATACTATTTTTCTGTAGTCAAATTAATAAACAAAATTCCAAAAATTGATACATTAAAAAAAAAAAAAGAGAAACGTCATATTTTTCTTAAAGAAGTTGGATCATTTTTATTAATTGAATTTACTCCTACTTTAGTATCCCATATATTTAGTTTGATTTATCACTGTACTACAAAATATGACGTGGGGTGGGATAACACACAGAACTACAAAATCATCTAAAATTTTACTATAAATCATACCAAATCATTAGAATTATAGAAAACAATCTTATAAATCAAACAGAATATCTTTAAAGTCTACTCAAAGCTCTTCAAATCTAGATTCAATATTTAGTGAAATACACCAAAAAGTAATTTTAATGATATTTAATCTAAAAATGATGTGTTAGAAATTCATGTCTTAGAAATAGGAGGAACTTGCGAGTTTTAGTTTTGGATACCAAGAGGGCTCGCTCCAGTCGACAGGAGGGTCCAAAGCCAAAACGAACTTGGAATATCACGTAGAATTTCTACTGATTTTCAAGCTGTGATAAGAGAATATTGTTTTCCTTAGCTTTTAGATCAAGAAGACACCTTGCATAGTTTAAGTCTTCTGATATGATTCTTGAGATCAACATCAAGTTTGTTGCTTCGTAACGATGTTGCAAGCCCCACTTATAAAGGTCTACAAAAATCGTTTCATGTTTGGCATTACGCCTTCTGGTGAAAGGATGTATAAAAAAAGATAAGATCAGATAAATAATTTCTAAGTTTTTGTTTTTTTATATCCAATGACGTCTGATTCATCTCTTCCTTTCGAAAGATTTTATTGTAACCAAACATATAATAATCTTGACTCATAACAAAAATGCTGATAGGGAGTTGACTAATGCAGCTAAAAATAAAATATACAGGTGATTGTTTTATATAACCACAATAGTCAATTGTTACACATTTAAGTTTGTAATCTTTATGCTATTCTTAGTTTTTTTCACATCACTAAATTCAGTAAATAAATAAAACAAGTAAGCTAGAGTTTACAGCTTCTAACAAAGTTTTCATCCATACCTTACAATATATTATTGTGTGAAGATTCCAAAATCGATGACGTTTATGTACATGCTATGTACTATGTATTAAAGACAAATAAGTTTTACATTGATTTTGATATTTCTGGAAAATTGTTATGATTTGTTGTTAAATCCTTTAAAACTCAATTAAAAGGATAAATTTAACTAAATTTTTGTATTTAAAATAATTAAATCCTCTTAAACACCTATAGTTCATCAACATTTCATATTTTATATTTTTCAATCCTAAATAGTGGAGTTCATGATAATTTTTGAAATCGCTATTTTAGTATCACCAGACATTTGAAAACTTTTTAGGACACATGTTGATTGAGTATTTTTAACACTAGATTTGTCATTGATTATAACAAATCATTCTAAAATATTGATACAATAAACCCTTTTAAATATTCTTCACAGTTGGTTGACATATAAACTACATTTGGATATTTCATATTTGATTCCAATGAAATCTCTAGATTGGCATAGTGGCAATACGGACCTTCTATTAACTATATATTGTCGTTATTTAATTCAAAATTTTAATCAACCATAATACAATCCTTAAAATATTTTGGGGATAAAACATACTATATATATATATATTTGAAGGAAATGAACTATGTGTAGATAATTATATTTGACCTGAGTACCTGACCCAATATGAAACAACTAATTACTTAACACTAGGTTTTAACCCGCGGTACACCGCGGGACGATTGTTTTGACTAAAAATATATATATTTAAGTTATATTTGTTAATTTTATTACCTTTTTAGTGTTTAAAATAGTGTAATTGTATTTTTGATTGTTATTTTTATTACTTAACTCACGGGATATTTTTTTGTAATTTGCGGGACTAAAAAAATTATGTTTAAGTTATATTTGTTATTTTTTTTGTTATGTTAACCCGTAAGATAATCCGTAAAAAAAACATAAAACTCAAACCCGTTAAATCATATTTATGTAAAATATAAACCTTGAATGTTTTATAGATTTCGAGAGATATTTCAGTTTTTGTTTTCCAAAAACTCATTTTTAACAAACAAGATTTTAAAATTTTGGATTCCCTAAAATTTAGTAAAACTTTTTTTGTTGTAATCTTTCATTCAAGATTTTGGATTTTTAAGTTTCATATTAGTCATATTTATAGTGGTTCCGAACTATTGTCTAAAATTTTCTACCCGATGTGAGACGTTATACATATATGTTTTTTCTTTTATCGATTGAGTAATATACGTCCGTTTTCAAAAATTCAAATTGCTACATATGCGGAAATTTTTTTGTATTTTTATTATACTTATGTTTTATGTACTAATTTAAATTTTAAAACAAATAAAATCATATAAAGATATTGGAGAGATATTCAATTTAGTAGGGAAACATTTTAGGAAATTTTTTTAAATGTAATAATATTAGTTTCTAATTTTGCGTGTAATTTAATTACAAATTTTATCTTAAAAGTTTGTTATTTATTTAAATGGCAATGATTTATTATGCAAATAATACAAAATAAAAGGTTATTTTCCAGAAAGTACTTCAAAAATGTTAATATAGATACAGTATTATTTAGTTAGCCTCGTGTAATTAATCGTGTTGGAGTGATGGTGGACAATATGTAATCGGCCACGATTTGTGTGTAGCTAGGAATCTTATAACTATGATGATACATCTCTCATCTTAACTAGTTGATTTGTCAAGATATGTTAAAATTTATTTATTTATTCTTTCAAGTTTCAACAACCGATCTTAATTATTTTAAGTGATTATCTTGACAACCCTCCTCCCATATTTTTCAGACGAACGACATTCTTCATTTTTACATACCTAAATGACATTTATTTAGTTATTCTTCCAACTACTATAAATTAGAAAAGCTAGAATAATTATTCCCACGTATTTTTTTTTTGAAGTGTAAGCATATGTATGTTGAAACCATTTATGTTCTCCACCATCTTCTAGAACCCACAACACAGCCTAGATGGGCTCTTCAGGCCCAATTACTTAATGAGTTTATTACAACAACAAAAAATTGAGCTTCTATCTTCGAAATTAAGACTAGAGGGTTATGTGTATATTATATCGAATACCAGTCCAATTACTATATATATATTTCAGAACTTTTAGAATAACACGCAAATAAAAAGCTTATTACATAACCTTCCCCTTTTAAAAAAATTTTATATAAGAGTGACGTCTTCGAAAAATAGACACCACAGAAATTATAAGAGAAAAAGAAAAAATTGTGTCTTATTAGGGTTTTCTCATCTTTTACCTCCCCGCCGACGTTTCTTCATTCTTCCTGTTTTCTCTCTCTCTCTCTCTCTCTCTCTCTGTCTCTCCGATCGTATTGACCAAATCTGCAAACGAATCTCAATTGTTTCGTTAAGAAATCTGTAGATCTATCAACGACAACAACAACAATCGTATTTGATCGTCTGTTTCTCCTTCTTATTAAACCTGATATAACAATCACCGATTGAATTTAACCATTAAAAACAAAACAAAAAATATCGAATTTGCTGAGATTTTTGGGGTTTCTTTTTATAAAAAAATATGAAGAGATGGAAGAAAGCCAGGGTTTCATGGCCACCAGGTCCTAAGCTTTGTCAGGTATATATATATATATATATATATACAATCGTTTTTATAATCCCATCCACTTTCAATCTGGTTGATCCGTCTTCATATATCACATCTACAATCTCAATTACAAATTTTTGCCATTTGTTTGAACCTAACAAAAAAAAGTTTGGATTATGAATTCTCTCTTATCGAATCTCCATCTTCAAGCTTCCATTAAACCCAACGAATTCATACGATCTTGATTGAATCGGTGAAAATTTGTTTCATTTTAAAAATATTTCCAATCCAATCTGAAGATAATTAGAACTTTAAAGGAACCAACTTTGATCTGTTTGTTACTTTGAGCTTTAGTTTTCATATATCTTTGAAAAAGGAGAGTCCAACGTATATTATAATTTTTATATGAAACTGAATTTTAATTACCAAGATATGATGATCATGTTCGAATTTTGATTTTTTTTGTTTTCGATTGGAATTTTGACTCATCTATCAGTTGGATTTGGATTTGGATTTGGATTTGGTTTGGCTGTATCTCTACACAAGATATAATAAGTTTTCAAGTTTTAAATACATGATGCTGGTGAATATATACATCAATTCATACAATTTACAATTTGTGAAGTTGGATTGGTTCATAGCTACGAAGCATGAGTGGTTTTGCTACACGAAAAAACTTAGCTTTGGTCAGCTTCTAACTTGTGTGGATTTTTGGACAGGTTAAGATGTTTCGTACTGAGGACTGTCCGGCCAAAGTTGCCTCTCAGCCTCTACGTCATAGCTACCAAAAGCAATCATCTGGGAAACCTCGGGGACCAGATCTTCCACCTGGTTTTGAAGGAAATCATTATATAGTTAAGCCTAATGTTTCAAACATTCCTCGCATCAAATGGAAACGACCTCCCAAGGTATAATCATATTTATATATAATCCAGAATTAGTGGAATCCTTTGAAACAAGTTTTTATATTTGATTTTGTCTTGTCTTGGACATAACAGTTCTCTGTCAATGATGCTTGGCTGGTTGGTGGTGGTGGCGAGAGCACAGAATGCCCAACTGAAAACTTGAGAACTACTAAAGTGTTGGAAGCTATCTATCCGCACCGCTCTGCCATCCCTTCTCGGTATTTGCCTTCTTTTCTTGCATTTGGAACCCCTTAGGTTATTTTGTTGGTGTGTTCTCCTGCTGATCGCATTTTGTTTTCACGTAGACCCTCTGTTTCACCCGTTGTGGAAGCTGAATGCTTTGATGACAGCAAAACTCCTGCCATTCGTCTCACTCCAATTGAAGACGAGTCTGAATCTTCAGAGGAATCATCCCACCGTACGGTTGAATCTGGTTTTACCGCAAACAAGCAAGCTCAGTTGGACACAAAACCTCCTTGTTCAACCCAAGAACGGGTTTCTGGTCTTACTGGTCTTGTACCAGACTTGAGTCTGGCTGCTTCTGCAGCTCTGGCAGCACTGATGGAAACCAAGGAACAGGGGAGTATGGTTGATACTGAACTACTTATCAAGTTCCTCAGCGACCCCGAAATTATCAAGAATCTGATCACTGACACTTCAGGTAAATCCTCTGAAACTAAGAATGAGCCCGTTGACACTAACATCAACTCTACTACTAGACTTGTTTCGCAACGTGTCACCGCTGCACCCATGGTTAGAAAGTCGCAGCCAGTAATAATACCACAAGAGCATAGTGTCGCAGCTTCTCCGTATTTTACTAACCCTGAGAGACGAGTTTCTCCTCCCAAGCCTGGAAATAGAAACATATCCCCACCTAAGCCTGTAAATCGAGAACCATCTGGTATACCAATGCCCGCTCATTTCCATGCCAGCATAGCTAAAGAACAACCTGTGCCTGCTCGGTTCCCATCGAGCTCTCTGCCAATGAACCTTAACCTCCACAGACCTCCAAATGTGTTCTCAGAACCAAAGGTAATAGTACACCCTCAACCCCAACACCAATTCAATCCCGCATTCCATACTTCTGAAATGAACAACATTCCATCATCAATTGGCCTTGGAAGGGGTCCTCAAACCGGTTTCAATTCTTATCCAATGAACTTACACCGGGCAGAAGTTACTGGTAGACCTGACCCGGTAGTACAACCTATGAAGGGTCTAGACTATTTCAAGAACCTTATAAGGGAACATGGGAAAGATAATCATGAAACTAACCAATACCATTCACAAACTGGAATATTCAATGGACGCATTGATAATAATAAGATTCAGAAACAATGTATCTACTTTGGCACTGCGAGTGGATGTAAGCTGGGAGATAGTTGCACCTATCTTCATGACCGGTTTAGGCCCAACTTTGAGGCCGTGGTTCCGAGGGCAAAGAGAATGAAGTTTGGAAGGTATGAGAAAAATGGTTTTTGAACATAATATTGACTCTGATTCATTCCAAAACACAAAAATAGAGTTCACTCTCGTATAGTCTTGTCTATCACTGGTTAAGGAACAAAACCTAAGGTGATACCACTTTCAATTTTGATCATTTTGTGTGCACCATTTTAAATTCATTTAGCAAAGTTCTTTGTTTAGACTTTAGAGCACCAGTTTAATGATACCTAAAGTATTACACCAAGTTAAGAGTTTGAGAAGCTGGATAAATCATGATTACAGCATTAATTTTCATCAGAAGTAATTTGAAGTGTCCAGTCTTTTGAAACAAACGATAGATAACTAGAGTTTTAGTTTTATTAGTAAGTTAACCATCTAAAATGACCCCATAAAAACCTCATATATTAAATAATTCAAAATGATACCTTCAGAGGGCAGATTCAATACGAAGCTCATAAGCTTTCAACACAAAAATTAAACTAAAGTAAACGGAAACAATGGGGGTACTAAGCAAAAAACAGAGAAAAGCGTGTCTCAAAAGTTAAGTCTAGTAGTCTGCTTTGGCTGCTAATGTGGCAGCTGTACCTCTGCGACGACCAGTTCTTCTTGCACCAATTTGACCAACCTTGGCACCAGCAGATTTATCACGCGCGACCGTACTGGCGTGACCAATGTGCTGGTGGTTTCCTCCTCCGTGGGGATGTTCAACTGGGTTCATGGCTACACCACGCACAACAGGCCAACAGTTCCTCTTCACTTTGAACTTGTGGTATGCATTTCCAGCCTTGAGAAGTGGCTTCTCTGTTCTTCCTCCACCTGCAACTTGCCCAATCATAGCTCTGCACCCACTTTGCAAAACCTTCTTCGATCCAGAAGGAAGCTTAATCCTATTTATTATGATAAACAATCTTGTTAAGTGCTACTCAAGTCAAGTTAAACAAGGATGTTCCAGTTATATAATTAGCTAGTTTAGACATATGGTAACAATAACACGCAACTTTATAAATGAAGATTCCGATTTCAAACAACTAAGCATGCAAACTAATTAATAACTGGCTTCAAGACATTACCTAGTTGTGTTGCTGTCAAGATTGTGAGCAATTACGATGGCGTAATCTCCAGAAGCCCTAGCGAGAGCACCACGGTCACCGACATGGAGCTCAACGTTGCAGACAACAGCTCCCTCAGGGATAGATCCAAGGGGAAGAACGTTACCGACCATAAGATTAGCCTTCTTACCACAGTAGAGGTATTGTCCGGTGTACATACCTTCGGCCGCTACGAACAGTTCCTTCTGCTTCATGTAGCGGAAAGGATGACGGAACGCGACGCGAGCGAGGGGAGCACCACGGCCTGGATCGTGGATGATCTCCGTCACCATTCCTTTGAGGTAACCATTGCGCTCTCCGTAGTCGAGGCTCCGGAACTTAGCTGGACCCTTGCGGTGGTGAGTGTGGGACTTGAAAACGGAACCAGCACCCTTACGCTGTGCCCTAATCACACGACCCATTTCGTTACCGCCAAGTAACCTTAGCTTTGCCCTTCTTGTAACCCTAATTTATAAGGGGTGCTCTCAAAACAGAAGCCCTAATTTCTGAGTGTCGGCTTATAGGGCTTTCATGTAACCTTATTTGAAATTAGAAGGCAGGCCCAATTAATGTATGTTAACCTAATGTAATGCTTTCAATACATAATTCATTTCCTTAATTTGGTTTTAAAATCTTTGTGTCAAAACTCAAATCTAATACCTTCTTCAAAGTTCAGTTATCCTACTCCGTGGACATCATTATGTTACACATTACGAATCATTACATTTTTCATAACATTATGTTACATTTTTGAATTATTACATTTTGCCGACAAGTGAAAACTGAAGCAAAATATAATGAATTAAATAGTTGTTTATAGTCATGTCTACTTATTGATATGTGATTAGCATCGGTATTAGATTATCAAAGCCAATACGTCAATCGCAAACATGCCATTTTAATAAATCAACTTGCATGCTGCTTAACTATATACGCATGACTAATGCTAATTTGTTTAAGTTTTGAAAGGATGATATGTCTAATCATAAAATAAACCAAAGACACCACAAAATCAAATCTTTAATTAATAAAAAAATGTGTTTTAGAAAGCCATTCTCATGCTTGTCTGTCATATTCATAGATACCAGTGCGTTTACTTGTTTTGTGTTAAATATATAAAAGCATTTAAGATCAAAATTAAAAGTAAGGTGTAAAATATTTGACATTCAGATATTA
Organism: Capsella rubella; assembly: GCF_000375325.1. NCBI lineage: Eukaryota > Viridiplantae > Streptophyta > Magnoliopsida > Brassicales > Brassicaceae > Capsella > Capsella rubella. Next base: position 9,107,659 of record NW_006238919.1, read on the forward strand.
ACCATAATAACGTTTATACACGACGACTAGCTCATATCGTTTCATGAACCATCAGTAATACACTGAATCACTTATCAACTATAACATGTAAAACTCTTACATTTTTGATACTGTTGGTCCAAGATTATACGCGTCGATACTATTTCATGATAAGTTTCCACTCAAAACCAACTTGTAACTAACTTGAGTAAGTTGGTATGCAATGTCAAAAATTCTAAAGTCGGTATGGTTAAGAATATATGTGTGTAGACGACACGTAAAGGTTTTGTGATATGTCATCTTCTCTCCTTTTATACAACCATCAAGCAAAGGAAGCGATTAATCATCTCAGTAGTCAAAATTTACACGGTTATATGTAACTAATTAGACCATATTTCTCCGATCATTGGTGAGTGTATAATGTATATAGAGATTAAAAAGAAAAGGTTGTACATATAGGTTCTTCTCATCAAGTGAGGAAGACTACGGAATTATAACTACGACGTAGCTAGCTATGGTAAGATGTGATGGAGCCTAAGAGAGAGAGAAAGATGTTTTGGTCACAAGGAATGGTGAGGCCTCTCTCTTGCCTAAACCCGAACTCTTCCTCTGCTTTTTGCAGCATCATCTTGAAGGTTGGGTGATTGAGGAATGTGATGGGGATGACGTGGCGGTCTCTCGAGTGGCCTACGTAGACAGCAAAATGGCCCTTCTTGGGGACGTGTTCGTTGCTTTTCTTTCCCAAGCTTGAACATCTCTTAAGCATCTGCTTCAGTGACTTGCTTGCTTGCTTTATCTCCATTATATATAGATTCTAATTATATATACTCTCGTTGTTCACAATACTAATGAATGGCTCTAAATACGTTTCTGTATGTATCTGTTTCACTCCTAGAGAAAGAGATAGCTAAGTGCCGCAAATACACATAAGATATATATATACTTCAAATGACAGATCGATCACGTTTGACTGGATAAATCCTGTGTCATGATTGGAAAAGTTATTCTTTTATTTTCTTTAAACGATGGCGAGATTTCTAACACCATAAATCCTCTAGTTATTTAAGTATTTAATCCTAATTCATACCACATAAACATCATCACGTACGTTATCATAGAATATAGAATTCTTTTGTGCAGGGATTAAAATATATACATATATATAGTCATTAGTCATATATATAGAAGACATATACATAGACCAAAATGAATGAAGCATGATACATTAGTTAATATGTGTTTATAAACATGATCACTTTCCATTTTCTGTATCATAGTTCACCATATGTTTTCTTGTAGTTTACTCCAATGTGTAAATTATAATCGACTACCTGAACCGCTAGCTTTTATAGAACAATTATGTAATTCTTCGTAACGCGCGTAAATACGTAATCCCTTAGCTTAATGTTCAATTTTAATCTGCGGCAACCATTTTTGGACTTCACGAAAATAACTTGTTACTATTACTATAGTCATTAATTCATCAATTTCTCAGGTCACAAAAAAATTATGTATATATAATATATATCCTCGAAGCTGTTTTCCCGATAAGAAGATTCTTCACTCTTCTTGTTTGGTAATTAGTTTACTTATGCAACAAATTTTTTATTATGAGTAATTGTAACAAGTTTTTGTGATGATTAATTGTAATCAGTAAATATAATATGTAACAAAATCTAAGTGGAATGAATCGCTCCCCAAATTTAAAAACAATGAATTCGGGGATACTTATTTACTCGTAAGGCATGGTACGTATACGCATGGGTACGTACTAAACACGAGATGAGGATCTCTAGAGTGTTTAACTAGCTAGACCGGTTTCTTGCAAAGAGCCAAGCGGCCAATGGAGCCAACTGCTTCATCTTCTTCGTCTGCTTCTTCACCATAGCTTTGCTCTTCTCCTCTTTTCCCACATTAATAACCTTCGTTAACAATGGTGGGTTCGCAAACTTCACCGAACGCCTCCTCTCCAGATGATCATCATACGCTTCATTTTGATCATACCGGGTCATCTTGATCTCGGTTATGCTGTCCCGTTCGTTAACCGTGGATTGCTCTATGAATTTGAGGTCATCGTCATCTTCGACTTGAGGGTGCTCTGGGAATTTTCTGAGTGAGTTATTAAGCTTTTCCTTAGTGGCTTCAAGCTCTTGTGTGAGGGTTTCGATAAGCTGAGACAAAACCTTGTTCTCTTCCTCAGCTTTCTCAAGACTCTCCTTCGCTTCAACCAGCTCTTCTTGGATGCTTTTACAACTGTTTCTCTATATAAAACCACACCAAAAGTTAATACTTTAATATATTAATACATACTTAATATAGTATATGTATGGGCAAGAACTATATGCATTTGATTATATATATAACCTCTACGGATTTGTTGACGTAGTTATCTCCGAGAAGGATTCTCTCGCCGAAGAGAGTGACGGCCTCTTTAACAGACCGGAAAGGAGCTCCGGTTTCGATCTCTGCGCGAACCATTGCACTTGATTAAGTGATGTTTGTTAGCTTTGATTAGTTGTATATGAGTTGGTCCATGTCATGACGGTACCTCAAGCTTTTTATAAGAGAAAGATTTTAGTCACCTTCCGAAAAAGATTGTTGCAACTGTTGGTTGTTGTCACTTAAAACGGATGGTGCCTAGATTAGTGACTAAGATGAAACTGACCACGTTAATGCTTGAATCAATTTCAAGAAGAAGAACAAAAGGATATAATCATATAAACATAAATACATTTCTTTCCTTTAGATTTTATAATAACCAACTTAATATTGATAAAATCGTAATCAAGATTTTAGTTCAAAGCTTATATAATGTGATGGTTCCACCATATTATATAGAATCGTTTTATTTAAAAAGTGTAACACATTACCGACGAAAAAATAAACTAAATGACAAAAAATGATGAGAAGTTGTTAAGTATTTTCGTGGTGCTTGCTTTTTTATTACATTTAAAAATAAGAGAAACCAAAATGTCTTGGCGTTTACTTCACACTAAAGAAGTAAGTTTTGGGTAAATAGAACAAGTAGAGAGGTTCGTTGGAACGTCCTTGTGTGTATGTATGTATTCTCATGTGTTCTGTTAGTTTTCTTTTAACTTGTTCTATTTGCTACCACCAAATAATTTCATCCTCACTCACTCATCTCGAAAACGACCTTTCTCCTTAATTTTTCACACATTATGGGCCTTTTTGGACCTAGAAATTACAGATCACTCTTTCGTGACCGATACAAAAACAAAGCCCAATAAGAATCAAAAATTACAAGTTTTTTTTTTGTTTTCTTCTTCTTTAGTAGCCAAACCTTAAATGCTTTCCTCTAGGAAGAGGTGGAGTCCCTTTCAAACGCAACACTTGTTTGACCTCTACGGTCTTCTCATCATTACTCCTGTACATAAATCTGCTACGTTTCCTTGCAAATTCAGTTTGAGTCTTCGTCTCCACACTCATCTCCTTCTCTCCTTTACACATTAACCCACTAACATCTTCTTCTGTCTTCTCGGTGAGATCAAACAGCAAAGAACGAGTTATGCTCATACTCTTCTCTTCTTTCTCTTCAAACATCTGAGAGGTTCTCAAGTGACCAGCAAAAATCGGGGATGCGATCTTAATCTTCACATCATTACTAACTGAAAAGTTTGGGGATTGGGGAGTGTTTGCTGGAGTTGGAGCCACAAGTCTCATTGGAGAAGTGACGAGGTGGATGAAAGGACGATGAGTCTTTGCAGAGTGGATAAGCTCTGTTTCTTCTTTAACCTTGTGTAAGAGGGTTTTGACTTGTCCTCTCAAAAGGGCTTCACCATCAACAGACCCAGGAGTGTTCTTGATTCTGCTGCTTCTCCGTTTAACCATAAACCCTGAAGGAGGTGTCTGCAACGCTAGACCCACGATAGGTGAATCGTTGGTTATATCAATCAGCGCAGCCGACCTGTCTTCCTTGTTTCCTCTGTTTGAATCCTCTGTTTTGTCTGAGAGCCAAAATGAATCAGAGGACGGAAATGAAAACAACAGTTGTGAAGACTAAAATCAAGAACATTTACATTTGCAAATTTGGAAAATCACTGGTTAATTGGTAAATGGTTCTTCAAGGCTAAAGAAACTAAGTAAGGAAATGGAAAGAGGAAACATACTTGATGAAATGGGAATTATAGAGTCAGGATCAGAGTTGTTGATTGAAGAGATAGCCTGCGATCTAGTGACCCTTGTTGTCGATGATGATAGAGTCTCCATTTGAACTATGACTTCTTCTTGTAGAGAACTTGGGAAAGAACTATGATGAAGCTGATAAACTTGTTTAGGTCGCAGTATATTATTATAGGCATGAGTGGGGGAAATTGTTGCCGTTAGAACGTGTTTTCTTTTTTTTAATCCTTTTCTTTTCTTCAAACTAGCCGTTGTGGCTCCTCCTCTCTGTTTAGGAAGTGGAAGATGAGCCGTTGGATCCGTTTTCTCATGGAAAAAAAAAAAGTAGCCGTCTTTGTTCTTCTGTATTGGGCCTTTCACGAGCTAAACGGGCCGAAATTATTAAAAGGGCCGCAGAGGATGACACTTACAGAATAAATGAGCATTTTCCCAAAAGTGCATGTTATTTATTGTTCTTGCTTATACACTTTTGGAACTATTTATTATCCCAGCTAAAGTACATGTACCATTTATTGTAATGTCACTATACCATTCAAATAATAAGATACAAATATGTATGGACCCGGTGCGGTAAGTACTAGGTAGCACCTCCACCCGGGGGATGATCGATACATCTAACTTAAGTGTCCAAGTTTATAAACCCTAATAATACGTACACTCCTACGAATCCAATTGTTTTACAGTGTAAAATAGGTTTAACTCTCTCAATTAATGAGATAATTAGCATGCAAAAAATTAATTAGTAGGTTGATGTTAATATTTTTGTAAACGCACGCAAGCCCCGTAGCAGAACAAGTCTCCGCCACGTGACTTATCCACTGACCACAACTATATATATATATATATATATGTTTTTCTAGATCGACGTGGCTTTCTATCTACCGTTGAAGAAACTCTTTTCCTCTTCAAGGTGTAAAGCGAAAACTGTAACGTTCTGTTGAAATGTAATACGTTGAAACGTAGCTATAAAACATACAAGATATATATTTTTACGTGCGAGATAAATACATATGTGTACGTATAGGTAGTTGAGTAACCTTTGTTCTAGAAGAGAAAGAGAGAGAGAGAGAGTACGTACCGTGGTAGGTACCTAGCGACCTCTTCGTTCGTCAGTCATCACAAGCTTTGAAAGGTTAATTCAGCTACCACTCTCTTCTTATATATATTCATTACATCTTCTCTTTCTCTCTACCCACGTCTCTTATTACTTTAGACTCACTCCTCTTTTAATTTGTCTTTGTAAATGGCTCCAGGAACTCTGACTGAGCTTGCCGGAGAGTCTAAGCTCAACTCTAAATTTGTCCGGGACGAAGACGAACGCCCCAAAGTCGCCTATAATAAGTTTAGCGACGAAATCCCGGTGATCTCTCTCGCCGGTATCGACGATGTTGATGGGAAAAGAGGAGAGATCTGCCGTAAGATCGTGGAGGCTTGCGAGAATTGGGGCATCTTTCAAGTGGTAGATCATGGAGTCGATACCAATCTGGTGTCGGATATGACTCGTCTTGCTCGTGAGTTCTTCGCTTTGCCTCCGGAGGAAAAGCTCCGTTTCGACATGTCCGGTGGTAAGAAAGGAGGGTTCATCGTCTCTAGCCACCTCCAGGTAACGACTCATAATCTTCTAGGCATGCAGTCATTATGTTTTAATCTTGTAGTTAGATAAGAAAATATAATTATGAACGCAGGGAGAGGCCGTACAAGATTGGAGAGAGATTGTAACGTATTTCTCGTACCCGGTGAGAAACAGAGACTACTCACGGTGGCCAGATAAGCCGGAGGGATGGGTGAAAGTAACTCAAGAGTACAGTGAGAGGCTGATGGGTTTGGCTTGTAAGCTTCTCGAGGTCTTGTCTGAAGCTATGGGTCTTGAGAAAGACTCGCTGACCAATGCATGCGTCGATATGGACCAAAAGATAGTTGTTAATTACTACCCAAAATGCCCTCAGCCTGATCTCACCCTCGGACTTAAGCGTCACACTGACCCTGGAACCATCACTTTGCTGCTACAAGACCAGGTCGGTGGGTTACAGGCCACACGAGACGATGGCAAGACGTGGATTACGGTTCAGCCCGTTGAAGGAGCGTTTGTCGTCAATCTCGGTGACCACGGTCACGTCAGTACTCTCTCTCTCAAATCTCTCCATTTAATTATATATTCCTTTGTTCTTTTTCTTTCCTTTCACTGTTTCTAGTTTTGAAAATTGGTTGGATTGGTCTTGATTTAAGTTTCTGAGCAATGGGAGGTTCAAGAACGCGGATCATCAGGCCGTGGTGAACTCTAACTCTAGCAGACTGTCCATAGCCACGTTCCAGAATCCGGCTCCAGACGCCACCGTGTATCCGCTTAAAGTAAGAGAAGGAGAGAAGCCGATCTTGGAAGAGCCAATCACGTTCGCAGAGATGTATAAAAGAAAGATGGGAAAAGATTTGGAGCTGGCTCGCCTCAAGAAGCTAGCTAAAGAGAAACATGACCACGAGGAAGCTGCCAAGCCTGTCGATCCGGACCAAATCCTTGCTTAAATTCTTTACTTATTTTTCTCGGTTACCTGTTGTGTTGTTGGTTCGTTCCGGTTCTGTTTTGTACGTTGGTATTGCTACGCTCGGTATGTTTTGTGTACTTTATTTATTATCGTTTCTAATCATATAGAAATAAATTACAATAATGATAATTACTGTACTTATCTATGACAAAAAAAAAGAAAAAAGATTGATGCGTGTGGATTCAAATTGCTGTTATCGACAATTTTATTGGTTAACCCACGTCTCCCTCGAAAATTATAAATGTACCTTGAAAATTGAAAATTTATACTTTTTTATGTTTTTTTTTTTTTTTCACTCAATCAAAACCCATTTTGATTAATTTTGTTACAATCAACGACGAAGCGACGGAGATGAATCCTTTTCACGGTGGTGACGAGAAGCAACGACCGGCGATGTATCCCCAAGTCGATCAATCGATTCCTGATAATCCTTTTGCTCCAACAAATCCTTACCCTTCTTCCCCTTATCTCTATCCTTCTCTCTCATCGCAAAATCTCGGACCTAATCTCTTCCCTGACCACGGAGATGCATCCAACGACCAATCACCGTCTGCTCCGCCTCAGGCGACGGAGGAGGTTCTTATCCGTGTCCCCGGTGCTATTCTCAACCTTATTGACAAATCCTACAGCGTTGAACTCGCTTGCGGTGATTTCACCATCGTTCGAATCATCCAGGGGCAGAACATCGTCGCGGTTCTAGCCAATGTTGGGAATGAGATTCAATGGCCGTTGACGAAGAACGAGGTTGCCGCCAAGGTTGATGGATCGCACTATTTTTTTTCGATTCATCCGCCAAAGGAGCAAGGAAATGGATCTGTGTCCGACTCAGATGATGATATTCTCAATTACGGATTGACTATTGCTTCGAAAGGGCAAGAGAATGTATTACTTGTGCTTGATCAGGTTTTGCGAGACTATAGCTGTTTCACAGAGCAGAAGATGTCTGAAAAGGCTAAGGAAACGGGTGAAGAGGTGCTGGGAAGTTCAGTTGTGGCACAGACTTCTCCCGAGGAGCTTAAGGGTGAGAGAAAAGACGTGGTGGAGGGTCAATGTGCGGCGTATTGGACTACACTTGCGCCTAATGTCGAGGACTATAGTCACAGTACTGCCAAAATGATAGCTTCCGGGTCAGGCAAGCTGATCAGAGGGATACTTTGGTGTGGGGATGTAACTGTGGAGAGACTCAAGAAGGGGAACGAAGTGATGAAGAATAGGCTAAGTCGTGCTGAGAAGGAGAAGGATGTTAGCCCTGAAACACTGAAGAGAATCAAGAGGTATGGTGATACTTAGGAATTTAATATCTTTGACCTAGGAAAAAACTGGACAGGAATCTAGTAGGAATTTTATCTGGTTCTTTGTTTCATGATCATTAGAAAACTGAGTAGTAAGAGATGCTTTTGTTTAAAAAGATCAATTCTTCATGGTTATATCTTGAATGAACAAATTTTATGCCTATGCTAATCTCCTCGTGTGGTTTCTATGTAAAGGGTTAAGAGAGTGACACAAATGACAGAAAAAGTTGCGACTGGTGTTCTCTCTGGTGTTGTCAAAGTCTCAGGATTCATCACTGGTTCAGTGGCAAACTCAAAAGCTGGAAAGAAGCTTTTTGGCCTCTTGCCTGGAGAGATTGTTCTCGCATCCCTTGATGGATTTAGTAAGTTGATTTCTTGTTTTTGGCTTCTTAAAATTTTACAATGTCAGGCTTGGAGGGTCATGGAAACTTATTAATTTGAAAGTTTCCTTGGCTCTTTTATCTCACCAGCATTTATAATTATTCTTGTTTATCCATGATTCCTTTTGATGGCCATAACCATAGTTCCGGAGTCTTTTTGAATATAACTTTTTCGAGAAGTTCCTTGATATGGTGTTTGGGTCTGCTTCTTGCCCTGACCAATATTAGGCTAATAGGGTTTGGAGAAATTGTTCCTTTTGTGGTGTTTAAGTTGAAAGTTACCAAGTGATTTGCAATCTTTCGTTTGTCGTATATGTCAAATCCTCCTTCTTCTTTAAGTTATGTATGGGCATAGATTTTGGATAGCTTCTAAACTGGTCCTGGAAGTGTATTGTTTCCTCTACATCTTATAGGCTGTCTTCTAACAACCTTTGATATCCACATAAAACCTGCTGCTTTTTTTGTTTAGGCACATGGCATTAGTAGCATACCAACATTGCCTTCTTTGCATTGTATCTAATCCCATGTTTACTTCCTGCAGGCAAGATCTGTGATGCTGTTGAGGTGGCTGGGAAAAACGTGATGTCAACTTCATCAACTGTCACAACAGAACTCGTCAATCACAGGTATTGATTAGCAAAAGGCATATGGAAACAGTCACTTATATCTCATCAGGTGATTAAAGTTTCCTTAGGTGTTAAAGAAACATCATGGATATTTTTGTGATACTACTACAGGTATGGCACAAAAGCAGCAGAGGCAACCAACGAAGGGCTAGACGCAGCAGGACATGCTTTTGGAACCGCATGGGTTGCTTTCAAGATCCGAAAGGCACTTAACCCCAAAAGTGTCTTGAAGCCTACAACATTGGCCAAGTCCGCTGTTTCTGATTTAAAGGCTAAGAAAGGGTCCAAGTAAACAGCCTTACTTCCAATTGTTCATCTATACTTTGCAATTTAGTTTTCCTTTTGGAAAAGTATATGAAGATTGACTGATGTACTCTATATTTAGTTTTCTGTGTATATTGTGATTCTATGTAAACTATATAAGCAGTTTCTTGTAATCTTCTCCCATATATGCATGGAGAAAAGAGATACTATATGCAGCTTTAATACTTAACGATAAAAAGTAGCGAGTATTAAAAGATGTATTTCATCTTTTTGTTTTGTTCTACTATTTCATACCGCTATTTCTTATCTCATCTTTCTGTTTTGTTCTGCTATTTCATACCGCTATTTCTTATCTCTGTGAACTGTTGTGACATTGTTGAGACTTGAATCTAATTTAACCATTGTTATGTTTATGACTTTTGTTAATTTAGTTCTTTCCAAAACCAGATTAATTTGAAGGAAAAGAAAACAACGTTAGGAGTTTTAGAATTTTGAGGAACTGGGCCATGTGTTTAGGGCCTTGGACCAACTACAAAAGTTGAAGTCCAGTGATAATGTTTTCTGATTGGGTGGAAGGAGTTTTATCGTGAACCTGTCCGCAGGTGATTAAAAAAAGAACTGGGGCATCTTGGCTTGTCGCCTAAGTTGGGAATCGTTAAGTAGCAAAATCGAAAGAGAGGTTTTGAAGAAGGAGAAAGAACATCTCAGTATCTCACAATACCCAGAAGAAAAAAAAAAGGAGAAGAACAGAGTTGAGAGATGGCGAGATACGATCGAGCAATCACAGTGTTTTCCCCCGATGGTCATCTTTTCCAGGTCGAGTATGCCCTGGAAGCCGTCCGCAAGGGTAACGCCGCCGTCGGAGTCCGCGGCACTGATACTGTTGTCCTCGCCGTCGAAAAGAAATCCACCCCTAAGCTCCAGGATTCCAGGTATAGTTTCGATCTCTGCTGATACAAGTAGTGTTGTTCATTTGCTTTTTTAATTTCCGCACTTTAATTTTTGACTTTATTGCTTCACCTGGATCGCTTGATTGTCTCAATTGCTACTTGACTTGTCAATACTGAAACCCTTCAGAAAGATCCGCTGATGTTGGGTTACAGTATCACTTTGTAATTGGGAATCTAGGAATGTTAGATCGTAGAATCGGAGCTGAACCCTAGTTGAAGTTTTATTCTTTACGAGTGTGCAATTCCTGCTGCAACTATGATTATTTGTATGTCAGATCTGATTGGTGTTCCTTCATAATCGCATGAGTTTTGATAAATTATTGTTTTTCTTTACAGATCAGCTAGAAAGATTGTGAGCCTTGATAATCACATTGCATTGGCCTGTGCTGGGTTGAAGGCTGATGCCCGTGTCCTGATAAACAAAGCGAGGATAGAGTGTCAAAGCCACAGGCTTACGTTGGAGGACCCAGTGACTGTTGAGTACATCACGCGCTACATAGCTGGTCTTCAACAGAAGTATACTCAAAGTGGTGGTGTGAGGCCTTTTGGTCTTTCCACTCTTATCGTTGGTTTTGACCCTTACACTCGTATTCCCGCGCTTTATCAGACCGATCCATCCGGTACATTCTCTGCTTGGAAGGCTAATGCGACTGGGAGAAACTCTAACTCGATTAGGGAGTTTCTGGAGAAAAACTATAAAGAATGTTCTGGTCAAGAAACTGTTAAGCTTGCCATCCGTGCTCTCCTGGAGGTTAGTTTATCCGATCATTTTCTTTAACTAAACCGAGTAGTTTCTTCCTAGCTATTATTGCAGTGCCCTGTTACTAAGCTTGACAGTGAGATCCTACCTATTGGTTTATTGCTAGCCTAAACTGGTGATTTTGTGAGCAACATGCTACACTTAAAACACATATATCATTCTCCATATTTGAAAGTGGCTTTAGGTTAGAGGCAAAACTTACTAAAAGTGACAGCGTTAGAGAATGTTATAACTTAGAATTCCTTGAAAATATAGAAGACCGTACTAGTTAAGTTGGAAGATAATGTTGGATGAGCTTACTTAGTAGAAGCACAGTTAGTTGATTATGTCAAAAGCTGATAGGCATTGCATTTTGCAGGTGGTTGAGAGCGGGGGAAAGAACATTGAGGTTGCTGTAATGACACGAGAGGAAGGTGTTCTGAAGCAACTAGAAGAAGAAGAAATTGATATTATTGTGGCTGAGATCGAAGCAGAGAAGGCTGCTGCAGAAGCGGCCAAGAAAGGCCCTGCGAAGGAAACATGAACCAGATCTTATGGTAGCAGTCTCAGACTCTGAGTTGTAATGTTGGTTCAAAGTCAGATATTCAAGGGTTGAATAGAAATCTGGACCGCGTGAAATGGTTGGTTTTGTTGGATTTTACTAGCCTTTTGACATTGTTGCTTTAAATCATAATTGACAATTTAGCGGTTTATCATGCTTAGCTATTATAAACTTGTCACTCGACCTATGTCCTGTTCAACATCATAGATGACTTTGCGTTTGCGTTCAAGAGCCTCTAAGCTTTGTAGGTTTCTCTTGGAGACATGGTCTCTTACAAAACTTGTCCCTCTTTTCTTATTTTGCCTATTCTAGAGTTTGTTTCCTTTGCCTCTCCATTAACCTGTTCATTCGTATTGCAACGTTTCAAAGCGGAACTAATGAACTTCATTAACATCAACAGAAATGCTGAAGATAATAATCCCTTATCAGCTGGACGTAAAATGCAGAATCACTAATTTTTTTGAACCAAAAGAGTTGCCATAGCCAAACAGTAAGTTGCTTAGCAATACATTATAATCCTTAAACGTGTTTATAAAGATGACACTTACAAGCAAATTAATGCGTCGTTATGACAAGTAAATGTAGTTTCTTATATAAAAAAAATTTCGCCGCTGCCGGGGATCGAACCCGGGTCACCCGCGTGACAGGCGGGAATACTTACCACTATACTACAACGACATTGTTGTTTGGTTTTCTACAACAATAATATTATTCGAATGTTCTACCAAACGATTGAGGTTTAACTCCACCAAAACATTATTTCTTCTCTCTGCGCCGCGATCTCTGTCTCTCTCAGGTGAGCTTCTTCAGTTTTCTGCTCCATCAATTTGTTCCTCTCACATCGCCCTTGTTGTTTCGTTTCTAGGTCTAAGTCATCTCCTTCTTCCAAGGTTTGTAACTTAATTGAAAGAAGCCTATTTGTCCCCGTTCTAAGTCGAAACTTTTTACCTAGATTAGTCAGGGTTTAATCGTATCTAGTCGGCACCACTTTTTGCGTCGAGTGTCATACTGATTGGTTTAAAATGTTAAAGCTTATACTTTGAATTGTTTTTCTAGGTTTGTCGTCTAGGGCTTCGTTCGATAAAATATCACAGCAATTTGAGAAATTATTTTTATCAGCCAGGTTTGAATCAGAGTAGAAAGGGTTTTACACTGAGGCGTAAAGGATGAAGCTTGACGTGAATGTCTTGAGATATCTATCCAAGGATGATTTTCGAGTCCTCACTGCAGTCGAGATGGGAATGCGAAACGTGAGTGCTCTCTGCTTTATTGAAATTTAGGGTTTAAGGTTTATTGTATTACCTCTGTGTGTTTATTTTTTTCCTGAAATATTCTGTTTTCGTGTTTGCAGCATGAGATTGTTCCTTCTGAGCTTGTGGAGCGCATTGCTTCTCTTAAGTATGCCTCATCTTAATGCTTCCATTATTCATTAAGCTTATTTCTTCATTTTGGTGAAACTTATTGTGTAATTGACATACCTTTTATATATACAGACATGGAGGTACATACAAGGTCCTGAAGAATTTGCTTAAGTATAAGCTCTTGCACCACGATGGCTCTAAATGTGAGGATTCATCTCTTAAGGCATCAGTAGTTTTTCTTGATATGTTTCATGAGGATAGACAGTCTTGGAAAGTTGCAGAATCTCTAAAGGCTATTGTTTTTTTCATTTTTCTTTTTGTTTGTCTAGATGATGGATTCCGACTCACCTATCTTGGTTACGACTTTCTTGCCATTAAAACATTGGTCAACCGTGGTATATTTACTGGTGTTGGTCGTCAAATTGGGGTTGGTAAAGAATCAGGTATGTTCCTTTCCTATTTATTTTCTATTGCTCTGTGAGAGATACTTATCAGTGGCTGATTCATCTTGTTTGTTGGTTCTTGACATATAATAGACATATTTGAGGTCGCTCAAGAAGATGGAACTATTCTGGCAATGAAGTTACATAGGCTAGGGAGAACCTCCTTTAGGGCTGTCAAGTCTAAGCGTGACTACTTGAGGCATCGGAGTAGTTTCAGCTGGTTGTATCTCTCCCGACTTGCAGCTCTCAAGGAGTTTGCTTTTATGAAGGTTATATGCCTTGTTCCATTAATGTTACACCATCCTTGTGTGTGTATCATCTTTATCATTTTTGGCCTAATGTTTTAATGGTTTCCGGGTGAGCAGGCTTTGGAAGAACATGATTTTCCAGTTCCGAAAGCGATTGACTGCAATAGGCATTGTGTTATCATGTCCCTTGTGCAAGGTTACCCCATGTAAGGACCTACCTACATAACCTACATATTCACACAAAGAAAATTTAATATGGCATCTGATGCTTTTTTTGGCTGGACATTATTTAAGCTTAGACTAAGGAATTTATTCACATTTTCATTTATGACAGGGTTCAGGTGAAGCAATTACAAAACCCTGAGACAATTTTCGAGAAAATCATTGGCATTGTTGTTCGTTTGGCTGAGCACGGTCTAATTCATTGTGACTTCAATGAATTTAACATCATGGTGAGTTAGTTCGATTTGTCTAGTTGAATAATGCCCTCTCTGCAGTTACATGAAGCTGCATCGTTCTTTAAGTTAATTAATACTTTCTGTACATGCTGGTTTTATCCTCTGCTTCTTAATAATTTTCATTGACACCTCCTGTTTTAGATTGATGATGAAGAGAAGATAACAATGATTGACTTTCCACAAATGGTATCTGTTTCACACCAAAATGCACAGATGTACGTGATTTCTCATACTCTCATCCAACTTTCCATGCAGTGTTCGTGCTTGTTTATGACTTTTTTTTTGTCTTTCAGGTACTTTGACCGTGATATCGAGTGTATCTTCAAGTTTTTCAGAAAAAGGTTAGTTACCAATTTGATTTTTTTCTTATACATTATATGTTCACGATACCTAGTAGCAGATACTCTCTCTGTTGCCGAATCCATGTCATGATTGACACTTTGACAGTAAACTCAATTTCGGTGAACTCTGGTCCTTTTTTCCAGATTCAATATGATTTTCCATGAAGATAAAGGTGAATCAGATGAGACGGAGGTGGATGAGAACAGCAGACCATCTTTTTATGATATAACTAAAGATGCTAATGCTTTGGATAGAGATCTAGAAGCTAGTGGGTTCACAAGAAAGGAGCAGAATGACCTCGATAAAGTACGTTAGCCTGTGACCTTAATTCCTGGTATTGCGTGTATATTTTGAATTTAGGCAGTCAAATGTGTTAGTTATCTTACAATATGCAGTTCTCTGGTTTTATTTTTTCATTCCTTTTTTTGGTGATTTATTGAATGAAATATGGAATAAACTTGTGGTATCTATCCTGTGTAGTTTATTGAAGGTGGGGTGGAGAAGAGTGAAGATTCTGATGAGGATGAGGAATCTGATGATGAAGAGCAGACTTGTGAGTCAAATGAAGAAGAAAACCTTGATAAATTGAAGTCATTGCAGTTGCAAGAAAAGGTATGAAAATTCCAAGTCCAAGATATAACTGAAACTTGTTCCAAGTGGAGATGTTCTTACATTGTATGATTGGCATGAGGTAGGAGCAGAAAAGTTCAGATGGTGTTGACGCAGAAGTTAAGTTGGATAAAACCGAGAAAGGTGACGAAGATGGCGATGAAAGCGATGAGGTTAGTATCTCTGTATAAGTAACTCAAGAGAGTATGAACTAATGAAATCATCACTGACAAAAATCAATGTTAATTCCTTTGTACAGGAGGAGGAAGAGGAGGATGCAGAGCTGGTTAAAAAGCTGGGCAAGCAAAGACGCAGAGCCATGGCAGCAGCCAGGGGAGGTAGAAAGTCGCAGTCTTCAAGAAACACATACAAGGACAAAGGAGGCCGATCCCAAAACTCCAAGATTCACGGCAACATGAGTGGCTGGTGAAAAACTTTTTACAGCGATTTTGATACACACAGACTTTTGTGCAAGATATGATAGCACTCGAACTATGGGCTTAATGGGCCGTACAATTATGTAAACGGATCCGTCATAGTCGTTCGTCTAGTGACTTTTCTCGATTCGTCGAGATTTTAAATTGAACACAATCAATGTACTGATAGACAGAAATCTAAACTATAATGGAGATATGTTTCTTATATACGACTGTGAAAATCTGATTTTGTCCAAATTTGTATGATTTTGTTCTGGCGGGGCTAAACCGAAAATACATGGAAAGTCAAGGGAGTAGATGATAAACGCTCCCCCAGTAATTAGCGGAAATAGAAAATAATGCAACGCAACGGCTAGTGACCTCAACGGTCGAAAATTTAAATCTTTTATAATATTCGGATCTCTCTCCCAAGCCTTCTGCTTAAATCTAAACCTTGATCCTACATTACTACTCCCTCCGAGATTCCTTTTGTCTTCTTCTTCTTCTTCCTCTTCTTCTCCATTTTGCTCCAAAAATGATGAGAGATGTATTCAGGCCGACCAAATCAGCCCCGTGCTCTCCTGCAAAGCCACTTGGAATCTCCCGCACTCAGTCTGAATCGTTTCATGCTATCCACAAAGTCCCTGTAGGAGACAGTCCTTATGTCAGAGCAAAGAATGTTCAGGTGATTACTATACCCTTTTGTTTAGATCTGGATTCCACGGAATCTGAATTTGTGTTTTGGGTTTCATTTGCATTTTAATGATGATGAGTTTGTTTTTGCGGTTGTGTATGGGATTAGTTAGTGGAGAAGGATCCAGAGAGAGCGATTCCTCTGTTCTGGAAGGCCATTAATGCCGGAGATAGAGTGGACAGTGCTTTAAAAGACATGGCCATTGTGATGAAGCAACAAAACCGCGCTGAAGAAGCCATTGAAGCGATCAAATCTCTCAGAGTTAGATGTTCAGATCAAGCCCAGGAATCTCTGGACAACATCCTACTAGATCTCTACAAGGTTCGTCCTTTACACATTATACCATTTTCCTCTGTTTCATTTTGCAAATGGCCTTCATTTTGTACTGAGAATTTGTTTTTCATTTTGCATTTGGCTTAATTTTGTGCTGAGATATATTGAAATGGATTTGTTGTTGCAGAGATGTGGGAGATTAGATGACCAGATTGGACTTTTGAAACATAAACTCTTTTTGATACAAAAAGGACTCGCCTTTAATGGTAAACGAACCAAAACCGCGAGATCTCAAGGCAAGAAATTTCAGGTCTCCGTGGAGCAAGAAGCCACTCGGTTACTGGTAAGCAGCAAATATTCAAAATGTGCATAACGACGTTGCAGCAATTGCCAATTTTGTGGTATTCTAAAGTGGATTGAATTTTGTTTGAAATAGGGAAACTTAGGATGGGCTCTGATGCAACGAGACAAATTTGTGGAAGCAGAAGATGCATACAGGAGAGCTCTATCAATAGCACCGGACAACAACAAAATGTGCAACCTTGGTATATGCCTTATGAAGCAAGGCAGGATTGATGAGGCGAAAGAGACTTTACGACGTGTGAAACCAGCGGTCGTGGATGGTCCAAGAGGAGTGGACTCTCATCTTAAAGCTTACGAGAGAGCGCAACAGATGCTCAATGATCTTGGATCTGAGATGATGAGAAAAGGAGGTGATGATAAGGTTGAAAAAAGAAGGCTCTTCGACGCCATCTTCGGATCTTCCTCAATATGGCAACCTCAGCCTTGCAGTGAGCAGAACGTGAAACCAAAATCGAAGCCTAATTTGAGCAACGATGGATACGCTGACGAGAACGTGAAGGTGAGTATGAATCCACCAGCAGTAGTAAACCCATTAAGGGTTGACGCAAAACCGTTCTTCTCTTCGAAGTTGATCATCAGTAACAACGAGAAGCTGAAGAGAACGAGATCATCGAGCCAAAACATGGGAGTATTGAGTGGTAGTGGCAATGATGATCACGAGGTGGAGACAAACACGAAAAGGAGACTGTCGATGGAGAAGAAAGCAACAGAGTGTGGATTACCAGACAACAAAGACTTCGAAGATGCGATATTGGCTGCTGTATTGGGGACAGAAACAAAAGTGGACAAGAAGAGGCTCAAGGTGTTCCAGGACATCACTCTCTGTATCAATCAGAGTCTCTAACCAAATATCTTTTTATCATTCTAATTTTTATAATTTATTAAGTTTAGTGACCGAAGCAAAAGGAGATGAGCTTAATTCTTCTTTGGTAATTTATCAATGTTTTTTAATTTTGTCAGCTTAATTTTGCTGCCATTTTTTATTTTTAGTTCTTTTTTTACAATTATTGTCGTCATTGACCAATAATGAAAATTGAAGTTATTATATATATATTCATTCACTGCCTTTTACAATTATTGATTGTTATTGTAGATGTTTAGAATCTAATGGAAAGAGATAAAGACACACACCACTCACTCAAACTACTACTAGTGTGGTCACTGGTTAAGTTAGTATCCGTTATATCAATTTTGGCCGCTTCTGCTCCCAATTTGTAGAAAAGCTTTAAACCAACTTGTCAAAGTGTATATTTTAGAGAGAAACTCTTTTATTAATTTGGCGGAAAAATGTATATAATTCCGGAAGTACCCTCTGTTATCATTTTATTTTATAACCACGGCTAAATGAACGAACCGGTGTAAAAAAACTTGTTTTTGTTTTCCTTAATCTCTCTCTATTTGAAAGTTAGGCATTTTTGGTATCTGCGTTAATTCAAGTTTTTGTAAACTTTGACTGTCAGAAAAGGCAAAAAAGTAAAATTTGTTAATGAACCTTCAGAAAATTTGAAAAGTAAAAGGTTAGTTTAGTCAAATGGACTGTTTTGGATGAAAGAAAAAAAAGAAAGAAGTGATTTTAATTGGGGGAAAGGGCTCTCCGACCAAAGTGAGTGAGTGTGTGTAAATAAGGTTAAAACTGAAAAGAAAAAAGAATTCCAAATTCCAACTACACATTCCTCAGGGGAAGCCAAAGTGGCCTTCTTCAATATCCAACAAAAATATACTAAAAATCAAAACCCTTCACAATCCCTTTTCTCAACCTCAACTTCTATCTAATCCTAAAGTTAAACTCTTGAGTTTCAGATCAAGACAAAGTTTAGATCTTTTCTTTTTTTCTTTTTCTTCTTCGTTAATCTTTTTGACACAAACGAGGTAAGCTCACTTACAAAGAAGAAGCAAAAATGGTTTCTGGGTAAGAGAGTGTGAGATTTGTTGAGAGGACAGAAGTAGTTATTTTTGTGTGTCTGGATGCATGGTTGAAGAAGAAGAACAACCCATTCTCACTTTCATTTTCAGACAAGAGTACTTGAAAAGAAATGGGTTGTTGTCAGTCAAGAATAGATAGCAAAGAGATTGTGTCTCGTTGCAAAGCAAGGAAGAGGTACTTGAAACATCTTGTTAAAGCTAGACAAACTCTCTCTGTCTCTCACGCGCTTTATCTCCGTTCTCTACGCGCCGTCGGCTCTTCCCTTGTTCACTTCTCTTCCAAAGAAACCCCTCTTCACCTCCACCACCATCCTCCATCCCCATCTCCTCCTCCACCACCTCCGCCGCGTCCTCCCCCTCCTCCTCTTAGCCCTGGCTCCGAAACCACTACATGGACTTCAACCACCACTTCATCCGCTCTCCCTCCTCCTCCTCCCCCACCGCCGCCACCCCCTCCTCCGCCTTCTTCTACATGGGACTTCTGGGATCCGTTCATACCGCCGCCTCCTTCTTCCTCCGAGGAAGAGTGGGAGGAAGAGACAACCACCGCAACAAGAACCGCAACAGGAACCGGAACTGGTTCTGACGCTGCTGTCACGACTGCTCCGACGACAGCTACTCCTCAAGCTTCGTCTGTAGTGAGTGGATTCTCTAAAGATACAATGACAACGACTACGACGGGAAGTGAGCTAGCAGTTGTGGTGTCGAGGAATGGTAAAGATCTAATGGAGATTATTAAAGAAGTCGATGAATATTTCCTTAAAGCTGCAGATTCTGGTGCTCCACTCTCTTCTCTACTTGAAATCTCAACCTCTATCACTGCCTTTTCTGGTCATACCAAAGCAGGTAACAAGTCAAGCTCTTGTCTTCTTGACCATATTACTACAGGTGGCTGAGTGATTTTTGATTTGTGTGTGTTTTGTGTCTCTCTCCAGGGAAAATGTACAGTAACTACGAATGCAATTTAAATCCAACTTCGTTTTGGACAAGGGGATTTGCTCCCAAGTTGAATGAATACAGAACCACAGGAGGAGTCATTGGAGGAAATTGCATTGTTGGTAGCCATTCCTCTACAGTGGACAGACTCTATGCTTGGGAAAAGAAACTTTTTCAAGAGGTCAAGGTATATTCATTTCATTGATAAAGTTTCAATCTTTGCACAATTAGACTTTGGATGTATTCGTTTGAATGTTTAGTTTATTATGGAAGAAGTTTGACAAATTGTTGTATTCATTTTTTATTCTCCAGTTCTGAAGTTTGAATCTTGAAATTGCTTTTGCTTAGTTTTGCATCCAAATATGGATAAATGTTTTATTTTGGAATCTTGCTTGATTCATGTGGCATTAAAGGCTTGTTTGTGGTGGGTCCAAGCGTGAGCAGATAGTGTAAGAGACCCACGTGTGTACTTAATTCTGATAATGGCTCTTGTGTGTGATGACACAAATATTTTGTCTAAGTGATTGAGTGAGTGTGGTTGTTGTTTTGTGAATGTGGGTTGTTGCAGAATGCAGAGAGCATAAAGATTGAGCATGAGAAGAAAGTGGAGCAAGTGAGGAGGCTTGAGATGAAGAGAGCTGAGTATGTCAAGACTGAGAAGGCTAAGAAAGACGTTGAGAAGTTAGAGTCTCAGCTCTCAGTGTCTTCACAAGCCATCCAGAGTGCCTCTAACGAGATCATCAAGCTCAGAGAGACAGAGCTCTATCCTCAGCTCGTCGAGCTTGTTAAAGGGTTAGTTGTTGTGTATAGTTTGTTATATACCATTTGCTTCATTTAATATTGTTTCCCTTCATTTGGTCTATGCGAGCAACGGTTATTGTATGATGTATTTGTAGGCTAATGTGCATGTGGAGGAGTATGTACGAGAGCCACCAGGTTCAAACCCATATTGTTCAGCAGCTTAAGTACCTCAACACCATTCCATCCACTGAACCAACATCCGAGCTTCATCGACAATCAACTCTTCAGCTTGAGCTCGAGATCCAACAATGGCATCACTCTTTCTGCAATTTAGTCAAGGCTCAGCGTGACTACATCCAATCTCTCACGGGTTGGCTCAGGTTAAGTTTGTTCCAGTTCAGCAAGAATCCACTTGTTAGGAGTAGCTATGAGTCAAAGATCTACAGCTTCTGTGAGGAATGGCATTTGGCTATCGACCGGATCCCTGATAAAGTAGCATCTGAAGGCATCAAGAGCTTTCTGACTGCGGTCCATGGAATCGTGGCTCAACAGGCCGACGAGCATAAGCAGAAGAAGAGAACAGAGGCTATGTTAAAAGATTTTGAGAAGAAATCGGCTTCGCTGAGAGCCCTCGAGAGCAAGTATAGTCCATACTCGGTGCCTGAGAGCAGGAAAACGAACCCTGTGATAGAGAAGAGAGTAAAGGTTGATATGCTAAAAGGAAAGGCAGAAGAAGAGAAAAGTAAGCATGAGAAGTCAGTGAGCGTGACCAGAGCCATGACTCTAAATAACTTGCAGATGGGATTCCCTCATGTGTTTCAGGCAATGGTTGGGTTTTCAAGTGTGTGTATGCAAGCCTTTGAGTCTGTCTACAACCAAGCTAAGAGCATCGGTGAGGATCAAGAGGAGGTCAAGAGGTTGCTTCCTTAGAGAAGGACAAATCTAACAAATTGTATTGCTCTCTGTTTTTGCTTGATCCAAAACCAACCTTTTGGTAAAAATGTTAGGTTGAGTTTTATGCTATTTATGTTCTTTTTGAAAATGAAATTGGTTAAAGACTTCTTCATTGAAACTTGATCAAGTCAACTACTTCTGATCCATGTACATTGATCGATAGAGATGTAACTAAGTTTCAACTCTGGGCACTTTGTGAAGCAGCATTGCACTTCCACTGAAGCCAGGCCAAGCTCATGTCACTTTTGGGTGTTGAGTCTGTTGATGTCTTTGACATAAGCGTAAGTCTGTTAAAATCGACCACATAACAACAGCAAAGTCCCAATGAAAATGGTCATGTCAAATCATAAGGAGGTGACCTACCAACCTATCATTAACTTTGGGAAATTGTATGTTTGTTAGTTAGTGAGTTAGTTAAGGACATTGCTTAAAGAAGAAATCAAGTTTTAATGATAACTTAAACACACTCATGATTTGTACGCAACGGAAGAAAACGATATAAGAATTCGTTCGGGCGGCAGAAGAAGACAAGTCCCTAATTTAATTTCCCATAAATAAACACAGCAAAATCGATTGGTTTATTGTCTTGTTTGTTTTTTTGAAAAAGCTATTAAAAGATGAAATCCCACAAATAGTCAGAAATAGAAAGAGAAGAGAAAAGTTTGGTTTGGCAAAAGAAAACACAGCGGAACGTTTCAACGCCATTTTTCCCGGCCAAAGCTAACTAACTAACTCTTTGTTTTTTCGTTTCTGTCATCTTTTTTTCTTTCTTTTCTTTGTTTTGTTTTTTTTTGTTGCTTCCCCATCTTTCATTGGGTAATAGGGTTTTCAATTTCTGGGACAAAGTCTGCTCCTTTCGAATCCGCAATGCCCAGATGGTCGATTAACAAAAATATCAAGAATCTTTGTATAACTCTAAAGATCTGAAGGCTAAATCTTTCCCTGAAATTTCTAATCTTTGAGGAGGGAAATGAGTGCTTCGAGGTTCGTAAAGTGCGTGACGGTTGGTGATGGAGCTGTCGGAAAAACATGTTTGTTGATTTCTTACACAAGCAATACTTTCCCTACGGTTATGTCCTTTTTTTTTTTTGTTTACTCATCCTCATGCTTTTATGTTTCTTGTTTCATTAGCACAACACCATCTCATGTTTCTTGTGTGTTTTTTTTTTTCAATTATACAGGATTATGTGCCTACCGTTTTCGATAATTTCAGTGCAAACGTTGTGGTTAATGGAAGCACCGTGAATCTTGGATTGTGGGATACTGCAGGTTTTGCGAATATAACTACTATTTTGTTTTGAATTTTTGGAAAAATGGTTTTTGTATTGGATCTGAAGATTTTGTAACATTTTTGGGTATGAGAAAACAGGGCAAGAGGATTACAACAGATTAAGACCACTGAGTTACCGTGGAGCAGATGTTTTCATTTTGGCTTTCTCTCTTATCAGTAAAGCCAGTTATGAAAACGTCTCCAAAAAGGTAATACATTCATCAAATCACTCTTTCTTTCATATTATTGGGATCTTTACATAGTGAACTCGAACTCTCTCATCTGTGTTTGCAGTGGATCCCGGAGTTGAAACATTATGCCCCTGGTGTCCCCATCATCCTTGTTGGAACAAAGCTTGGTGAGGTCTTCATTGTTTTTTTCCTCATCTGTGAATCTGTTTAATCTTCTAGTTGTGACTGAGTTTTTGTTGTTGCTGTTATCCAGATCTTCGAGATGATAAACAGTTCTTTATCGACCATCCTGGCGCTGTCCCGATTACTACTGCTCAGGGAGAGGAGCTGAGGAAGCAAATAGGAGCACCTACTTACATCGAATGCAGTTCCAAAACTCAAGAGGTATATTGATTAGTCTACTCTTGGATTGGGACACATTTCTTATGTCAACTGTTTAATGCTAATGTTGATCATTTGAGGGTGCAGAATGTGAAGGCGGTGTTTGACGCAGCTATCCGAGTGGTGTTGCAACCGCCAAAGCAGAAGAAGAAGAAGAGCAAAGCTCAGAAGGCATGCTCCATTCTATGATTGGAAATCTCTGTTTTTATGTATTTGGTTTCGGTATATTAATCTTCTATGTTCTAACAATGAATGAATCAATGTGCTAATGGAACAGACACCCAAGTCTGATTGGTCTTTATGTTGTTATTAATGTTAATGGGGTTTGTCTAAATCATCGTTTTCTTGTTTTGCTTCTACAATTCACACCGCATGTTTTGAATCCGTTTCAGTCCCTGCATAGCTTTAACTGATCACATCTTGTACGTTAATGTTTAAAACTTTGCATCCATGTATATTGATAGAGGCTAAAGAGTGAGTGTAGCTGGGAAAAAAAAAGTGTTGTACAAGTTTTATTTCTCAAGATTACATTTCATGCTTCTGCAACAAGGAGAGAAGCCATGATTATTTGATGACGTGCCTAAAAGAATGCAAGGAAGAAATTCATTCAAACCATTCCATTTTGATTTTTTCGTATTTCTCACTCATGCCATCTTGCTGTCTCTGAAACTCGATGTAACGTAGAGTGCTATTTATGAACGACTCTGCGCCTGACTCAACCTTCTTCGTCTCGCTTCTGACCAATTCAGCTAAGCTCTGGATTGTATCACCTGTTACTTCTGAGTTTCCTTTCTCCAAGAAGTAGAGATACCTGCACTCACTCGTAAAACCATTATGCGAAAGTGGCAGCATAGTTATATTATACAGGTGCAACTGAAACGAGTAACTTACTTATTCAGAAGTTCAACATATAGAGCCACCGACCCAGTGCTACTGGTACCACGGGATGCGTTGGCCATTTTTTGAACAGCATCTGCAATTCTTTGTGCTCTTTTCAGGCAAAGCACAACCCTGTTCTCCCAACAAAACAACTTACTCTCAGTATGCCTCAATTTTTCCCTTCTTAATTTCCTACAGCTCCCAATGTTTACATTGAGATATAGAATTTTAGAGTATCATTCATATGTACATACCTCTCTCCATCTTTCAGGTTCTCACCCTCGTCAGCCCAGAAGAGATGCGCACATTCATAAATAGCTCTACATTGATCTGGCTTCCTAAGGAGTCTTGCAGAGTACTACAACAACATAATTTAGCCTTGTTAGTATCCATGTAGTAATCACGTACTCAACTGGTTTATCAGAAAATATACCCCTGTCGCCTTGTGAGTCAGAGTATCTCTGTTCTCAACATTAAATACACGCATCCGCTGGAGTGTCCCTATTATTAAATGCAGTGCTGTTACTTGTGCCTTTGAATCCTAAAACACCCAAAATTAAGCAACGTCAAGGTCTTCCTTGCAGAATGTTGCATGTAGCCTTTTAAAAAATTCACTTACTGAAATTTCTTCTTCATACAGAAGATATGCCTTTGTGAAGAACTCATAAGTGACTGTTTCTAACTCACAGTCATTTGCTGCCTGAGGATTTAGTAAAAATAATTTTTCAGCTCATGCATTATATCTATTGTTGGTCTTGATAGTGGATACACCAAACGATTATATACCTGAGCACACTGCAAGTACAGGCGCAATGCCACATCAGGTGCGGAAACATCAGATAGAGCTTCCACGGTCTGTAAAAATTTGAGATTCAAATCGACTGGCATTATTATTCTGACAAAAAGAAATACTATGTTTCACCGGGACAAAGCCGGTGCTGTCAGCAAGGCACTGTCCTCACGACTTTATAACAGTCAAGATGTATGTACACTTGCCTCACTTAAAAGCTGTAGAATTTTCTTTGGTGTTGCTGATGCATCATCTCCAAATGGGTTTTCATCTCCACCTCGCAGTCGCCGAATTAACTGCACATGTTTACCAACACAATGTGCAGAGTTCCAAATTCAAACATAATGTCTATTAAATCCATAACAGAACTGGAAACGACACAATCATTCCAAATTTTAATGAACTTAAATTTCCAATTTGGAGATGGAGTGCAGAAGTGATCAGTAACAAATATACAAACCTTGAGAGCGGAAAAGACAAGGGGTGGTATAGTCAAAGGCAAACGTTTAGGTCCTCCAGTCAGGATGTGCTTCCTTACTGTGAAGATAATCTGTAGTTGGGTAAATGAATTAAGAATCGCACAGACAGGCCACATTGATAGTAACGCTTCTTTTAATTATATAACACACCTTAGACATTTCTTCTGGATCATCATTGTAGAGCTTGTGAACAAGCCGTGCAACAAGGTTCTGCTCTTCCTGGAAATCTTCTTCATCAATCTAGAGATCAACATAGATTCTCGTTTGAATTAGTAAGTTATCTAAAAAAATAACTCTTTCGGGTGACTAGAATACTGTAAATACAAATGCAATAAGAATTGACAAACAAGGATTCTAGCACCTCGTTATCAATTTTTCCGTCAAAATCCTTGATGAGACCCTTTGCCAGTTCAAATAATGCATCGACCTGTAAAAAACAATAAAACGAAACTCCACATCAACAGAGAATGCTAAAAGAAGAAACAAAATCGAGGAAGGAAACAAACACCTCATCAGCAGTAGTAATGTGAGTATTGTTTTTCAAAACACTCTGAACTATAATGATTGCCATTGCTTTGTTTGTCTCATGGTCAAGGTATTCCATTACTTGAGGATAGTTGGTAAGCTTCAAGATAGTTACAACATTATTATACTTTTCCAACGGAGCGCTAAGAAATGCGACAATCTGCTTTGCTGCCTTGTCATCACAAAGCTTTCCTGTGGCAGATAGTTGGGTAACACAAGATCCCTAAAGAAAAAAAAGAGAGAGAACAATGCGTATTAGCAACAATCAGAACTGCTTTAAGCATTAAATAAAATACTCCACATGAATAAAATTAACACAAAACATGCCAGAAGTCATTATACCAGAACTTGGTCCACATAGTCCAGACGATCGGAATAGACATGGAGAGTAAATTTCAGAAGAAACAAATACAATGTTACAGATCCTGCGGCCGGCAAGTCCACCTGTGCTTCTACAACCTGAATCATAATATAAGATTGTAGACTCAATCAACTGTCTATAAACACAATTGTGAATAACTTATCAATGTGATACAATCAGAGGAAAGTAGGGAACAAAAATTACACATAATATCACAACATTATGGGGATTAAGCTAGATTTTTCAGCTGTTTCCAATACTAGCTACCCAAGGAATAAAATTCAAGTGTCAATTTTAGTTGTCCTTTTTGACTTCATAATAAGATGCATAATTTACCTTCCCAATGGCATAATTGAACTTTGAAAAGGCTTCTACTTGCAGAAAATTAGGCAATGCTTCCACACTTGATGCAGCATAGTTTGAAAGCCTTTCCATTAGACCCGAAAGGACTGTCTTGATATCAACAGACGGCTGAAAAACAAAATGACAAAAAGGAAAATAGGGGAAACATGTTCAGATGGGATGAGGTTTACTAACAGTCTTATCTTTTCTTTTTAAACTGCATATGAAGAAGTGGTCGGTTACATAAAAAAGTACCTGAAGTTGTGGGCAAGCACCCAATAATACATCGAGAGTTTGAAGGTGGAAATCATCAGGAAAGACTTGAATAATGCAATCCATTAGGTAGCACTGTGCAAGTTCATCCTTACAGTTGACAACCTTTTAAAACATAGCGATACATAAATCATTTACCACATCATGTAGATGAAAGCTTGGATGCTGAAACTATCTAAAGGAAGGAAAAAAAAACTGACCTGCTCCAGTATTCTAGGAAGAACAGTATCTCTGTAGATTCCAAGGTCAACACCTTCCAACTGACTCAATACATGAAGGTTCTTCCCAACCTAAACAGGCAACAAAGAAAGATAAAAGGTCCCTTTCAGAAAATAATAAGAACAAATGCTCGCAAAATTTCTAGATGAGAAGAATCAGCTACAAGTTAATGCTATTACAAGATCACGTAGTTCATTCCTTTCTTTCTCCCGTTTCTCCTTCTCCCGACTAGGTCCCTGGATACCAGAAAGTCTTAAATCAGGTTGAATTCAGTAGGGAAAATTTCACACAAGAGTAGCAAATAGCATGATCAGACATTGGACTCTCACGACATGCAACCATATTCAACAATATTTCATACTATTCCAACCAACCTGATGTTGCATTCGAACCCACAATTTGTTCATCTCGGTAAAATTTTGAAGCACAAACTCTAAAGCATCCATGTGTGCATCACCATCTCTGGAGGGAACAGCAAAACACTTGCCCCTTTACAAGTAATTCCTAATTTAAAAAAATTATCTTCGAAGGTTAAGTTGTGCGACCTTACCCCTCCAATTCTGAACCAATGCAGGGTAACTTATCCCTAGTAACTTGAGCAAGGTAACTTCTCAAGAAAAGACCACGTAAAGGATGCTGAACAGCTCGGCACATTTCAACAAGATCCTTAAGTATATCCGTAGTAGTAACGTCCTTGGATTTGATATATACAGATCCTATGGTACAGAGAAGATACCTGAAATTCAGTTGATGAGTATGTATGCATCTATAAAGTTCAAAATCAGAGAGTGCATCAGACAATGTATATTATTAATCTGCACTTACAATCTAGGCAAAATGTTACCGGCGTGCTGCACTAACTCGTAGAGCTCTGCGATGGAGCAACCACGTCCTGTCTCTTCCTTGAAGAATATCTCCAATGTCCCCAGTTCATTAAAAACTCGCATATCTGAACAAATCAGATCGCAGTAAGGAAATAAAATGAAATTCATACACAAGAGCTGATAGGAATTCCAAAAATGCGAAGAAGGTAAGGGAACGACTCACAGAGTTCATAGTATTTATGAGGAGAAAGCTTGGAAGTGCGAAGCTCGCTGAGCATCTGAGCAGAAAACTTGAGAGCGTCTTTGAGATTGTTGGAGTCCTGCCATAGTAATTGCAAATTCGTTAGAAAACAATCCAGAATTTGGGGTTCCAATGCCAAGGAAGATCCCGATGGGAAATTGATTGATGAAGAAGAGAGGAGAGAAGAGGAGAGATACGATAGCGCGCTGCATATAGAAAGCATTTTGTTTAACGGCGGCGATGGCGGCGGCAAGCCACTTCTCATCGTCGTCGGCGATCATTTTGTTTCTCACTGCTTACTTAACTCTGCAGAGAAGAGAAAAGTCTCAATTTTGACCCACCAGTTTTAGAGAGGTCTTAGCGTATAAGAGAGTCTCCGCATTTAAATTTTTGTTCATAAGCAACTTTACCAATTGTTTTCAACACTTGTTTAAAGTACATGCTGACAAATAACATCAATTTTGGCAAATTATAGACGAGGATATAGTTGTTTCTTAAATAGATCACATGATTCAGATCACTCTTTTTGCCTTCACATTGATTTGTTACAAAAAAAAAAATCTTTCTCAAATCTAAGAATTGGCAAATCTGACCCCAAAAAAAAGACACCAAAATGAAACAGGATCAGATACAATCTGAGAAACCATAACTTTCTCCTCTTTCTATTCTAAATCAGAATTTTACTACTCTTAACAGATCAACTCATGCTCATTGCCAAGACAGCTTTCAATTTACGACTTCATATAGCCTGTGGAGGATCTGGCAAAGGTGCAATCCCGTATGCTTTAACTAGGGGGCTAGCTTATTGTGTCAGTAAATCACTGATTTTTCTAAACTAGTCTCGGTGATCACATTTTCTGCCTCTTGGCATCCTATTCTTAGTCCATGGACTATCTCCTTCAAATCCATAAGACCACACCCAGGTATTCGTTCTATCTTCCTTTCCTTCACTACCTCCCTCACTCTATCAACATCCTCCCACCGTCCAGTAACACTGTAGATGTTCATCAGCAAATGGTAATACTTGTAGTTTAGAGGATCCGTCTCTATGAGGGACTTGGCAATGCTCTCCCCTAGAGACGGATTTCCTGTGAAACGCAATGAGCTGAGCAAGTTAGCCCATTTTGCAGATTCTGGTGTCATATCTTCCTCTGGCAGAATCTTCAGAGTTTCTTCCGCTTCTTCAGGGAATCCAGCACTGGAGTAAAGATTAGCCATGCACCATTGGTGTCCAAAGTTTGGTTTGATCTCGAACTCATCAACCATCAGGGTGTAGTAACTTTTTCCTTGAGACACAAGCCCAGCTCTAGCACAACCACAGAGAACACCAACAAATGTTACTTCATCAGGTATGAGCATACCATTGATCATGGCTTCAAATAATTCAAGTCCATCTTCAGGATTCCCGTGGAGACAATGTGCCAATATCATCACATTCCACGTAATTTTGTTCCTACGAGATACACTATCGAATAACCTACGTGCTAAATCTACTTCCTTGCACTTTCCATACATGTCAATCAGAGCCGTATCAATAACTACACTGGAATTCAGCAAGATCCTTATCAATGAAGCATGAACCGACCTACCTTCCTTAAGTCTAGCTGATCTACCACAAGCATTCAACAACAAAACCAAGGTACTCTCATTTCCTTGCAACCCTGAATTAACCATCTCACGGAACAAACTAATGGAAACTCCGGGATTGTTGGCACCCAAATAAGCACTAATCATGATATTCCAAGAAATCATGTTCTTCTCAGGCATTTGATCAAACAACTTGTGCGCATACAGAAGATCACCATTTCTCACAGCCCCAGAGATTACAGAATTCCAGGACACAACACATCTCTTAGGAATTTCAACAAACAGCTTCTTCGCAAGATCCAAAGCACCACAACAAGTATACATATGAATTAACGAGTTCTGAACAGGCAAAATTTGATCGCATCCATGCTTAATGGCTTGCCCGTGACACATTTTGCCAGAATGAATGCAAGAAGTCTTCTCGACACAGCTAATCAGTGAAACGAAGGTGTAAGAATCAGGAACAAAACCAAATCTCAGTATATCGAAGTAAAACCCCAACGCTTGTTTCGGAGTAGAAGAGACCAAATACGCCTTAAAGACGGGATTTGCGCAGTAAAGCTTCCCAATGCTGCGGAATATCGAAACGGTGTAGCTGGAATCGCCAAAACGCGAAGAACATTTCAACAATCTGATAGCCCAAGAGGAATCCCAGAAGTTACCAGAGGTGATAAGCCTCGCGTGGACTTGGAAGAGGTGTAAGATAGTACTAGAGTCTTCAACAAGTTTGAAACCTTTAAGCAGACCCGGAACGCGGGGGATGAATCTGGATGTGACGAATTGGCGAATAGAAGAAGCTTTTGCCATTCATCTCCAGCTTGGATCCTTAGATTTGAGTCAGGGTTGGATTCAGAAATCGCCATTAACCCACGATCATAGCTATGTCAAAGGTCTCGAAGGATTACAGACGGAGGAGAAGGTGTGTGCGGCGAAGGAGAAGAATCGTTTAGTGCAAACCTTAAGAGAGAACCTTCTGAGACGGACGGAGAGTTCCGGGGTCAAGTCAAACTTGGTTCGAGAGGACTTGTTTATTTAAAATAGAGTTTGGCATAAGAAAAACAAAATTCAGGTGCATATATGCAAATTTGTTTTAAAAGAAGATATTACAGATTTTTAAAATTGGATAAGGCACCTCATTGTGTCACGACCTAATTTTAGTTTAAATGGCGTTTCAAATCAAGTTTTTTTATTGGGATACAGACATTTACCCAATACAAGCAAAACTAATTTTTAAAACCAAAATTAAGAATACATCTATAGAGAATCTTCTTGATGTTTCTGTTTAAAATCATCAATATATGTATCGTTCTAATAGAATTGTACAATGTGATGTGCATGAATAAAGGAAAACAAAACAGGAGGAAGAGAAGGTGATACGTAGAGAGAAAAAGAGGGTGAGAAGTAAGGATCTGGTGTTGGTGTGTGAACATAAAGAGAGGTGTGTTTAACGTACATTGTAATCCATATATGAGAAAGGGCCTTGCAAATCACGCAACAGTGACCAACCCCTTCTTTTTTTGTTTGTCTATCCAACACACACGCCTCTTCACTCTGTTAAATTGATAGCACCAGACCAAATTGCAGAGGAACAATAGAAGAAGATGAAGGTTCTAGAAAAGTGGTTGGCCTTGCTGTACCCAAGAGTGCAGGGAGGAGGAGAGGAAGAATGCTGCAGTGTGTGTCTGATGAGAATGGAGGAAAAAGATGTCAAGTCTCTACCTTGTTCCCATGAGTTCCATAGCCTCTGCGTTGATACATGGTTCAGTGTCAGCCGCAAGATTTGCTGTCCTCTTTGCCGCTTTTCACCCGCTACCATCCTCCTCACCGATGAACTTCTCCTCTGGTTTTCTTCTTTCCATTTCTGATTTCTTCATGTTTATCTCTTCTTGGGATCAAACACCTTTCTCCTTGTAATTCTACAAACTCTCTTGTAGTACTAGTTTTTTCTTTCAAGGGTGAACCGTCTAAGATGTTTGATTCTCAGAACAAAAATGGGAAAGACTTGTAAATAAATTGTTGATGCCAATTACCTCTTCTTAATTACAACCGCCACACAAAATAAAAAGCAATGTGAAACACATCACATTTTAGTAAGGGAAGCTGATAGCCTCATTGCCGCTCTCTATATTCCAGATTTCTACTCTCTCTTGTTCTGGAGATCCTCTGGTTATCCCCTGCTCCAACAGGACAAGTGCTGGAAATGCTTTGTATCTATGTGATCATGTTATGACACCATGTATACATTAGCTTGTATACCTTATAAATTCATCCTGCAACACATAGAACACACATTAATTCTTTAGCTTCCCAGGCTTTCTTAGATAAGACAAAACGATGCTGGTTGTGTAACACAACCCCATTGTGTACACCGCATATCCAAACCATTTTTTTTTTATTAATAAAAACATACCGGAGATAAAATTACAAGTCTCAAACCATTTAATATATGTGTTTTTGCTTATTATTATGAAATATGAATGGAACATGTATAAAATAGTCAAACCAGCAAAAAACAAATGGCTTCTGTGATTCAGAGGAAGGCAAAAAAAGGTACAAGAAGTAGGAGTTGAGCAGCAAGAGGGATAAGAGTGGCTGCACCGCCTGAGCCAGAGTTTCTTGTGGAGTTGCGAGGGTCGATCGGAGGCGGTGTAGCAGAAGCAGCAGGAGGAAGAGGATGAGGTAGTGGCGAAGGAGCTTCGACCTCTGGTGGTGGAGGAGACTGAGATGCTAAGCTTTCATCTTCAAAACCTACCATAAACACAAAACACATCATTACCAATGCTTTGTTCCTAGATAGATAGTCACTTCCTGTCCTGACTTGATCACTTACAATTAGACTGCTTCCAACCCAAAATCATCCGCTCGCGGTCAAATACAATACGGTGGCCCGACATCAAGTTTTCTGCATTCAACCCATACTCCATTATATATAATTATTATATATATATAAAGTTGTGCATCAACATTGGTTATTGAGATACTTACGTCCGATGATATTGAGATTTATGCTCTTCAGAATACCCAAGCAGTACATGGTAGTACCCTCCTGTTACTCGTGTTCAAAACCAAAGAAATAAAAACAAAATGTAAATAGAAACATTAAGACAGTATATAAAGAAAAATTAAACACCAAGTCATACCTTAGATGGTGCTACAAAAAACGGATTCTTGAGAGTCATCTTGGATCCTCCAACGAAAGTCATCTGTACGGGTGTTGTAACGTTTGGACTGCATGTGAAGAGGACGAGCATCAGAATTTAGTATACTAGTAACTTAGCTAATTTACCTACTCCTCAAAGTTCATTTTATTCTTCTAAATATAATGTTTCCTAATCCTATCTTTCTTACTTGTTAGGTGTTCTGGTGTGCGTTAAAAGAATGTGCTACCAAATTGAGCAAAGCATATATAACTACATTAAAAAGAGCGCAAACATGACCTCAAGTCGTAACAGAACTCAAATGGAAACTCAGGATCAACAGGGCGTCGCTTTTCATCCATAAGATCGTCAAACTGAAAAAGTAAAAGAATGAACGTCATATGATGTAACAAACACAATCTTGGGGGAAAGGGCTTTCTTCTGAGAAAGAAAAATAACACAACAATATATTCCCCGAGGAAGAAAAGTTTACACATATCTGGTTTTTTAACATGAATTTGGTCAGGCAGCATTAGAATATATAGTTAGTCTAATCAGCGCACTTACAGCTTTGGTAAAAACACCATATGCTGGCTCCAGTAAGAGAGTAAATGATGAGCCAGTGTCGAACAGTGCAAACAGACTAACATCAACAGGATCTCCCCCCACTGATACTCCCGTCACATTCACACTATACGCCATACTAGTTTTCATTTTAGACATAAAAAATGTGAAAAAGAAAACAGTGGGAGTAGAAACAGAATTGATGTAGAAAGTGCAACGAATTAGAAAACTTTGCTGTTAATCTGGAATTGACTTCTTACCTTGTTTCAACAGAAATTAAAGGAGTCTCCTCCTGGTCTGTGTAGCCTTTATCTCCAAAACTGATTCTTCCGACAATGCCAATGACACGACCGAAACACATTGAGAAGGAGTTTGCAGTGATGTTAGCTTTTGCTAGAAGGCTCGGAACAGAATAATCTTTCATACCAAGCCCGAGAACACCATTCACAGCAATATTTCTCTGGAACACACCTGTCTGATTCTGACCGCAACTGCACAAGAAACACGGTTCAGTTTGTTGACATCTCCTTGGTTGTCTCATAGTTCATTTCTCAAACAGAGGAAAACTGATGGAGCCGTACATGAGTTCTAAGAGAGGCAAAAGACATAATAATTTTTACATGTCCGGAATCTAACTTCATTCAATTGGTTGCTTATTTTTCATGGCATTAACAAGTGCAACAGCTCCCATGATGGTTTTGTTTAAAAAAGACAAAGGTAAAGAATCAATTACTTACCCAAGCGTGACATTAGCATTGACGGGCTTTAAATCCTCATCCTCTGTGACCAGATGCAATACATCCTGTAACAATGTCCCTGTAGTGACGGTGGTGCTAGAGTAGGGAATCTGATAAGGGCAAATACTTGTAGGAGAAGAACATCCTTGTGATCCAAGACAACGCTTGTCACTGCATCTAATGCTTGAACTTGTAGAAGATGCATTGGGACTGTATAGATTGAGTGGTAGACTCTGTGTCAAAGAAGAGAAACAAAATGAGTTACGGAACAATAGTCTGAAGAAAATGCTTAACTGCTTCGAGAAAGGAAAGGTACCTTTCGAAACCCAGCATCTTGCAAGTCACGGATGCAAGTAGTACCGCAATTGCAAGGCACCCAAAACAAATCGCTGCCTGTGTCCAGAGCCACCAAGAACCAAGTAGCTGGTGTTCCCACAGAGACATTGGCGTAATGCAGGCTGAAACCATATGGATACACAAAAAAAATATTCAACAGGCAATGGAGTCAGAGCATTACACATTCATACCATAACGCTTTCCTATACCACCAATACCACAAATTATGTTTGCATTAAAGAAGAAAACGAATCATTGTGAACCAAGAGGAGAAGGGAAATTACAATCCCATAAAATCAACTGCAACTGTGAGGTTTCTCTCCATGGAAGTGAGAGGGGGTTCTTCGTTGTTGGAGACAAGACCTCGACCTCTGATGAAGCGATCACGGTGGGCCAAAACCTTGAAATACTCCAAACTTCCTTTTTCCGGAGCTAGATCGCCAAACCCAAGATTCTGCTTGACAGCATCAGAGAAAATGTGGTGAACTTCGAAGCTGAACTTGCCAGCACTCTCACATCTCTGCAGTCCCCAACACGCCACCAACACAGACAATAACACAAACACTTGGCGTGCAACGACCATGACTTAATTCTCGGATGTTCTTCACGATTAAACAAAAACACTCCCTGAGCTAAAACTCCTTTTACCTTCTCAGAAAACGAAACTTGCCGGGGCAAAACCAGTATAAGTAAGCACATTGAAGAAATGAAAAGGTCAAAAACTTGAATCGTTCGCATCGTTTCAGACAAGTTGAGAGAAGAATGATTGATTTTTTTTATTTTTATTTTTTTTGTCATCAAGAAGAATGATTGATTCTCCATTATCTTGTATCTTAATAGGAGTTTAATAGGAGTAGTAGCCATTATCTTGTATCTTCGTCTTCTTCCCTGAAAACTCAAGGTTGACAAAGGCAGAGTCTCTTATCCGGAGGGAGGGAGGGAGACGACTTCTGTAATTGGCCGTTTATATAATAATTAAAGTCTCTTCTTATTAATCAACTCTATCTTATTGCAGAAAAGCCACACTAATCTTCGTATCTTTCACTTTAACTCCTGTATCTCTCCATAATTTTCGAAAGAGAGAAAAAAAAAAAAAACAGATTATAGGGTTTTCGACTCTTATTTAATTTTGGAAACTATAAAGAAGAGGAAACTATATATTGAGGGAGACAATTTCTGAGATTAGTCGTTTCAAGTCTTTGTTTTTAGTCAACTCTCTAACTTTATGGAAAAGGCCCTTTTATCTTCTTCTTATTTTGCACTTCAATCCTCATATTTCTTTTAATTTTCTATTTGGTGAAATAACTTCTTAATCATTCGTTCATACTAGACAAAAATTTATTGTTCATAGCCCTTTTCATCATGCTGCATTAGAGTATCAATAATAACATACCTAACTATAATAAATAGGTTATTGGATTATAGTAAGTTTGTCAAATTCGAATTTTTATACAGTAATTTGAGAAACAGATAAGCTCTTTTGAGAGTATTAGCAGACAATAAGGATTATAAATTATTAAGCACAAATGTTGTAGGCATATATAGCTTTGTCAAATTCATGTTCGTCTATCATTTTATTTTTTGTCTTCGTGCTGCATGCTCTCATCATGCTCCCATATAAATTAAGTTACAGTATGTAGTATTTATAAATGTCCCACTTGGAGGAAAGGTTAGTTTACAAAAATATTCGTTTACGAATCATAAAAACGAATTTTCCTAACGAGACTAAACATGTTTGACAAATGCATCGCAACGGTTCCGCGCACTTTGATATATAGCCAAAACATTAGTGTAACAAAAACCAGACATTTGTAACAGGGAGATAAGATTTACCACTCTCAAACCAATGAATATTGTTTTGCACATCAAACGAAAATTATTACTACATGGACATGTAATGGTCAAACCAACACAAAACAAATGGCTTCTGTGATTCAGAGGAAGGCCAAAAGAGGTACGAGAAGTAGGAGTTGAGATGTGAGAGGGATGAGGCTGGCTGCGCCGCCTGTGTTAGGGCCTCCTGTGGAGTTACGAGGGTCAATTGCAGGTGGTGTAGCAGATACAACAGGAGGAGGAGGACTAGGTGCTGGAGCGGATACACTTGGTGCTGGAGCTTCGATCTCTGGTGGTGGAGGAGTCGTAGATTCCAAGCTTTCATCTTCAAAACCTGCACATAACATAAAACACGTCACTATCAATTACATTTCTATTCCAAGGATGTATACAGTCACTTCCTGATTTGTTCACTCACATAGAGACGGCTTCCAACCCAAAATCATCCTCTCCCGATCAAATACAATGCGGTAGCCAGCCAAAAAGTTCTCTGCGATCCACGAATATTCTCATTATTATATGCATGATGTATACAGAATTTGTGCATCAGTGTTGTCTGCTGAGGTACTTACGTCCGATGACATTAATTTTGAGATTTACGCTCTTCAGAACACCCAAGCAGTACATTAAATTACCGTCCTGTTACTCATTGTGCATATCCAAAAGCCAAAATGTGAATATATACACTAGTACATGTACATCAAAAAGACAAAAAATTGAAACACCGTGTCTTACCTTAGTCCGTGCCGTGAAAAAGGGATTATTGAGAATGATTTTGGCTCCTCTTTTAAAGGACATCTCTACTAAGGGGAATTTTATGGTTGTGGTGTTTGGGCTGCATATGAAGATGAAGAGCATCAGTATTCAAATGTGGTACATATTAGTCCATCTTCCAAGTTACTTAGCTGCTTTAAATTCCTAAGAGGCTAATACATTTTAGAAGTTCCAGCTTGCGTTGAAAGTCCGACACATTCTATTACAATGGGCAAATACATCTAATCACTACGCATCGCATAAGAGTGCGGGCATTGACCTCAAGTCGTAACAGAACTCAAATGGAACCTTGGGATCAACTGGGCGTCGCCTGTCGTCGACAAGATCGTCAAACTGCAAAAGTAAAAGAACTAACGTCATGGTGATGTAACAAACACAAGCTTGGAGGACCGGCTTTTCTTCTAAGAAAACTATAATATCCACTACAAAAGTTATTGATATATTTAATGATTTAACAGCACAACTTTTTCTCGGAGAAAGAAAAGGTTACACATACAGCTTTGGTAAGTTCCCCATATGCTGGCTCCAGCAAGTGTGTAAATGATGAGCCAGTGTCGAATTTTGCAAACAGGTTAACGTCAACAGGATCTCCCCCTACTGATATCCCCGTCACATTCACACCATATGCCGTACTAGTTTTCATTTTGGATCAAAAATGTCAAAAGGAAACAATGGGAGGTAGAAACTGAATCAGTATAGATACTACATCAAATTAAAACACTATAGGCACTGTTTTGACTTTGTACCTTGGTGCAACAGAAATGAATGGAGTCTCCTCCTGGTCTGTGTAGCCTTTGTCTCCAAAACTGATTCTCCCGACAATGCCGATGACACGCCCGAAACACATTGAGAAGGAGTTTGCGGTGATATTGGCTTTTGCCAGAAGGCTCGGAACAGAGTACTCTTTAATACCAAGCCCAAGAACACCATTCACTGAGATATTTCTCTGGAATAGACCTGTTTGCTTCTGACCGCAACTGTACCACAAACACGGATTCAGTTCTTTGGTATTTACTTGGTTGCCTCAGAAGTCATTTCTCAAACAGAGGACAGTTGATGGAGCTATACATAAAATGCTCAGAGAGACAAAAGACCTAAACAATTTACATATCCTGATTTCACACTATATTCAATATTTTAGAGGTGTGATAGCGTCCATGAAGGTCTTTTGTTAAGATTTGACAGAGGATAAGAGTCAATTACTTACCCAAGTGTTACATTAGCTTTGACAGGCTTTAAATCCTGATCATCCGTGGCAAGATGTAATACATCCTGTACTAATGTTCCCGTGGTAACTGTGCTATTAGAGTAAGAAACCTGATAAGGACAAATACTTGCAGGAGAAGAACACTTTCTCGATCCAAAACAACGCTTGTCACTGCATCGAATGTTAGAACTCGTGGTAGATGCGTTGGGAGTGTATAGATTAAGTGGTACACTCTGTCTCAAAGAAGATGAAACGACAAGCGTTAAGCACAAGGCAGTTTGAAGAAAAAACGTTAATCTTCTTTCAAAAGGGGAAAGGAACCTGTGGAACTCCAACGTCTTCCAAGTCGCGGATGCAAGTGGTACCGCAATTGCAAGGCAACCAAAACAAATCGCTGCCTGTGTCCAGAGCCACCAGGAACGAAGAAGGTGGTGTACCCACAGAGATATTGGCGTAATACAGGCTGAAAACACATTACTATACAAGTCAAATTCAACAATAAATGGAATCAAAACATACATTCATACATATTGCATTACTATCACCGATGAAACAAGAAAACGAATCGTTGTGAGTCACGATGAGAAGATGCCTTACGCTCCCAGAAGCTTGATTGAAACCGTGAGGTTCCCCCCGTCGAAAGTGATCGGGGTTTCATCATTGTTGGAGGCAAGACCTCGACCTCTGATCAAACGATCACGATGTGCCAAAACTTTGAAGTAGTCCAAACTTCCCGTTTCCGGGACTATATCATCAAGACCAAGACTTTGTTTGACCGCATCAGAGAACATGTGGTGGACTTCAAAGCCGAACTTCCCAGAAGCCTCACATCTATCTAAACCCCAACACACCACTAACACAGACAATAACACAAACACTTGGCGCGCAACGTCCATGACTTCAATATCAGAGCTTTCCCGATAGAAATAAAACACTTCTGGAATAAAAATCCGTCTGATTTCTCAGATAACGACATTGTCCACGACGAATCCGGTATTTGTAAAAGATTAAAGAAATTGAGGAAAGTGAAAAGGTCAAAGGCTTGACTCGTTCGCATTGTTGTACCAGACATGGTGAGAGAAGCTGAATGTGATACATCGAGGTATAATAGTAGTTTAATCGGAGTAGTAGCCATTATTTTGTATCTTCGTCTTCTTTCCCTTAAGGAGAAGGTTGACGAGGGCAGAGTTCTCTTTGAAATTATCAGGAGGGAGACGACTTTTTGAAATTAGCCGCTTTTATAAAGTCTCTTAGTCAACTCTTTATATTTGCAGAAAAGTCCCTCAGCCCATCTTTTTGTTTCATTTTACTCCTCTATTATATTATCTTTTATCCAACAAACAATTAGCTTTTTTTTGTTGTCATCAAATATAATTTCTTAGTTATTGGCTAATAATAAAGTCATAGTTGACATTTTTAATCATATGCTGCATTATATCATATTTAAATACCTAATTTAGATTAGAAAAAGGTTGTTGGCTTATTACAAAATTTTGTTATCATGCTGGAGAGCATTAGCATTATGAGCCATGCAGTCGTATATAAACTTATCTAGTTCATGTTGTCCCGTTATTTTATTTTGTCTACTCATTACTAAGTTTCAACAATTCCATATTAGACTTTGGATATTAAAACTTGGGAGAGGAATGTATGATCTCATGCTCCCTGTAATTGTAATTATAAATGTCCCACTATACCCACTAGGGAATTAACTTTGCTTCTATGGAGAATCCATAAAAAATTGGCCGAGAGACTAAGAAGAAAGACTTGAGAAACTAAGTCTAATTTTGCTCCAAATTCTAAAACCTATATTTTTAATAATTTCAACATGCTTATCTTCTGTATGGTCTTGTTCAGCTTCGT
The DNA here is from genome assembly GCF_000375325.1 of Capsella rubella. Taxonomy (NCBI): domain Eukaryota; kingdom Viridiplantae; phylum Streptophyta; class Magnoliopsida; order Brassicales; family Brassicaceae; genus Capsella; species Capsella rubella. The sequence continues at coordinate 9,147,705 of NW_006238919.1, forward strand.
GCGCGGATAAAATTGGTCTTATTATTTTATTGATTATAATTTGCCCTTAACGATTTGGATTGGACATCAGAATATGCCCGCAGACTGGTCGACCAATTGAGTGCTATACCCACTAGGGTGAAAGAGAATATGTGAGTTGAAGATTTCTTGGGAATATGTGTAACTTTTGGAAGGTAGAAACGACAGTAAATGTAATTTACTCACTATCAAAAACATACAAAAGAAATGAAGCAAATGATGAAGAGTGAAGAAGCAGCTAAAGGGTTCAAACGGCTGGAAGGGTTAACAGTTCTTGGAGACAGCGTTGGCGTTGGTGTTGGCGGCAACAATGGCGGTTTCCCTGAAGCCGTTGGTCCCGTGAAACCATTAGCATCATTACCTGAATATGTCCATAAGCAATTTGTAGTTATTAATAGCAATTTTTTATTTTTGGAGAAGAGTTTAGTTAAAAACTAGTTAGGACATACAATTAGATTCTTTCCATCCCAAGATCATTCTCTCACGATCATGGACGATTCTGTAGTTGGTCATGAAGTTTTCTAACATAGAGAAAAATTTGCTGAGGTTAGGAATTGGTTAAAATGTGCAAGAAGATGTTTTTGACTGGGTAAAAGAAACGAACGTCCGATGATGTTGAAGTCTGCATTAACTTGCTTCAAGACGGCCAAGCAATAGACTTGAAAATTACCCTGTAAATTCGATGCATCGGAGATTCATGTATTTATAGTCATCATAATGATATTTGATAAGATTAAGATAAGATGTGTACATTGGAGGTGTCGAAGACAAGTATGGGGCTGAAAACATCATAAGCAGCTCCTCCTTTCATCTCAAAGCTAATTGAAGGAAGCTTATCTTCATCCGTACTGCAAACAGTAATACACATGCATCAAATATTCCTTAAAAGTTCTCTTCTTGAGTCATATGTGTAGCTAATGATAGCTAACGTACGTTGATGTAATAATGTAGCAGAACTCAAAGGGGCTTTCCACATTTGCCGGAAGTCGTTTGTCTGGTACAGAGAGATGATACTGCAAAAACACAACACATTAATAACTGGTCGGTGTATACCAACTAGTACGGTATAGGTAGTGGACTAATGTCTCTGTTGTTTTAGATACAATTTACGAGGTTTGCATTTGCATTTACACTCCTCGAGGTTGTAGGTTCACTTGGAGTACTATATATATACGCAAAAAAACACAAGACAATCTATGCATGAATCTGAAGAGAATTCAATACAGTTAGGTATGTACGTTTGTGGTTAGAGAAGTGTAGTAAGGCTCCAGCAGCCATGTAACCGCGGTCCCAGAGTCAAATATCGCGCTGAATCCTGATCCCACCGTCACACTTCCTACCTTGAATTTGGTGATGCTCACATCGTAAAACGGCCTGTGTTTCAGTTCATATTAAAATACTTAATTGGAAAGAATTAAAGAAAAAAGTGTAAAAGAGAGTTTACGGAGAGAGGGTGCCACTCAATGGAGTCTCAAGCTGGTCTGAGCTGCCTTTGTCTCCAAAACTGATTGTTCCTTTCCCTTTGGGACCAAAACACATTGAGAAAGAATCTGAGGTCACTCCAGCTTTAACCAACATGTTTGGAACAGCCAGGTCGTCTATTGCAAGTCCCATGATACCATTTACAGCCACTTTTTGGAACAACCCTAGTTGGGACTCGCTACATCTGCCACCATTTACATATTTTGTTTGTTAGTTTAGTGTTAGAAATGTCACATCTAGAAGTAAGAAAAATTCTAGAGTAACATATAAAAGAGACAATGAACTAAGTTAGTAATGAACGTTCATAATTCGTAAAAAATGGTTTCAAACTAAGTTACAAACCCGAATGTGATCCGAGCATCTTTAGCTTGTCCATCTTCAGTGCTCATGTGGATCACATCCTCAACCAACACGCCTGTGCTTCTGCTTCCGGGAGAGAGATATCGAATTCTATAAGGACAATCGCTGAGAGGAGAAAGGCATCTGTTTCTTGATGTACAGAGTGTACTATTGCACGTAATCTTTGAGCTTGATGTTGATATTTTTGGGTCGTATATGTTAAGCCTTATCCTCTATGTATACATATGTTGACATGTATATCTTAAAAAGATGATCGAGTTTTAATGTCACAATATGAATAGCAATCCAAGATAATAATAATTTACCTTGCCTTGGTCAGTCTCCATGGTCCGTATGCAAGTAGAATTGCAATTGCAAGGTAACCAGAACAAATCACTTCCGGTGTCTAAGGCCACCAAGAACCATTGAGGCGGTGTCCCTACCGTCACATTCGCATAATGTAAACTGATCATTAAGAATTAAAAAAAAAAAAAACATAAATCAAAAAGTCTATGTACTAAATTGAAAAAAAAAAAAACAGAGGAGGATTTGAGAATTTTCATACAAATTCATTTCCTGGGTGGAGTTGCCTTGAGCAAAAGAAATAGTTGTCTGATTGTTGTTGGAGGTAAGCCGCCGACCTCTATCGCGGTGAACCAACGCCTTGTAGAACTCAAGGCTTCCCATTTCAGGCAAGCCATGGCCACCTAGAACGGTCTTGACTTGCTCTGAGAATCTATGATGAATATCGAAGGAGATTAATGATGATCCTGAGACAGAAGAAGCCCATCCCAAACTCATAACTGCGAAGAAGAATCCAAACTGTAACATCCATCTCAACTTCGGAATACTCCAACCCATTCTCCGGTCTCTTTATGTATGAAATATGAATCTAAAAAGTTGAAAGAAAACTTATGAAGAGATGTATTGAGATTCTTGCTAGATGAGTTTCTTTTACTACACGAAACTTTCTTCGTTTGCATAAGGTTTTTGATTTTGTGGGTAAACGATCAGAGAAAAGCTAAGGTCAACGTTTTGTCTTTGTCAACGGATGTATAAAGATCGTTATTGAAGGAATATGTTGCCAACGAAATTTTCCGTACGTATTTAATTTAATTTTTGAACATCAACTCTCTTATTTAATAATCAAGAATACCATATAAAATTATCATAATAATTCTTATTTTTAATCTTTAGTAAACAAAACCATAAGTACGTGTATTGTGATCTACATTGAATCGTTGTGTTTGAGTGGGCTGTTTATATGTAAATTTGGTAGGAATGTGAGTTACTGAAAAGAGACGTGGAGGGATGTTTGTTTGTTCCCATCAGTTTGGTGCAGCCGGTATACATACATTAGGCAATGATTAGATAGAAAGAAAGAAAAAAATGTCAAAATCTTTAAGGAAAACACAGGGGTGATTTTTCATAAAATACAAAATAAGAGGACGAAAATGAAAATAATGTTTAAATGTATTGAAATAAAGAAACCGTTGACTCTGGATTAGTTCATATACATGTGTCTCTGTATTTTGAATTTCTGATGAATGAAAGGAGCAAGAGCTCTCAAATCAATTGGTTAGGAAAGACACAAAAAAATGTTTTATTCTAGTTTGTAAATAGATCTTAAAGTTTAACTTTGGAACTTATACATTACGAACAGCTACAAAGTATCATTAGATAAAAAGGAAACACTCAAACACAAGTCATGTATAAAAATTAGACGAATGTCTTGAAAGCATAAAAGGGCTTAATAACAAACAAAATTTAAAAGAGAAAACGTTAGGAGAACCAATTAATAAACTATATCAAAGTATAAACAACATCCAAATTCCTATATCGATCCACGAATCTAATTAACCATTCTATATACTGCATGCATTCATTGTGTACTCTTCTTGATCGAAAATAGCCGAACACCTATCTTTAATTTACTCAAGATCGACTGATATGGAAGCGTAGTGTACGTAAGAAGTTTATGTTTTTTTTTTTTTTTGTTCGTAACGTACGTAGCCTTTATAAGATGTGAAAATATATATCAAGCCTTGGTTCTTGAGAAATTGGGGAGAAGGTCGAGGCAGTGAATGAAATGTAGATCGTGTACAAGAGGATTCCCGGTTCTCCTAGGTGGAGACCCGACGTACCACATTGACTCTACTGTTCCACCTTCTACTGGCTGCACCTAACCAAAATTAAATAATTATGTTTAGTAGTTAACACTCAAGATCCATGCATGCAAGCTTGAAAATATTCCATCCTTTTCAGTGAAGTACATGTTTTCTATATATTCATTGAATTTGTATTATATATTCACAATATCTGTGTACGAATTTCAACTTTTGTTATACTTGTACATATTTCTGATTTTAAATAGAAACAAAAAAACTATACGTATGCGCTATTTCATATTAAAAAAAAACATGGAAATCATAAATGATGAAACGGATGAAGTGTGACTAATATGAGAAATGATGGTGTGACCTTGTCAAGTATGCTGAGAACGTCGCTTCTTCCCTCCGTACTTTGTTGGCTGATTCATGTATGAGTGAATCATCATGATAAATTTCAAGAAACACAGAAAATACATGCATGCAAGATCATATATATATATCGATTGTTTTAAAAGCAATATTCGTCAATTTACGCTTACAAGGAAAAAAAATCATCAGATTTTAGCAATTTGAAACATTCGTAATTTATCATCGAATATTGAAGAAACACAAATTAACAAACGAGGAAACAAGATATATATGAATTAATATATATATATATATAAGCTTAATTACCAGGTGGAGGAATGATGAAGGGAACAAGAGAGAGGTTTGAGAAAGTCAGGAAGAGAAGGACACACACGGCGAGGCTTAGGGCAAAGAGGCTGCTGCAGCTTCACTTCCGAATGATGATGATGTTGTTGTTGCATCTTCTTTAATTATTCCTATATATATATATATATATATATAGTTTTCTTTTATTAATTACCCGGTTCAAAGAACAAGGTCCCTTTATTTGTTTAAACTGATGTTTTGTAAATTACTGGAGTCTGAAAAGTAAACTAGTTAGTGTGAATCTCTCTCTCTATATATATATATATATATATATATATATACAAATGTATAGTTCGTCGTTAAAGAAAGAAAACGAAGAATATTTTGTAGTGAAGAGTGAAGAAGTTATGCTGATCAGACAAAACTTTTAAGAAGAAAAAAACGTGATCAAATTACATGTGGGGGTCTTTCTGTGATTCCTTCATTTCTTGGTTTAGAGTGAAAGTAGGGTTGGTGTTCTTGACTTCTCTCCCCCCTCCTTTTTTGCCTCTTCTTTTCTTCTTAAAATATATGTATACAGTATATGGAATTGCTAATAGTGAATAAATAACTAATGTGCATAATAACATAAAAGCATTTATAGTATTTTATTACTTTTATCAAAATTTTACGTATAAACAACCACATATCGTAAGATAAACCTCGGAATTTTTATGTACTCAAACATCTCTAAGCTAATATTGTAGGTACGCACATCCACATATTACAAATTAGAGGTTATAGTGTTAAGGATCAACACTACACGAACTACTTAATTACTCCACTAAACACTTTATTGCCATTGGTTTATAAACTGAAAACTCATCATTTCTAGGGTAGTGATTAATTGCTAAAAATCAACCATTACCATTGGGACATTGGTAGTAGTAGCCTAATGGTTGAATATAAGGCCCAAGAGAACAATCTAAAGGCCCATTTTCAGAGAACAAAAAAAGAAGAAAGAGAGAGAGAGAGGAAAAATGTGAAGAGGGAGGAGGAGGAAAGGGGGAAGCACATGGGAGAAGTGAGTGAAGGGAGGAAACGAGAGAGAGAAAAGAAGTGCAGGTGAAGGTCAGGTGTGCAGGTGGAGAGAGAGAGATGTATTATTATGTATGTGCACACGTATGTCTTATTTTGACAGCTATCGTTTTTTTTTTTTTTTTTATATCATCATCATCTCATTATATCACGTGTCCCTCTTTCATATCACTCACAGGCCATATGATCTAATCTTTTCTTTCCTTTTTTTTATATATACAAAAAAAATAAAAAAAATTAACCCATCCATCCATCTTCTTCAATCTAACCAATACAAACACTTGTCTTTCTTTCTTTTTTCACCTATCTAGCTAATACCTACAACACTTGGATGCAAACACATATACTAATAATAAGCATTACGCCTCCAAGATATAAGGAGGAGCCGTCTAATTCGGAGTTAATAGATTAAATGATTAGTTTTGGGGATAATTAGTGAGTATTGAAAAGATAAAGGACCGTTTGTGGAAATAAAAAGAGGTGAGAAAAGTCAATTAGAGGAAAAAAGAAGGGTTAGGTTTAGAAAATCTGATCCAGTAATTGAGATTGGATTGTCTGGTTAGAAGCAGTGGAGCCCTTTTTTTTTTTCCTTCTTCTTCTTCTTCCCTTTCTCTCTTCTTCTCTTTCGCCTTCTTCTGGAAGAGAAGGTCGACGCTACTTTTACTTCTTCTTCTGGATCTGATTCGGATCCATCGATCTCTTCCTTCTCTACATCGATCCTTTTAGATCTCACCTGTAACTGTTCGTATTTCGCCGACCTTTCTTCTCTCATTTACTAAACCCTTCAAATCCCCTTCGAGATTAATAAGATTGCTTTCTGATTGAGATTCCCCTTTGACTGGAAAAGTCTGCTACTGACTTTTCTTTTTTTTTTGTCTTTCTTCCTGTTTCTTACATCAGCTTCTGCTAAATCTCTCAGGTACTCGTTTTCTCCGAGTTTGAAAATAAAAAAGTTTGATCCTTATTGTATTTATTATTCCCTATTGCTTATCTGATCCATTGACCAATTGGGTTTGCTGATTTATTAGTTTAAAAAGTTGGGTTTTGATTTTCCATTTCTACTCTGATTTTTTTTTAGAGATTTTTCAGATTCTATCAAGCTAATAATATACTCTGTTCAGATCCTTACTCGATTATTTAATTTTTATGAATTGCAGATTCTTGAAACCTCTGAATCGTTTTCGAGTTTGTTTTTGTTTCTGTGCATCCCTTTGACGGATGTGGAGGAAAAAAAGGGTTGTCCTGATGAAATGAGGGATGTTATCTACGTTAATGAAACTCTTGAGTGCTTGTCTGTGGCCGTCTTCTTCCTCGGGCAAGTCCTCTGATTCGACTGGAAAACAAGATGGATTGCTTTGGTACAAAGACTCTGGTCAGCACCTCGTTGGTGAATTCTCCATGGCTGTTGTTCAGGCCAACAACTTGCTTGAGGATCAGAGCCAAGTTGAGTCTGGTCCTTTGAGTACTCTTGACTCTGGTCCTTATGGAACTTTTATTGGAATTTATGATGGCCATGGCGGGCCTGAGACCTCACGATTTGTTAATGATCACCTTTTTCAGCATCTTAAGAGTGAGCTACTGATTTGATATATGCATACAAATTTTACAAACCAACCGCTTGGAAACTGAAATCTTTTTTGAATCTGTAGGATTCGCAACAGAGCATGCTTCTATGTCGGTGGATGTTATTAAAAAAGCCTATGAGGCTACTGAAGAAGGTTTTCTAGGTGTTGTGACAAAGCAGTGGCCTACTAAGCCCCAGATTGCAGCGGTTGGGTCTTGCTGCCTGGTTGGTGTTATATGCGGAGGGATGCTCTACATAGCTAATGTTGGGGATTCCCGTGCTGTTCTTGGAAGGGCTATGAAGGCGACAGGTGAGGTTATTGCCCTTCAGCTCTCCGCGGAACACAATGTGAGCATAGAGTCTGTTAGGCAGGAGATGCACTCCTTGCACCCGGATGACTCGCATATTGTCATGTTAAAGCACAATGTCTGGCGTGTTAAGGGACTTATTCAGGTATGTTTCTCAATCTGAATGATATCTGATTAGATTTTAGGGTTGAAGGATTCTGTTTTTATTCAGGTACATGAGTATATCATAGTGAATCATTCCTTGAATTAATATGTTGTTGTCTGTGTTTTACTAAGGCAACCCGGAGAAAAAACTGAATTAAATGACCTTGAACTTCTTGCTGGTTTCTTGAAGCCAAGATGCTAGAATTATAATCGAAAAGGAACATGTTTTCCTTACTTTATGATGTCAACCAAGAAATCTGTCAACGGTTTTTTCTATAGGTAGATAAGGTCTCTGCATTGAATTAGACTGTAAACCCAAAAGGCTAGATTTGTAGTAACTTTGACTTTGACATTGCCAAAACCAAACCCACCAACCCAAGAAAGTCAGAGCTTTGGTTGAAGTTGAAATTGGTGGTATCTAAAACCAAGTTTGTGTATGTCCCTATATTTAGATATAGATATTTGAATCGACTAACTGAACAGTTGAATTTGTATTTTGTCCCTATCACTGCACGTGGACACTAGACACTAGGTGCAAACGCCTAGATTTGTTTTTTTCATTTGCCATGTCAAGATAAACCCTGGAGATTGAAGTTAAAATAGATAAGATATCTTTGTTCATTTGCTATGTCAAGAAAAATTCTGGAGATTGAAGTTGAAATAGATAAGATATGTTTGTTCCTTTGTAGATATCTAGATCCATAGGCGACGTGTATCTTAAAAAGGCGGAATTCAACAAGGAACCATTGTACACAAAGTACAGACTCCGGGAGCCATTCAAACGACCGATCTTGAGTGGGGAACCGACAATAACAGAGCATGAGATTCAACCACAAGATAAATTTCTGATATTCGCTTCTGATGGACTATGGGAACAGCTGAGCAACCAAGAAGCTGTTGACATCGTTCAGAACCACCCACGAAACGTGCGGGAGACCCATTTCTTTTTCTTTCTTTTTTTTCCGTTTCGGTAAACCTGATTTCAAAACCAAAGATTGACTCTTGTTGTGGAAATGTATGCAGGGGATAGCACGGAGACTGGTGAAAATGGCACTGCAAGAGGCGGCAAAGAAACGAGAGATGAGATACTCTGATCTGAAGAAGATAGAGAGAGGAGTGAGGAGGCATTTCCACGATGACATAACTGTGGTCGTCATTTTCCTTGATACGAATCAGGTGAGCTCTGTCAAAGGACCCCCTCTGTCTATCCGAGGCGGCGGTATGACCTTCCCCAAGAAAGTCTAAGATACTCCACTTTTAGGTTCCATCTTTTGTAGTTATATATATATAAAAAAAAAAAAGGTCACTCGTTGGTATAAGAAGAATGTATAATTTTAACGTGAAAGCCACACACTACTGACGTTTGGAACTCATTCCAGTAATTATTAATTTTTATTTATTCTGCGAAAACTTTGTGTAACGATGTAATTGTTGTTGATGATGAATGAATATGAATGTAGGCCTTCTTCTGTCATGTATTTTGTATTTGCATTCACTATCCAGAGGTGCTTGATAGTGATTTATATATATTCTAAATACGTGAATGAAGCCAAGATTCAGCTAATATTGAAACATCACATGACTACAGATCATCCATCAGAATACATATATGTCCCCGCATCAGGTCCATTTTTACTTCCTACAACTTGCACCTACATTGATATATTTATCAGGTGGTAACTTCTGCTCCTGTCGAAACAAATCACAACATTATATGCATTGATTCACTACCATAAGACGCCATACATATTGCACGTTTTTGTCAGTTCACTAAAAAAAGAAGTTGTCAACAAACTTAATTGTTTACTTGTCAAACAAACTTATTGCTTAATTGTTTTTCTGTGTCATCAAGTGTAATTTGAACAGAGCTTATGCTGTTCTACTAGTTATGATGTCAAGTTGAAGCTTTATATCTAAGGAGCTTAACAACAAACTAGTGATCAGTTTACTTCTGCAGACATTTACATTTCTTTTTGGTTTTGTCAAAATGGAGAAATCTAACGACGACGCTGTAGATCATATTCTGCAGCCATGTAGACAGAGAGAGCATGAAGGTACGTGAGTACTACTATGAACTTCTTCTATACATAGCCTAGTGTTATTTTAATGCAAAAACGCTGATATGAAGATAGGCTACTCAATGGTAACGAATCATAAAGTGAGAACTATTCGAAAACAGTAATCTGGAAAGAAATAATGAAGCGTGTTGATAACTAGAAGAGATATGATTTGATTTTGCAAGTCGAGAAAATATATAATTGGCTAGAGAGAGAGAGAGAGAGAGAGAGAGAGAGAGAGAGAGAGAGAGAGAGAGAGAGATAATGTGTGTTTCTGCATAAAATTTATGGCAAAGGTGGACCGGATGGGGTTAATGTAGTAGTAGCATGAGGAGAGAAGTAAATAATAGCCATCCCACCAGTACTAGTAACCAGACAAAAAAAGCAAAGAAAAGGGTGTTGTTCGTTTTAAACAAGCTCTGCTGTTACAATGTGACATTAAAAACTTCGAATCTTGAGAATCATCAATGGAGAGAGAGAGAGAGAGAGAGTGAAAGGTCATATTAGGGTTCATAAGTTGCTTGAGGATTGTAAAAAGCAGAGAAAAGAGAGGGGCCTTTTAACAACAACAAGAAAAAAAAGGCAGTAAGAGACTATTAAATGTTGCAGGCAGGCCAGCCCAGTGTCCCCTCTCTTCTGCGAGATTCCCTCAAAATTTATTACAAAAGCATCTTCATCGATGTTCTTTTTCCCCCTTTTTTTTTTTTTTTTTTTTTTTTTGGTTAAGTTTGGTGTATGAACCTCCTCAAGAAGGAAAGACAGAGGAGGAGACAAAGGAGTATTGGTTCAAATTGCATAGCCAGTTTAGTTTTGAACGATGGATACATCAAGTAATGTATGAAGAGAGAGAGAGAGAGAGAGAAGAGGGGGGTGTGGGAGAGTAAAGAGGGGTGAGCCAGCTTTTGTGCTTTGGTAGTAGATGAGGTTTTAATGCTCCATACCTTCCATTTCCTTCTCTCATACCCTAATTTAATTCCTCTCTTCCCTTTATAACTCCCCCCCCACAGACATTCTCACTTCTCCTCCTCACAGTTCACATCACTCTCTTCTCTTTCTTTGTTTTTTTTTTTCATTATTTTTACATGGCTTCCTTTTTTGATGATCAGCACTTAGTTAAGCACGAGAGAGTCCCTTTGATATTGGCCTGGTTCACTCAGATCTTCCTGCTGACCACTATACTCGTACATATACCAAAAAAAAAAAAACATTCTCTAGATTATCTGATTGAGCCGCGCCAATATCCCAGTGCTCTCTCGTACGTCTCCATTTTGGACTCTGTGATCATGTAGCTCGACCAATATACGATTTGCTTATATGTGTTGAAAGGGATACCGTTTGGTTGTTTTTTCTTTATTTGCCAAAGCGATGTAAACTCTTTTAAAAGGTAACTGATCTTTACCTATAATTTTCAGATTCATAAACAAATCAGACAAACCTGTGCGTCTCCGAGGAAGCCTTTCCCTTTCTTCTTTTCCAAGGTACCTACTCAAATAGCTTATGGAATATGTATATCCTGTGTCTACTACTTATTAGTACAAAATTTTGAGACAGAACGTGTCAGCAAAACTGATTTTGTTTATTAGTACAAATGCAGGGTGTTAGAGAGTTATCTAGTAAAATATACAACATAGTCGCAAAAACCGGTGCATTAATTAGAAAGGACAATGATGTATAAATGTCACAATCAGAAAGAGTTTTTTTTTAAAACGAAAAAAAAAAAAAACAGGGGAAAAAGCAGAGAAGAATCAATGGGAGAGAAGCTGACGAGCACGAACCCTAACCTGCAAGCGAGCAAGAGCATGCATACAATGTAAAGCTATCCGAGCTTGTCTCCTCACAAGCACTCCTCTCGCCACCGCTTGTAACTTCACCAGACTCTTCAACGCTTTAAACGCTCTTCTTGCCTGCATTAATGCTCAACATTTCTTTTATATATAGCTTACCAAATTTACAGAGATGGATGGAGATTAAACAAAAAAAAAGTGATTTGTGTTAATTCATTTACCAGGTGGCCTCTGAAAACAGCTTGGATTTTAACAGCGGCGAGATCTTCACGAGTTGTTTCTGGAGCTGATGATGATGAACGGATGATAGTGATTCTGCTGTGAGATCGCCTGAGTAGTTTCCTACGTACAACGCCAAACAATCGTTTGGAATTGGCCATGTTTTTATTGGGACGGATTCGATATGAAATGGCTTTCTTCTTTGCTTTGGTTTAAAAGAGTAAGACCTCAAAAGGAAACGTAAAATGTAGTGAAAGACGGTGGCTTAAAGGGATGGTCATGATGTGCTCTCCTCATCCTTTAACTAACTAACGAACGTGCTCGCATGCTCTCATGCTCTCTTTCCCACTTGCTTCTGTGGTTCTTAATTTGTTTTTCTAATAAGAGTCAAGACACAAGAAGAGTCTTTGGTCTTTTCTACATATACATCATTGATAACTTTATGCAACAAATGGATCTCACATTATCTAAGAAATTTCATTTTGTCGATTTTATATAAAAAAGAAAAAAACATGGTCATAGGCCCAAACTCATCAAGTACTACAACTCTACCGACAATACAATCATACTCTTTGCTTTGTCAATGTTCTTTGATCATTTATATAATTCAGTTTAGACTCTTGAGAATGTAATCAGTAATCACACATCACATGACACATACGATGGTACTACTACTTCATTTACACGTCTCTTACAGCGTTTCCTCAATTATAGTAAACCCTTAAAGCCCATTTTAGAACCCACTATTAATTGGGCCTAATTTTGAAAAAGGCCCAACATAAGTCTGTTACTGTCACTCCCTTTCCCTAGTTCTGTCATCTCCTCCTCCTCCATCCATAGCGTTGTTGGCTGTACTAAACAGTAATTAAATTACTAATTAGGCAAATAATGTGTAATTAAATCGAACCTACTCTCTCTTTCTCTCTCTCATCTTTTATCTCTCTTCGTTTCTCCGTAAACTATCTTCTTCGAGATTGCATTTTTGAAGATCTTCTTTTTGGCTTCTTCTTAGCTGCGATTCATTTTCACTGTCGTCTCTTCTCTCCAATTCCAAATGTTTGCTTGAGAGATAGAGAGAGAGAGAGAGAGATAAAGGAGAGGGAGAGTCAACCATGGGCGTTTGTTGCCCTTTCCTTCAACCCTGGGATCGAGCTCGGGACCAATTCCTCCCCAGCCTTCCTTGTCTCTCCGATCCAGGTTACCAATTCTTCTCCTTTAACCCTAATTTCTTTCTCACGATCCATTTTTCTGAATTCAGTAACTAATTTTGCTTATCTCTCTCTTCGTCTACCACCAGTTCGAAGATCGTCTTTGCTTCTGAAATTCGCACTAGTGGTGCTCCATCTCGTATTTATCGGCTTTCTCTTCCTTTTCGATGCTGAGTTTATCGAGAAAACTAAGCGATATCCATGGTAGCTGCTTCAATCACTGCAACATTCTTATTGAGAGCTTAATGTGTAATTATAGTTTTCTCATCTTTTACCCTGTGGTTCTTCCTCTGCTCTAACAGGTACATGGCTTCTTATCTCTTGCTGTTTTCGGCCACTCTTCTCCAGTATTTTGTAACTTCTGGCTCTTCACCTGGGTATACCAACCTATCCTATGCCTAAATGTGTTTCATTTTGATTCTGCAACTGAAAATTTGACTTCCTTTTTTCTTGTTTGTTTTGTTGTCTTTTAGGTATCTCGTTGATGCAATGAGGGAGGTTTGTGAGACTAGTGCAATGTACAGGAACCCACCTCCCACCTCAATGTAAGAATTGTTATTTTGTTGTTGTGGTCACAAACTCTTATGGAATTTGATGGAACAAGTCTGATAGACACTGGGATTGGTCGTAGATAGATGATTTCTACCATTTGGTTAGTGTGAGTCTTTTGGCTATAGGAATAATAAAGTAAGGGTCTTTTGACCATTTGGTTAGTGTAAGCTTTTGGCTATAGGAAAGTTAGGTGATTTCTACAACGAACCTCCAAGATAGTTAGGGTTTCTTGATTTTTGATTCTGATTCTCAAAGATAAGAAATACAGTTTCGTTTCTTGATTCTTACCAAAGTGATGGAAGTGAGTTCGACTTTACTGTGTCTCACTGTTGTGTTTATGCTTTTATTATTATTTAAGCGAAGACAACATGCTTCCAGAAAAAGTGAGAGCGTAGTAGTTACTGTGGAAGGAGGATCAGCCTCAAGTACCAGAAGGACTCCAACGTCTTGGGGGAAGTTAGTTGTGGACTTGTACCCTCCAGGAACATCCATAAGGTACATAAACTTCAGCCAAGGATTCGTACTGTGTGAATCCTGAAGAATCAGCTTATAACTTATAACGATAAGTAGAGAGGAGTGTACTGAATTGTTTCGTCCATAACTTGCAGAAATTTGACATGCGGCTATTGTCATGTGGAGCAGGTAACATCTGAATCTTGTATGATTCAACTGGCCACTGATGTTGTTTTTTCAGCGTATTTGTTCAAGTTTCCCGTCCCTAAATCTTTCTCTCGAAACACATAATGATTTGCAGCCTCCACGAACCAAACATTGTCATGATTGTGATCGATGTGTTCTACAGTTTGATCATCACTGTGTATGGTTAGGAACATGTATAGGCCAGAAAAACCATTGTAAATTCTGGTAAGCCTGCAAAATCTGGATCAGTACTGCTACATTTTCCAATAACTCGCTCAGTTATAAATCAGAATTTCTGTTTTTGGACCCCATAAACGTGTTTCTGTGATACAAGGTGGTACATCTGTGAAGAGACAACTCTATGCATCTGGACGCTCATCATGTACGTTGACTACCTGAGTAATGTAGCAAAACCTTGGTATGATACTTTCTCATCTCCCTTCCGCGTTTTTCCCAATTTCTTCTCAGGCCCTTTGGTAACTCTGACTCATTAAAACATGACTTTTAAATGTAAATGTGAACAGGTGGAAGAATGCTATAATCATAGTGCTGCTTGTCATATTGTCGATCTCCTTGATTTTTGTGTTGCTTCTATTGATTTTTCACAGGTGGGTGTACACATTTTGTGTTATTTTTCACAATCTCATATATTTCTGATTTTTGTTGTCTAACTGCTTTCATTTTCTATTCCAAACTGATTTCTTGCAGCTACCTAATTCTGACGAATCAAAGCACCTATGAACTTGTGAGACGGAGACGCATTCCATACATGAGGTATTTAACCGGTTTTCTATCACCTAGTAATAATATCAGGTTGTTTAACGACAATAAAATTAGAAATTTGGTTCTTCTAGTTACTTTACGGATCGGTTTGTTTGCGTGATACTAAAGCTGTTGGGTTTGCAGGAATATTCCGGAACGAGTGCATCCTTTTAGCAAAGGAATTCGGAGGAACCTATACAACGTCTGTTGCGGAAACCATGTTCTAGACTCGCTTCCCACTGCGTTTGAGCTCGAGGATAGATCAAGACCCTACACTTGCATCGATATGTTGAAATGTCGCTGCTGTTAAGTTTTCTTTTATAGTTTTATACAATTACCTCCATTGTTTCAGTGTCCAAAATCTATAAAGGTAACATATTTCCTCTAAAATTTGGATGATGTTGTATACATACATGGAATCCAATTAATGAGTTAACTATATATGCAAAGAGAGTATATTCAATAGAGAAACTCTAGCTTGGATCATACGCCTGTACAATCTTTCAAGCGACTCCTCTAAATCTTCAACCGCAAAATCTACTTTATCCAAGTTGGTGATCATAGACTTGATCCGATCCTTCTTTATCTCTTCTGCCAAGCTGAATCTTCGCAGTTCTTCGTCCATCATCTGGAATTCGTTTCTGTGTCCAGTTCGAACTTGACCACTTGTACTAGTAACGTTCTTGAGCACCAGTTTGGTAACCAATGCCCATTTGGAAGGCCTGGGCTTTGGCACAGCTGTAGATAGCGACAACAAGACTGTCCTAAAGGACTGACATGTTTGAGAACAAACTTCTTGGAGCAGTGTGATCAAGGGATGATCAGAGGACTCGGTGGAGGAAAGGCCGGTTTGTTTAAGCAACAAGAGTAGCTTAGCAATGTCCTTATGAACCGATTTCTTAGAGCAGATAAAGGCTTTGACGTGGCAGCGTATGGTAGAATCTCCGGAGTGTCTCCTCCGCCTGAAAGCAGAACGGAGGTCTCGGAGGCAATCCTTGATACGGCAAGTGATGTCTCTAAGCTTGGAGCACAAATCAAGGTGTAAAAGGGAGAGATCAAGAAGGTGGGTGAAGAAAGAGTGATGGGGGAGTAGTAGTGAAGAAGGTGAGTCGTTGAAGAGAAGAGAGACCGAATCGTAGAGATGTGAGAGAAGTGAAAGACTATTGTTATCATCAGAAGGAAGCTTATTGAGGAGTAGCTGAATCTGGTTGAGACCATGTGGATGTAGCCTAGCTGGTAAGCTACAAGACCGGACATGGTAGGAAGCAGCCATTGATGATGATGGTTTTTTTTTTTTTTTTTTTTGAGATGGAGAGCTTTAGCAAGAAAGAAGTTGAATATGAATATATATAGAGGGAGCTAACTAGTTAGAGATGTAGAAAGGTGAAATGCAAATAGGATTAAGGGTTTAGTGAAAGTAAAAGCCACGTGAAGGGGATAATGTTCTTTGTTCCATCAAAGCCCCCACTTCTTGTTTTTTCCTTTCTTATGCCTTCTCTCACTTAATCATGATCTCGACAGATGCCATTAGAGTTCGCTCAGTACGTACCTAATTTGCTAATTTCATGTCTTTTGAGATCTTTCTTGAAGCCAAAAAACATAATAAAAAGAATGTGATATGTGCGTACCCACTTAGATCTTTAATTAGGTACTAATCGAGAAGAATCAAAACTAAGATATCTCTTGTCAAATACCTCCTCAACTTTGGGGGCATGCATTGGTATAAACACCGTCACGCATGGATATGAATCTTTTGTTTCTAATTACATAATTAGTGAACCAATCTTCTCTGATCATATTTTAAGAAGATATAAACACATCAATCATCTAAATCTAAAAAGACACCAAATAATTTTACAATGAAAATGATTGATGAGAAAAGATGGTAGTTGGATAATACTAAACATGGGACCGTGTGCACGAGTGTCTTGTTGAAATACTTCCAGAGAAGAACGATATCATCAATAGTACTAATCAATCACAATCGCACCGCTTTCTCTTTTTTCTTTTCTTTTCTTTCTTTTTTAACTAATTTGAATTCATGAACTTGACTTGTCTCTATCACAAGTACAGCCTGCAAACTCCATCTCTATCATCTCTAATTAGATTTACATGCATATTCCAAATATCTACTACTACTACTCGCAAAAATATCTAGCTAGTTAGCACTATCTCCCCTAACTATTAGGCTTTACATCATAATATCTCTCGTGTCTTGGATATGCAACTTTTCCTTTTTACCTTTTGATTTTTCTTGGTTATGCAACTTTTACAAGAAGATATTTTCATTTGGAGATATTTTGTTCGATCCTATATTCCTATGCATGTATGAATACAACACACCAGTCAAGTTGTTTTGATTCTACGTGTACAACTAATAATTAACACTCCATGCATACTATCCAACTAACTTATTTTCTTGTTTATAACCAATATATTAAACTTGTAGTCTTCTAAGTTGAAACTAAGGTCTCAGTAGCATCATCGATGGACGTTTTAAAAAACCGACAACCCCTAAGTTTAGGTATTGCGAGTTAGACAAGGAAAAAAGTTGGGCCGGCCATGTGAAGTCACGTTACTCTCGGATACTCGGATGGACCCTCCTCTCCTCCAGCCTCCCTCATCTACATAGATTAATAGGAAACTGTTTCACATTACACTTTGTTTCGATCATCATTATTGTTTGTTTTGGTTTTTGTCATTTTGTGTAATTATTGTGCCACCCAATTGCCATAATTAGTAGAGCCAATGCCTCCATCACCCTCACCTCTCTCTATTACGACCCTTCTCTCTACTGTCTCTTCCTTTGGATATAATATCATGATATTATTATATAGAGAATTTTAAAGAGGTATGATGAAGCCAAATGCTTTTGTTTCATGCTCCCATGTTTTTTTCTTTCTATATGTGTTTTGGGTGATACAAAACAATAACCAAACTTTTGATATATGCCCATTCTTTTCTTAGTAAGAAAAGTGATTAAACCCCATGCATTCCAACTATATTATAGTTGTGTATATCTACATTTTATACTAATTAAATGACGTTTAAGAAACTCTTGTTTAAACATTTTGTGGTTTTGTGGTTTTGATACTGATTTTCTATTCTTTTTTCCTATAAATTCAATTTCTTGATTAGAGAATTAACTTTGATAAAAAAAAGAGATTAAAGAAATAACAACAATTATATAATGTGTTAATGAAGATAAATTACGTATAAATCTTAAAACGACCTATGTAATGAAACAATATAAAATTTGTATTGAAATGTGTTAGTTGTGTAAATTTATTACTAGTGTTTTATATCTTATACATGCATCCTATTAATATGAAAACAATAATGCCAACCAGGTTGCCAAAAAATGATATTTTACTTATGATTTTGTAATAAAACCTTTAATTTTTTAATAAGATTTCTTTTTGTCTTATGATTACTTAAGAAGAGTATAAAATATGGAATGGGGTCGGCCTCGTAGCTGCCTTGAACTGTTGCCTGTATCGCTGTGTGGGGACAAGAGGAATCAAAGATCCACTCCTCTCTCTCTCTTTTTCTTTATTTAATTCAATATTAAAGGGATAATTAAATCACTAATCCATCCGAAATTAAAGATCTTGATCATGCTTATGACGACTTTAGCATTTGTGGTGTCAAAGCTCAATTATTAAACAAATAATGTGCACGAGGGGAGGAGACTTCTAAACCAATGCTGGACTGACATGTAAGAGTACGGACACAAATCTAAGAAAGTTCTTATTATTATTTGTTCCTTCTTCCTTAACTTTGTTTTGTTGAGATAAATTTCTTGCATTGAGCACTGAGAAGTGTTTTGATTTATGTAGCTGATTTTACAATTACAATGGATTCCATTAGTTTCTTCACTATAAGAATCTGTGTGTATATTACTATTTTGTGTTTTGTGTACAATTAGAGACTAGCTAAATAACTAAACTAGGAGTGTGATGTAAGAATGTTTAGCAAATAAACTCTATATTGGACAAGTGACTTGAAAAGTGAATCAAGCGCAGCTTCAAGTCCTTCTGTTCTCTCCTCTAATCTCTCTAACATCTTCTTCACTTCCTTTGAGTTATCCCCATCCGAACGTAGAACCACATCCACGTGGTGCAACTCGCTTGTTTCTGACGATGATGATCGGTGATGACCACCACCGATCAGTTTGGAGACGAATTTGAGAGAACATGTCTTTGTCTTCATGGCGGATGTAGTCGACAGAAACATGAAAAGAGAGCGGAAGATGGAGACAGCGAGCTCGGTGGTCTCAGAGCCTTCCAGCTTCTTGAGGCCAAGAAGAAGCTTGCTAGTCTCTTTCTTGGTCTTTTTCCTGAAGGTGAAGTACTCTTTGATCTGGACTTCCATGGATTTGTCTTTTCTCCTGAGTGCGGATTGAAGGTTAAGGAGATGCTCTCGGAGGGTTAGGATTAGGTTTCTCACCGCATCGCAAGAGTCTAGTAACGTGGCTGACACGTCAAGAGAACGTTCAGCTTGAGCTGTTGGAAGAGAGTGATTGAGTTGGTGAAGGGAATGGTAAAGCTCAGAGAGGTTGAGCAATGAGAGTTGAAGAGATTGAGAATCAGATGAGTTTTGGAAGAGATGAATTTGAGTGAGAGCAGCTTGAAACTTAGCAGAAGGATGGTGAATTCTTGATGGAAGACTTATAGATCTAATAGGCATCTGGAGTTTGGTTTCAGGGAATGCCATGTTGTTTCTTGATTCTGCTGACTTCAGAATGAAAGAAGAGAAGTTGGGTATATATATGAATGCGAGAGAAGGCATGTGCGTTAAACATGGGATATTATATTTGTTAAATACTATAAAACAGTGATTGCTTAGTCAAGAACCACGATGCACATGGAGGTGGTGAAGGAAGCTTTCAATGCTGCTCTGTTTTATGCTCTGTTTTGAACGTGAAAACAATGCTAGAGGACCATAGATAGAGCCATAACTAGATGTTGCCTTTGTGATTCCCATTTGGATAGCCGGAGAGAGTGGGCTTGTCAGAGGGAAGAGACATGGAAACATTTGTCTCAGAGACCATTTTCAGATTTCAACTCCTCCTTGTTTCATCCAATTGTCAAAAAAAAATTCTCTTATATTCACCCACCATTGGTTCCCGAGACGGTCGTGAAGGGTAAAAAGATGTCACAACTCACTATTACCAAAGATGTTGTTACGCAAAATGAAAAAAAAAAAAAAAAAAAAAAAACTGTTTACATTTTCAATGCAATAATTTAAAACGAAATTCCCATATTATTCTTAGAAACTGTTTTTTTATTACGTAAAATACGTGTTAATTCGAAAACTACTTATTGTATTATTAGACATTTTTTTAATGTTGTGTTTAATTTGTGTGGAAACAAAAGAAATCTAGAATGACTCTTGATTAATTTTAAAATTGAAAATATTCGATTAAGAATAATCATAATCAGGATTATACAACTGTACATACTATAATTTAATGTTGATTAGAGAATTTAGGAGGGCGGTTCAATGTTTTGTGCCCTCATAAATGATGTTTTATAATAAAGGTTTTTAAAACAATTTTTGATTGCCTAAGCTGTCACTGGATTCGTGATCAATTGGAAACATTGTAGAGTGACAGAGACAAGATTATGAATTAAGATAATGGTCTGTCTCCATTACAAGAGCTATATGGGTTATACGATAAATTTGTTTATTTAGGAACAAAAAAAAGGTATATCACTGTGGATCGTATGTATAATGCAAAATCACGGGACGATGTAATGTACGGGGAATCTTAAAAGTAGTACGTCTCAGACAAGAGATCTGCATGGAATTTGATACATTGAACCTCTCTTCTCAAAGTGTTAATAGTTAATACCATACATCGTCCTTCTCTGGCAAATCCGCTCTTTGCGTAAAACTCAATATTGAAACGTATCCAACAAAGTATAGGACCACTTTTGGGAATATAGTTAAACAACATACTGACAATCTAAAATACTTTGGTCGGGTCACAAAATAGAGAGACCTCCTCTAACGTATTCTTCTAGTTTACATGGTGAAATTACCTAGTAGTTGTCGAGAGCAGCAGCGAAGTAGATATTCTTGATCGATTTCAATGAGAAATGAGGTGACTCGGGTGAGTATATAGTAACATACCTGCTCAGACACTAGTATACATGATTAAGCAATGATTTGTATTGGTCATATGGGCCTAAAAGACTGAAACAATCAAGAAGAAGAAGAAGACGTCGTAACATCATCAAAATTAAGTTATTAGAATATATATATATATATATATATCTAATCAGGTTTTATACAAAACAACTAGACATTAACGTTGATTATTAAACTTAATTAGGAGGGAGGGGTGTTCAATGTTTTGTCCCCTCATTCACCAAAGACGTCTTATTAATAATTATAAGTTTGTTTTTAATAATTCGATTGAGTGCTTCAAGGCTGCCATTGGAGCCATAGATCATGATCAACTTGGAAGCATTGTTGAGGGAGAGAGACAATATTATAAATCAATATCATGGCTTGTCTCCGTTTTTTTATAAAGTGTTATGGCTGAATATATATATATATATATATATATAATTTTTATTAACAAAAGGGAATTATGTACGGGGAAATTTTATAATCGTACGTTTCAGACACAAGATCTTCATGTAATTTGATACATTGAACCTCTCTTCCCATTCTCAACGTCAATCTCCTTATTCAAGGAAAAAAAACTTACAGATTAAAAACCAGGCTTTGATAATGTAGGCCCAAATACTACTCTTTGTTATAACACTCAAGCGAAACGAGTCTATATATTATTATTGGGCCTAACGAAATATAAATAAAGCCCATGAGATAAGAATAAGACAATTGAATGGTGTTTATAAAGTTACGTAACGTTAATGAAACACGATTTATCTACTTTTAGTAGTGTTCTTGAACCAGTCCAAGATTTCAAGTGTTCACAGTTCTATTCTATAACAAACAAAAAAACAAAACCCAATCTTTCTACAATGCCTGTTGTGTTCTTCTCCACTCGTTTTCTCTTCTTCTCCATCGTCGTCCCTTTACTCATCTCCATCGTTCTCTACCGACTCGACTCTTTCGACCCGGTTCATTTTCCCGCTGACTCACTCATCCCCTCTGCTGCTACTTCAACCCCGCCGCTAATCAACGACAGATTCCTCACCGGAGCTGAGTTTATCGGCGTTGGTCTTCTGAATAACCCTGAAGATATCGCTTACCATAAGGAATCTAATCTCATATATACTGGTTGCGTAGATGGATGGGTGAAACGAGTCAGTGTCCAAGACTCGGCTAATGACTCAGTCGTCGAGGATTGGGTTAATACCGGAGGTAGACCACTCGGTATTGCTTTCGGACTCCACGGCGAAGTCATTGTCGCAGACGCAATCAAGGTTTTTTCTTTGTGTTCGTTAATAACTTAAAATCGAATTTTGAAAAAAATCTAAACTCATGTTAGTTTGTTCGCGTGTGTGTGTGTGTTTAGGGACTGTTGAACATAAGTGATGACGGGAAGAAGACAGAACTGTTGACGGATGAAGCGGAAGGTGTGAAATTTAAACTGACGGATGCAGTCGTCGTTGCAGATAACGGCGTTTTGTATTTCACAGATGCTTCTTACAAATACAATATCCATCAGTTTATCTTTGATTTCTTGGAAGGCAAACCACACGGCCGTCTCATCAGCTTTGACCCGACAACACGTGTCACACGTGTCCTAGTCAGAGACCTCTACTTTGCTAATGGCGTATCTTTGTCTCCTGACCAAACCCATCTCGTCTTCTGCGAATCCGTCATGTATATATGTGTTCGAATTCTTAAAAGTTTCAGACTCAAATTACATTGGCAATGAACTGAATTATATATATATATATATATATATACTCTTTATTTTTTATTTGTAGGAGAAGATGCAGCAAGTATTATATAAGGGAGGACCGTGTGGAGGTGTTCATTCAAGGCTTACCAGGTTATCCAGATAACATTCGTTACGACGGAGATGGACATTACTGGATCGCATTGATTTCGGTATTTTTACAAATTTTTTATGAAATATTTTATTTAAAGTTTATGATGAACAGCTTTTAATTTGTTGATTGGATCATATTGTTTTGATCAAAATGTATTATTGTGGAAACAGGAAGTAACAAGGCCGTGGAAGCTGGCGATGAAATACCCTTTATTGAGGAAACTCATAGCCATGGCGGCTAAGTATGGCGTGGAGTTACTGTCTATAAAAAATGCAAGTGTTTTGCAGGTGGATTTGGATGGGAATCCCATCGCATCGTACCAGGATCACCCATTCTCTCACATAACAACCGGAGTCAAGATTGGGAACCATCTATATTTTGGGAATCTTTTGCAGTCCTACATTATTAGACTCGATCTCTTGAAATATCCTGCACAAAATAAGATATGAGTACATTCTGATTACACGAATAAGGAAACTTTGGAGTATATATATATATTCTCACATGTCACAAAATGTAAAAACTCATTGTCGTCCCTGAGAATGCATGATGCAAATCATAAATGTATACAAACCAATGAACCATACATGCCACAAGGTGTAATTAATATGATACACTGAACCTTCAAGAGAAAAAAAATGTACACATCCAACACCGGGCCTGATGATAAAGGCCCAAATATTATTCAAATGTTTAAAAGCGCAATGGGAACGATTCCTTACAATAATGGGCCTTTCTATGGAATATGGTGTAAGGCAAAAAGCCCACGAGATTCAATCATCGAACGGTTTACGTACCGTAACCGTACTTACGACTACGGAACATTGAAAGTCAAAGATGTTTGATATTTCACACTCCTAAAAGTGAACTCAAATATTGTCCATACTAATGGCTAAATGAAACCAGCGAAACCCATTTAGACATTGGGCTTCAAGTAGCTAATGTGGCCCAAAATCTATTATCCGCCGATTCTCTTTTATTCTCCTCTCATCCTTCGCCCCAAAATCTATTATTCGTCGTTTCAACCCATATCATCCCTGTTCGGCAGTCACAGAGCTAAACCCTTAAAAATTTTATTTTAGCCTCTAGCTATCGCTGTTGTTCGACCGTCAATATCTGCAATGCCCCTGGTAAAGAAACCCCCCTCTTCTGTTCCTCCTTTCGATAAGACGATACCATGGAAGACCAAAGTGGAGATAACGAGGATGTGGAAGGAAGGAGTGCCGAAAAGACTAGGAGACTCTATCGAGATGGTTTTACTCGAATCATCGGTGTGGTTTGATCTGAATATTATATATACGCTTTATCGAATTTTGTTATTACTGTAACATGCATCTAACATGGCTCAAAGGTTTGTTTGATTACTGCAATAGAGTAAAATCATCTGGCGTTTTGATATCTGATTATGATTCAATGATCATGCTCTTTTCATTTGATTTGTAGTTCCCTAGTCATTTTTTTTTTTAGTTTCTCGGTTATGACGTTTTGCTTATATGGAACTCTAGGGGACAAGAATTCGCACAACAATTGATGAACCTTTCTCTAAATGGAGTTCGGATATTAGTGAGGGAAAGATCAGTGATGAAGCCGTTGATATTGATATCCGTAAAGATGTGGTGACAATTGACTGCCCTGATCCTATCAGGGCAATAGTGAAGGAAGTTTATGGAGACTCTTTTGCTACAGAGTCCTCCGATGAGCATAATTTATTTTGCAACAAGGTCATTTTGTGTCGTACTGATGAAGATGTCGATCAGATTAATGACTACATGCTCTCACTATTACCAGGTGAATATATCTCAGTTTTTTTTAAAAAAAAATATTTACGTTTCTCCTTGCAGCCACCCTTTTCTGCACATACTAACTACGGCTTTGTTTACTATCATCCCGGTAGGTAAAGAGAAATTATGTTTCAGTGATGACTGTGCTGTTACCTTCGATGTCCATTGTCCAGACCCACGTGATCACTTGTTATTACCTCGAACAATGTTTGGGTACTGCAAGGTCCCTGGAGTGCCTGACCAGACTCTGAGACTTAAGGTTAATGCTCCCGTCGTGTTACTTGCGGACGTTGATCCTAGCATTGGGTTATGTAAGGGGGCAAGACTTCGAATTACCACGTTCGGTGATTCTATGCTTATGGCTAGATTTGCAACACCTAATACTTATGCCGGGCATTTTGTGATCCCTAAGACACATATGTTCCCTGAGAAAAGTTTTCCTGCCGCAATGCGCCGTACCCAGTATCCTTTCAAACTCGCATTCGCCATGACCATAGATGATAGTCGGGGCCTAACCTTTTCCAAGGTTGGCCTATATCCAAAGGTATCTCGCCATATCCAAAGTGAAGGCCAGAACTGGTCTTAATGTTCGTATCACAGATATAGGTGAGACTCCCCAGGAAGATGCGGATAATCTTGTCTTCAAGAAGTTGTTTCGGGACGTTTAGTGAACCATGTCTTGTTTCATGCTATATAAATGTTTCCCTCTTTATGGTTTGCCTTCCTTTGTTCTTCGTTTTATCTTCTTTCTTTTTCTTTTCTTCCCCTTGTGCTTCTGCAGCATAACTAAAGACTTTTGTTTTATGTGATGTATAGCATAACAACATAAACACTAACACAAATATTCATATGTTTGTCTTTTCTTCTCGATATGATAAAACACCGGGCCTGATGATAAAGGCCCAAATATTACTCAAATGTTTAAAAGCGCAATGGGAACGAGTCCATACAATATTGGGCCTTTTTGTGGAATATGGTGTAAGGCAAAAAGCCCACGAGATTCAATCATCGAACTAGTTACGTACCGTAACCGTACTTACCGACTACGGAACACAAGTCAAAGATGTTTGATATTTCTTCTTCGTGTCAACATCGATTGTGAAAATTTGGTGTGTTCTGTTTCTGTTATATCACTCCAAGATTTGGTGTCTTCTTCACCATTTTTGTTTTCGTCCACAAAATCTGATCCAATGCCAGCTGTATTGTTCTCCTCTCGGTTTCTCTTCTTCTTCACGACCCTCCCCATTCTCGTATCTATCGCTCTTTACCGACTCGACACCTTTGACCCCGCTCATCATACCGCTGACTCACTCGTCTACTCTAATGCTTCAATCCCGCCGCTTATAAATGACAAATTTCTCAGCGGCGCTGAGTTTATCGTTGTTGGTCTCCTCAGTAGCCCCGAAGATATCGCCTACCATAAAGACTCTGGTCTCATCTATACCGGTTGTGTAGATGGATGGGTGAAACGAGTCAAAGTCACTGAGTCGGTTAACGAATCAGTGGTTGAGGATTGGGTTAACACCGGAGGTAGACCGCTCGGAATCGCTTTCGGAATCCACGGCGAAGTCATCGTTGCAGACGCTAACAAGGTTTGTGCGTTATTTTTTTTTTAAATCGTATTGTGAAAACTCTCATTCATAGGCTAGATTTGTACACTACTACTATTTAGGGGCTGTTGAATATAAGCGGTGACGGGAAAAAGACGGAGTTATTAACGGATGAAGCCGAAGGCGTTAGATTTAAGTTGACCGATGCAGTCGCCGTTTCAGATAACGGCGTTCTGTATTTCACAGATGCTTCTTATAAGTATAGTCTCCATCAATTTAGTTTTGATATCTTGGAAGGTAAACCACATGGTCGTCTCATGAGCTTTGACCCGACCACACGTGTCACACGTGTGCTCCTCAGAGATCTTTACTTCGCTAATGGTGTCTCTATGTCTCCTGATCAAACCCATCTCATCTTCTGTGAAACCCCCATGTCTCTCTCTCTCTTTACCATACATCTCTCTCTATAATGCAGTAATTGAATACTCATGATCTCAAGTTGTTAACAGGAGAAGATGCAGTAAGTATTACATCAATGGAGGGCGTGTGGAGGTGTTCATTCATGGCTTACCAGGTTATCCAGATAACATTCGGTATGATGGAGATGGACATTACTGGATTGCAATGCCTTCGGTAACTATTCAAATTCAAATCCTCTGTTTATTGAGATTGGTTTAAGTCTTAGTCAAATTTGGACTGTGTGTATATTTCTGATATGTTTCTGGTGTAGGGAAATTGTATATAACCATTGTACACAGTAGACCAGATCATTAGACCAGATAACATAAACCAACTCAGAAAGCTTTTGTATCATCATCTTTGGCTCACTGTGTTTGTGAAAGCAGGGAGTAACAACGTTGTGGAAGCTCTCTATGAAATACCCGTTCTTGAGGAAAATCACAGCCATAGCGGCTAAGTACGGATACGAACCTATGTTTATGGAGGATGCAGGCGTTTTGCAGGTGGATTTGGATGGGAATCCCATAGCGTACTACCATGATCAGAAACTCTCTCACATAACCACGGGTGTCAAGATTGGGAACTATCTCTACTGTGGAAGTCTCTTGCAATCACACATCATCCGACTCGATCTCCTGAAATATCCTGCACAGAACAAGAAGATTTGAATACCACAAAGGAATTTTTACATTTTTAGCAGTATTTCGATTCACTAGATGTAAACTCATCGTCCCTGAAAATGAGTGATGATGTTTATGACACTAGCCTAGCCTATACAAGTTACAAACCATACAATCTTAGGCATTTCAATAAAATAAATATAGTTTAAAGCCCACGAGGTTTCCACTATCGAATGGTTTACCTAACACAACTAACAAGGAAGATTATTATGAGTCAGTCAACGATAATCTGCGATCTCATCATCAAATCAGATCAAACAACGTGTTTAATTGTTTTATTTTAACTTCATCAATCACACTACAAATTTTGGAGTCTTCAGCAGTGCATTATTGTTTCCCCACAAACCCCAACCTGACTCCAATGCCTGTCCTATTCTCCTCTCGCTTTCTCTTAATCTCCACCATCGTCCCCTTTCTTATTTCCATCGCTCTATACCAACTCGACACATTCGACCCAGCTCCGGCTCCTTCAGATGCATTCACCTCCTCTACTTCTTCAATCCCCTCGCTTCTCAACGAAAAGTTTCGCACCGGAGCTGAGTTCATCGGCCTTGGTGTTCTCCATAAACCCGAAGATATCGCTTACCATAAAGACTCTGGTCTAATCTACACTGGCTGCGTTGATGGATGGGTGAAACGAGTCAAGGTCGCCCACTCAGTAAACGACTCAGTCATAGAGAACTGGGTCAACACTGGTGGTAGACCGCTCGGCATCGATTTCGGGATCCACGGCGAAGTCATTGTAGCAGACGCCTACAAGGTTCGAATCGTGATTTTTATTTAAAAATCGGATTTTTGAAAAAATATCTCAAATCTTAAAGGTTTGACTTTGATTTGTGTGTGTGTGTCTGTAGGGACTGTTGAACATAAGCGGCGACGGGAAGAAGACGGAACTGTTAACGGTGGAAGCTGAAGGTTTGAGATTTAACCTGACGGATGCAGTCGTCGTTGCAGATGACGGCGTTTTGTATTTCACAGATGCTTCTTCCAAATACAATCTCCATGAATTAAATCTCGAGATGTTAGAAAGGAGACCATACGGACGGCTCCTGAGCTTTGATCCCACCACACGTGTCACACGTGTTCTTCTCAAAGACCTTTACTTTGCTAATGGCGTAACCATCTCTCCTGATCAAACTCATATCATCTTCTGTGAAACTCCCTTGTATGTGTGTGCATTTCATCAGTTTAACATTTCATTTAAGTTTCCTAACTCAGAAATCAGTACTTGGCAATATGATCAGTTGATTTTATTGGTTTATATAGGAAAAAATGTAGCAAGTATAACATCAAGGAGGAGCGTGTGGAGGTATTCGTTCAAGACTTACCAGGTTATCCAGATAACATCCGTTACGATGGAGAAGGACATTACTGGATTGCACTGCCTTCGGTAAACTATTACACATTTTCTCTTATATATAACTTAATGATTGTGAGCTGTTGTATCATATTGTTGTTTTTGGCTCACTTGTGTTGTAGGGAGTAACAACGTTGTGGAATATCTCGCTGAAGTACCCTTTCATGAGGAAACTCGCAGCAATGGTGGCTAAGTACGGTGTGGACCTTATGTTTATGGTGGATGCAGGCGTTATGCAGGTTGATCTGGATGGTAATCCAATCGCATACTACCATGATCAGACACTCTCACACATTTCCACTTGTGACAAGATTGGGAAATATCTCTATTGTGGAAGTCTCTTGCAATCACACATTCTCCGACTCGATATCCTGAAATATCCTGCACAGAAGAAGAAGCTTTGATATTTGAAACATCATGTTCATGTTTTTTTTTTACAAATAAGGAAGTTTTTCCATGTTCTGAGAATTAATGATGATGATGTAGAATAGTAGCATCTCTCTCCCACTGGTCTTTTTTGTATCTCTAGATTTTGTATGACATTGATTCCAAAGCATATTTATAGTGTGATGTGACTTGCGTTGATTTTTCTGGTCTTTAAAAGTCTTCCTCAAGAGTAGATGATGAAATAGTATGATAATGAAGATGCGACCAAATAAGTAACACTCACTCTCTGGAATAGCATTAAAGATGCGACCAAATAAGTAACACTCTCTGGAATAGCATTAAAAGCGCATAAATGGTAGGAAGGAGGAATCGAACCGATGACCTTTGAGAATCTAGCTGGCTTGGAAAGGTTCATGTGGTGGTCGCGCACTAATTAGGAGGATTCAGGGAGTCAAATGACTTGATCCAACGATTAACGCAAAATCATTTGCACGTTCTACGCAAACTCCATAATTTCAATTCCCTCTTTCACAATCTGTCGACGTTTCTCGGCGAAGCTTCAGATCTCCGTTTTTCCCAAATCTCAGGTGATTTTTTTCTTCATCGTCGTTACGTTCGCTGTTAGAGATTGATTCTCGTCTTCTTAGCTTTCCCATTTACGATTTAAGTTTTTTTTTCTTCTTCTTCTATGTCTCCTGTTTGATTGTAGTATGGAGGTAGCTGATTCTCGGAACAAATTGCATTCCCGGTTACGTTTATGGGAATTTCCCGATCAGTACATCATCGAGCCAGCTGATGGCTCAGGCGCTCATTGTTTGGATATTAGTCGTGTCGATGCTTCCATGAAGCTCATCGGTTGGTTTTTAACTTCTTGATTCGTTTTTTATATTGCTTTTACTGGCAATGGTTGATTTCTTTGCCTCAAATGCTCAGATCAAGTTCCAGAAAGCAATTCCGTGCGTGTCCCTAAAATCCATTCCATATTTGGTGTGGTTGGGATGTTGAAGCTCCTTGCAGGTTAGAAACAATTATCATGTTGAAAAAATACTGTATATAGATAGCCTTGTTTATGCTTCATGTTTTTGTGGTCAGTTTCCATTTTAGATCTGAGACATATCTATCCGTGAGCTTCTTTTTTTATATTAGATTGCATATTCTTTCACTTCAGGATCGTATTTGGTGGTTGTAACCGAGAGTGAACGTGTTGGCTCGTTTCTGGGCCATCCTATATTCAAAATTACAACGCTTAAGGTTCTTCCTTGTGATCATTCACTTAAAAACTCGCCTGAAGAACAGGTAAACCATATGCGCCGGTTTTTTTCTTTTTTTCCTGTTGAGTATGTAATGATGGTTATCAGAATCTCAAAGTATTGTATCAATTCCGGCAGAAAAAGATGGAGACTGAGTTCTCCAAGCTGCTGAGTGTCGCGGAAAAGACAACTGGTCTCTATTTCTCATATGAAGTTAACTTAACACTGAGGTATTCGGCGATCTTTTTCTTTATGATGTTCTATGGTTACACATTGTTGTTGATAACATTAATTACATATGTTTTATTTCTGTACTAAGGCATGCACAAACCAATTTTATCTAAAAATATCTGATATACTCTGACAGGATTATTTACTTTTAGTTTGATCTTTATTTTTGCTATTTCAGCTCACAACGCTTGCATGATTTAGGTGATGAGTCTAAGTCACTTCCTCTGTGGAGACAGGTGACCATATAGCTACTTCTGTGAAATTTCTCAAACTCCTTGAGAAACATTAGTTAGTCTTTCCTTGTTGTATGTCTTTGGCAGAACTGAAAATAACTTCTGTTGGTGCTGCGTTCTTTTTGACAGGCTGAGCCGAGGTTTCTTTGGAACAATTACATGTTGGAAGTTCTAATCGATAATAAGGTGTGTATCCCTGAAGTTCTCTAAATTTATCACATCCCCTTGTTTTCCTACTTACAGAATGTCTTACCCTTGTTTTCTTATGTTGTATTAATTTTGCAGCTTGATCAGTTCTTGCTTCCAGTAATTCAAGGGAATATCCTTTGTTATCACTCCCATTTCTCCCAATTTCTCTCAATTTCTCTTGATGGTTACGCTTTATTATATAATGAAATTTTCCTTAACCTGTAATCACGCTTTAATAGTTTTGAAACTGCCATTGGAAGAGACATCGTTGACGTTACTCTGATTGCAAGAAGATGCACTAGGAGAAACGGTACATATCTATCTCTATGTGCTATTTTTACTCGTTGTACTGATTTCAAGTAGTTCAATAGTTTCTATAGATTTTATTGTATTAACTTCTAGCGTGAATGTGTTAGTACGTAGCTGGGACTTCAGTCATTTTTTTTACTACTAGGACCTTCTAACCAAACAATTATAGCAAGAAACCTAGATATTGACTGAACTTGCTGGGACTTGTTATGAGAATAGGAAAGTGTGATGGTTGGCACCTTAGCATCAGTTTAAACTTAGTATTAGATAGATGGGAGACATATATGTCCTTGTCTGCAGGAAAAATGAGATGATGGGTATTGTGTTGTAATTGTTTCTTCCACCTTGGATCATTTACAAGGTACACGTATGTGGCGAAGAGGAGCTGATCTCGATGGCTATGTTGCTAATTTTGTGGAGACTGAGCAAATTGTACAGATGAATGGATATTCGTCATCATTTGTTCAGGTAGTGTTGACTTGCTTGGATATTATGTGTCCCATTGTGCTGTAAATCTTTTGTCATTTCATAGATAACATTATTTACATGCTGTTTTTGCATACAACTTTTCTCGAGACCGAGTTATCCACAACTGAATTCGTAATGTTATTTTAACTCCAATGTTTGCAGGTCAGAGGATCCATGCCTTTTATGTGGGAGCAAATTGTAGATCTGACTTACAAGCCCAAATTTGAGATTGTTCAACCTGAAGAAGCTGTGAGTATTATTTTTAACTAACCACTTGCTCTTTTGGTAGTTTAAGTAACTTGTACTGGGTGCTTCTCTTGCAGACACGAATAGCTGAGCGTCACTTTTTGGACCTAAGGAAAAAATATG
Source organism: Capsella rubella (assembly GCF_000375325.1). NCBI lineage: Eukaryota > Viridiplantae > Streptophyta > Magnoliopsida > Brassicales > Brassicaceae > Capsella > Capsella rubella. The sequence goes on from NW_006238919.1 coordinate 9,179,865, forward strand.
GATCAGTTTTGGCAGTTGATCTTGTTAATAAGGTACAGTTATGTGACTCAAGGTGTCATACAGGTCATGTTTGTGCGTTGCATAAATCTACTTCAACTTTTTATTCCTTAATATCTCTTTAATCAGCATGGCGGTGAGGGGCGCTTAAGCGAGAAGTATGCTAGTGTTATGCAACACATTACTGGAGATGATATAAGGTAGTCAATCTGTTCGAATAATGTGCTTCTTAGATGGTTTGCTTATTGTCTTCAACTCATTAAAGGAGGTGTCGTATCCTGTAGATATCTGCACTTCGATTTCCATCAAATCTGTGGGCATATTCATTTTGAGCGCTTATCAATTCTGTATGAGCAGATCGAGGGATTTCTCGAACAAAATGGGTATGAAAATTCTAGTTATGTAATCTTGAATAATTATATACAAAAAATGGCATGTCAGTTTACATTTTCTGAATTATACAGGTACTTTCTGTTGAATGAAAAGGGTGAGAAAATGAAGGAGCAGCTTGGTGTTGTTCGATCAAACTGCATAGATTGCTTAGACCGTACAAATGTCACCCAGGTTAGTCATATAATACTATGATGCTGCTGATCTAACCTCATTGGCCTTTGCTAATCCATGCTGCATACATCCTGCCAAGTGCAGAGCATGATAGGTCGAAAGATGCTTGAACTTCAACTCAAAAGGATCGGTGTTTTTGGCGCTGAAGAAACTATAAGCTCACATCTGAATTTTGATGAACGCTATAAAATATGTCAGTCTCCAATCGTTGTAGGAATTTTGATATTGCAGTACTTAGATGTAAAATTCCGAAGTTATATGTGTTGCTTATGTGCTTTCGCCTTTCAGTATGGGCTAATCATGGTGATGAAATCAGCATTCAGTACTCTGGTACTCCTGCCCTTAAAGGAGATTTCGTCAGGTACTTTTGCCATATGTTTAATTTTGAGTCTGAATAAGTCCTTGCTATAAGGCAATATGCAGTATGCACCTATGGTAAAGGAGTGTTTTGTTGAAATGTGTCTCTAACCGGCTCAATTCTAGGTATGGACATCGGACTGCCCATGGTGTCCTTAAAGATGGTTGGAGCTCCCTCGTACGCTACTACCTGAATAATTTTGCTGATGGAACTAAGCAGGTCAGTGGTTTTTCATTCACAGCAACAATACTTGTATCATCTAATAATATTCAGTTGTATACCTAGAACTGTGTGCTACCACTTACCCCTGTAACTGGATTGTGTCCTGACTCTAGTTAATATGGCTGCGTGCAACAGGATGCAATTGATCTCCTGCAAGGGCACTACATAGTTGCTATGAGCCGAGACATGGCACCTGTGCCTCAAAAGGGAGGCCTCGAGGCTGTAGCCGTAAGCATTCATCAATGAACTATTTCTCACCTTCTTAGCACACAAAGAATTCTACTCTTATAACAAAGTTATTTTATTTCTCAGAACTTCCCAGTGGCATTGTTCGTGGTTCTGATCAGTTTTTGGTTTGCAACAATGTCTCTGAAGCAAGGTAAGTCGGATCTTTCTTTCGCTGAATATTAAGATTTACTTTCAAACTAAATCTAAAACTATGCAAATTTCTGAGCAGCTGGGAGTGATTATAAGCATAAGCACTTGTTCTTTTCATTGCTGTGGACGGGAATTTGTGTGGGCATGACTGCACTAGTGAGGGCCAATGGTCGGATCTTCTGCAACCGGCCTCGTCTGCACAAGCCCAGATCCTGATTTATTTTCTTCACTGGGGTGACCATTGTGATCACTAACTAAGACATGGAGCTCAAGTCGGAGCCAAAAGTTTTCTCTATTTGTTATTTCATTGTATCAAAGTTGGACCTTGTGACGCCAACTAGAGGCAATTGTCTCTGGTGGATAGCCCTTAAGATTTCAAAAACCTGTTTCAACCATCAATTACTGGATACAGTTACACATGTTTCTTCTTCATATTCATTCTTGCTATGCTTTCATGGTTACTTGTACCCAAAGTGTCCAAAATTCAAATTCACAAGACTAGGAAAAGGATGTATATATGTTCTCTTATTGGGAACAAGCTAATCTATTTTGTAAATAATGGTCCTGATTCTTCGTCAAAAGAGTGGAGCACGAAGTTCACATTTGAGTTACCCGCCAAATCTAGCTCCCTATTTTCAAAATTTTGTTCATTTCGAGTTTTTGAATTGCAAAGAGAGCCGATGCTAGCTAACCTATGCTGATCGTCTGATCCTTGAGTTACTTAGACTAATAGACTGAGAAAGTGACTATTCTAATGTTGTTTCCACCTTAGATAGTGTACGTTGTTGTTAGGACCTATTATTTTAAGAGATGTACATCTACGCTCTGTTAGATATTTTCTGCGTTTGTTTCTCAGAGATTTCGGTACTGCATTGTTGCTTAATCAAATATTGATATTTGGTTTTCAGGTAAAAGCTAGAGGGAGGTTGGCGGGAAAAAACATTAAGGATTCAAACAAACCAAAGAGGCCTCCCTAGTTCAGGAAGCAGTTCCAGGCAATAACCATATCTGAATGATTTGCTACATTTGTTGAACTTAAACCAAATATTAATCATTTATGGTAAGATCTACAGTTTAAAAAATGGGTCAAATTCCTTACAAAAAGAATAATGGAATCAATCAAAACTTGGAAAAACCAGAGAGAAAAGCACACAACCTGCAATCTCTGACTTTCCTATCAATAGAGGAAACAAAAAATAAAAAAGAATAAAGGAACTCTCTTACCTTTTCTCAACTTTCTCAGTTTCCTTCAAAACTCGTTCAAAACACCTTTGAGAAGATCCAATCCTTCTGCAGAGATGCTCCTCCTCTTATGCGACTTAGGGATCTCAATCCGAGGAGGCGGTTCGAGCGAGAAACAGACAACCACTACAGTAAGATTGTCACAGCTGTTGCGTTGAAGTGCCTCCTTGACCAGAGCTTGAGAGGATTTCTCAGGATCATTATGCTGCATCAGCTCCCTTCTCACCATTGTCACTGCACACTGGCTGCTCATCACATCCCAGAGTCCATCACATCCCATAATAAGAAACTCATCCTCCTCCGTCAGCACAATCTCCTCCAGCTCAGGCTCACAGCTAAGCGGACAGAGTGAACCTTTAGCTCCCTTAATGTGCCAATCTCCTAAAGCTCGAGCCACAGAGAGCTGCCCGTTAAGATAGCCATCATAAATAACACCACCAAGCTTCTCAATACGTAGCCTCTCAGAAGTACAGTTTGGCTTGTGATCCTTTGATAGCTCAATGGCTCTGCCACGTTTCCCCAACACCGCTCTGGAGTCACCAGCGTTTGCAATCAACATGGTCTTGTCCAAGATGAGAGCAGTGAGTGCAGTGGTGCCAGATGATCTATCGAGACAAGAAGCATCAGCTAAAGCATGATCAGTCTTCACAAAAGCACTCCTAGTTGCCTTCTTAGTGCTGGTTGGGAAGTGTTTGTCTTCCATTACAAGCTTCATAATGTTCTCCTTTGTGAATGATGCAGCATCAACACCTCCATGTCCATCAAACACCTTCATATAACAACCACATTTGATGAACAAGCATTTTCAAACAAAGCATATTTTGAATGATTCAGATATCTTTTATACCCCATAGAAAGCTCCAGTGGATGATCCAATATGATCAGTGAGATCATCCACACAAATGAATTCATCTTCCATCGATCGCTTCGGTCCTTTATCAGACCAGCTCCCAGATCTGAACACAGGCTGGAATGTTGAATTGACTCCTTCCGGAGATTTTGCACCAAATCTCTCATCTCCCTCCTGAGAACAATCATTAAATTGAAACAATTCATCAAGAACAATCATTAAATTGATCTTAGCTACATTATCTTTGTTCTGTTCGTGATCGCGCAATGTCAAATCAAGAGCATTTGAAGAGAATCAAGATTATATATAAAAGAAATTAAAAAAAAAGCAAAGAAGAGATGAACCAACGGAATCGATCAACCAAGCAGTGCTATTGCAATGACGCATGGCAGAGATGTTCCTAGGAGGCTTGCCAGAGGAGCTGAGGTTAGCCATTTTGTCATCTGTAACATCATCCAAAGTGTTTATCATCGGAGAAACTTCAGTTACCGGTGCCATTTCCAGATTCCGATCAAAAGCTTTCCTTTTTTTGTCAAAATCATTCATTCCTTTTAAATATATTACAAAAATAGCTGTTTTCCTTTCTTTCTTCTCCTTATTTTACTCGCCAGTTAGCTCTCTGGCTGCCACGTGTGCTCCCATTTCCATTTCTTAAATTTTGAATTAATTTTGAATTAGTTTCATATTCATTGCGTCTCCTTCCTCTGCACTTCTGCAGAACACAGAGCAGTGTACTGTGTAGCTTTGAGCGAAAGATGAAGGCTTTGTCTGGGTTTTACTCTCTCAGGCAGACCCATTTCTTACTGGCGTCGTTTCTATTGGAACGTGGTCGAGTGTTGATCAGTCTTTGAGTCTATTTCCAGAACCCTAACAATGGTACACTTTTATCTTGATCTCTCTTTACATTCCTTATCCGTTTTTTGTTTGTTTATTTCTAATTTACAGAGGATTACAACATTTTTTTTAATGAATCTGGGTCTCTACCCTAGTACAATTAGCCATTACACAATTGCAAAAGCTCGTTTTTTTGGGTTATTAGATAGCAAAAGGTGTTGACTTGAGAAGTTCTTTTTGCGCACTAACTCTAGTTCGCAAAAGCTGAGATTTTTCAGTATCTAACATCTGAGTGTTATGTATAGTATTTTGAAGGAGCTTCTCATTGTGATGAGGAAGTAATTATATGAGATAGCGAGTAGATTGGGGAAAGATGAATTGATGCTACCACTGAGTCAGATGGATAGGAGTGAGTGAGAGTTGAATCTGTGAAACAATGATCTCTCGCTTTCCACCTAGTACAATGGGCACTCAATTACTTGCTCTAACATTCCGTCACCCTTAATGAGAAAGCCAAAGGTCAATCATATATTTTCCTCAACATTCCATTCATTCTTTCAGTTCTGATTATGATTTGCTTTGTAATGGTGGTCATTTTAGTGACTCCATAACTTAACCTTACTTTCTCTTTACGTTGTGAAACAGAAAGCTACTGAAATTGAGAAGATGGCGGTGGTTTTTGCTTATGCTCATCATTTGCAAGGCAGTTCCGTGTACCTTTACAAGGACTCACCACAAATGTCTTTTAGAGACCCCAGGTTCTGAACATCAGCAGCACGGTTTTCACATTTGGTTCTCTCATCGGTAGAGTTGTCAAAGTTGCTATGGATGCTGTTGAAGGCGCTTTTACCACCACTCTACTCAGGGTCATCATGCATGAGCATCATGGAACGTAAGTAAGAGACTGAAATGTGGTTGCTTGATGATTGTTATGTGTTTGTCTATCAAAAGCTATATTAATTCCGTTTTTGTGTTTTGCTCATGGATAATTAAATGAGTCTCTTCTCATGTGGTCTTCTTTACCTTTGATTCAACCGCATTACGCTTGCTGATTCAGTTTCCTGTCTTGGATGGTTCTGCTATCTACTTTAATTTCTAGCACGACAGCATGTAAGTTTCCTCATGTCCATATTCGATTTACTGACTGGTTGGTTTATGTTTAACATTGGAAGCTCTACTGTTCATGGAGTTTGAGAAAGTGGCCATAATTGGCCCTCAGAGATCAACATTCACCTGTGTAGTAGCTCCGTGGCAGAGAGATTCCCTGGAAGCTTGCCTGACGAGCTGAGATTCGCCATTATGTCATCTGCAACCTCCAAAGTGTTCATCATCAGAGAAACTTCAGTCACCGGTACCATTTCCAGATTCCACTTTCTTTTTGTCAGAATCATCTCTTTTTAAGTTTTAAATTAAAAAAAATACCTTTCTTCATTCTTCCTCCTTATTTTACTCACCATTTAGCTCCTGCCACATATGCTTCCAAATCCAACTTTTTATAGTTAAATATTAAAATTATTTGTTTATTCGTTTCCCGTTCTTTCCGTTTCCTTCACAGAGCAGTGTAACAAGAAGCTTAAGAGAGAAATGAAGCTTGTGTCTGGTTTTATTCTCAAGCAGACCCAGTACTTAACGTCAATTTCCATAACTCCAATTGTACACTTTCATCTCTGACTCTTTTCCATTGCTGCTTCAAATTTTTTTTGTTAAACAGAGGATTATGAAAGTTTGATGTTGTGCATTTGGGTCTTTATCTAAGTACAGTTAGCTACCGAAAAATTACAAGATATCACTGACTGGTCTTTTTGGTATTTTAAGGAGCTTCAGAGTTTGTTGTGGAAGTAATCATACGAGATAGAGAGTGGGTTGGGGAGATAAAGTGAAAGTTCACTGAGACAGAAAGATATGAGTGAGTGATAATTGAATCTGTGACACCATTACATATTGAAGATCTCTGCAAGGTGCAGATATAAAAGTACATAGGCTGGAGCTTAGTAGCTTTTGGGGATTATTTGTGGTGTGTGGAGGGACATGCTTTCTTGCTCTTGCATTGTATACAGTGTTGATGATACGTCAATGTTCTGAAGAACCAGAGGCTATGCCATCTAGGGAGAAGCAGCCTGAAGATATCTCTGTCGGTGGTCCGAGTGGCTGCAACTAAAGTGGTTCCAGCAAATACAAATAATATGCAGGAGAGAGACCTTTATGCTCTAGTACGTAACTAAATAATACCTCTTTGTTGATAAAACTTGAGATCAAAACTCTATTTGTAAATAATAATCATTTCGATTAATATTTCTCTGAATATTTATCGATTAAAAATTCATTTAATATTTTATCAGTTTCGTCTCTATTATCTTCCTGTCAACACAGTGTAGTGCGTACAGAAAAGCTTGAGTAAAAGATGAAGTTTGTGTCTGGGTTTTAATTTTTAGGCTTCATTTTTTTTTTGGCGTTGTCGACATCGGAACATAGTGGAGTTTTGATCTGACTTTGAATCATCGGAACATAGTGGAGTTATGGTACACTTTCATCTCTGTCTCTGTTCCCATTGTTTCTCCCACTTTTTTGTGTCTTCCATATTTGCAGAGTATAAAAAGATTTGATTTTTGTGAATCAGGGCCTCTATCCTAGTACAATTAGCCATTAAAAAATTGCAAACACTCGTTTCTTGGGGTTTAGAAAGTTAAAAGGTGTTGACTAGAGAAGTTTTTTTTTGTGCACTAACTCTAATCCGCAAAAGTTAAGATTTTTGAGTATCTAACATCTGAGTGGAATTTTTTGTATTTGAAGGAGCTTTTCACAGTGATGAGGAAGTAATCATATGAAATCGAGAGTGGGTTGGGGAAAGATGAAGAATATGAGTGAGTGAGAGAGTTGAATCTGTGAACGCTATTACATAAAGAGGATCTCCACTATAATGGGCACTCAATTACTTGCTCCACCATTCCCTCACGCATAATGAGAAAGTGAAAGGTCAAACATAATTCTTCCCTCAACATTACATTTCAGCTTTTAGTTCTGATTATATTTTGCTTCGTAATGGTGTGTTAATTTCAGTGACGCATGTCTTGACCTTCCTCTCTTTTTATTTTGTGAAACAGGAAGCTGCAGAAATTGAGAAGATGAAGTGGTTCCTGCTTATGTTCATCATCTGCGATGCAGTTTCCTTACAAGGACTCACTAAAATTGTCTCTGCTAGACCCCAAGTTGTGAACATTGGCGCGGTTTTCACATTCGATTCTCTCATCGGTAAAGTCATCAAAATTGCTATGGATGCTGCTGTTGAAGACGTAAATGCTAGCCCCAGCATTCTTAACACCACGACACTTAAGATCATCATGCATGACACAAAATTTAATGGATTCATGAGCATCATGGAACGTAAGTGAGACTTCTCTGTGATTGTTGAATTATTACTATGTACTTTTTTGTCGAATGTTCAGTTATTTCCTTTTTATTTTTTTGGTCATGTAGAATTCAAAAAGTCTGTTCTTTACCTTTGAACCAACTTTTTATGCTTGCTGATTCATTTTTATGTCTTGGATTGTTCCTTTATCTACTTTAGTTTCTAATACTACAACACACAAGTATTCGATTTACTGACTGATTGGTTTATGTATCATATTAAAAGCTCTACAGTTCATGGAGTCTGAGACAGTGGCCATAATTGGCCCTCAGAGATCAACCACCGCCCGTGTAGTAGCTCATGTTGCAACAGAACTAAAAATTCCTATACTATCCTTCTCTGCCACAGACCCTACTATGTCTCCTCTGCAGTTCCCTTTCTTCATCAGAACCGCACAAAATGATCTCTTCCAGATGGCCGCCATAGCAGACATTGTTCAATTCTATGGTTGGAGAGAGGTGGTAGCAATATACGGCGATGATGATTACGGCCGAAATGGGGTAGCTTCCTTGGGAGACAGGTTAGCGGAGAAGCGTTGCAGAATATCATACAAAGCAGCTTTGCCCCCCAAACCTACTAGGGAGAACATCACCGACTTGCTGATTAAGGTAGCTTTGAGTGAGTCAAGGATCATCGTCATTCATGCTTCTTTTATCTGGGGACTAGAGTTGTTCAATGTGGCTCAGAATCTCGGTATGATGAGCACTGGTTATGTGTGGATTGCTACCAACTGGCTTTCTACAATCATAGACACAGACTCTCCGCTGCCGTTGAACACCATAAATAACATTCAAGGGGTCATTGCACTGCGCCCGCACACCCCCAACTCTATCATGAAGCAGGACTTCGTTCAAAGGTGGCATAACTTAACCCATGTTGGACTGAGCACTTATGGACTGTATGCTTATGACACTGTCTGGCTGCTTGCTCAGGCCATTGATGATTTCTTCCAAAAAGGTGGAAACGTATCTTTTTCGAAGAATCCAATTAGATCTGAGCTTGGGGGTGGAAATTTGCACCTTGATGCTCTGAAAGTCTTTGATGGAGGAAAGATATTTCTTGAGAGCATCTTACAGGTTGATAGAATCGGCTTGACTGGTAGGATGAAGTTTACTAGAGACAGGAACCTTGTCAACCCAGCATTTGATGTGCTTAATGTCATTGGCACTGGTTACAGGACAATAGGTTACTGGTCTAATCATTTAGGCTTGTCTGTGGTGCCGGCTAACGAGTGGAAGAACACATCTTTTTCGGGACTAAAGCTTCATAGTGTTGTCTGGCCAGGACAGACAACAAAAATTCCCCGTGGATGGGTGTTCTCGAATAATGGAAGACATTTGAGGATTGGAGTTCCAAATCGTTACAGGTTCGAAGAGGTAGTCTCAGTTAAAAGCAACGGGATGATCACTGGCTTCTGTGTTGATGTCTTCACTGCCGCTATTAACTTATTACCTTATGCAGTTCCGTTTGAGCTTGTAGCTTTTGGGAATGGTCATGACAATCCAAGTAACTCTGAGCTTGTGCGCTTGATAACGGCTGGGGTGAGTGAATGAATAATAAGCACTTTCCTAGAACCTGTTATGTTGATGGCTCTGTTGGTGGGTGTATTTTACATGTTTTGTGGATGAAACTTTTTTGTACACAGGTCTACGATGCAGGTGTTGGTGATATTACCATCATAACAGAGAGAACCAAAATAGCAGATTTTACTCAGCCCTATGTGGAGTCAGGCCTAGTGGTTGTGGCTCCTGTTCGGAAGTTGGGTACCAGTGCTATGGCGTTCTTGAGGCCGTTCACACCCCAGATGTGGCTTATTGCAGCTGCGTCTTTCCTCATAGTCGGTGCTGTCATTTGGTGTCTGGAGCACAAACACAATGACGAGTTTCGAGGCTCTCCTCGTAGACAAGTTATCACTACTTTCTGGTGAAAGCAGAACAAGCTCCAACTAGATGAACTCATTTCCAAACACTCTACAATCTTTCCAGTTCTTTTCTCTGAAATATTTCGTTGTTTTGCAGGTTCAGCTTTTCAACTCTCTTCTTCTCACATAGTAAGTGTTTAGTCGTTTTCCATTTAAAACTGGCAAGAAGGTTTCCAATGTTCTCTGCTGAATCTATACAGGAGAGACAACCACCAGCAATCTTGGAAGAATAGTGCTGATAATTTGGCTATTCGTAGTTCTCATAATTAACTCAAGTTATACGGCGAGCCTCACATCAATTCTCACAGTTCATCAGCTGTCTTCGCCAATCAAAGGCATAGAAACTTTGCAAACAAATCATGATCCTATTGGGTATCCACAAGGCTCCTTTGTCAGAGACTATCTGGTCCACGAACTCAATATCCATGAGTCAAGGCTTGTCCCTCTTCGCTCTCCAGAGGAATATGATAAGGCCTTGAGAGATGGTCCAGGAAAAGGTGGTGTTGCTGCTGTTGTTGATGAACGTGCTTACATAGAGCTTTTCCTTTCAAATAGATGTGAGTTCGGCATAGTTGGTCAAGAGTTCACTAAAAACGGATGGGGATTTGTGAGTATCGTTCTGAGTATGTTGTCACTGCATATAAACATCTCCCTACATGTTTGATGTCAAACAGTAGCCTGCAATTTATTTCTGAATCTGATATAGTGATAGTGCATGAACTGATGATGATATGTATTTTTTCTTTCCCTCTGTTCAGGCATTTCCGCGTAACTCGCCTTTGGCGGTGGATGTCTCCGCGGCAATTCTGCAGCTATCAGAAAATGGAGATATGCAGAGAATTCGGGACAAATGGTTGCTGAGGAAAGCATGCTCTCTGCAAGGCGCAGAGATAGAAGTGGATAGGCTGGAGCTTAAGAGCTTTTGGGGATTGTTTGTGGTGTGTGGAGTGGCATGCATTCTTGCTCTTGCAGTGTATACAGTGTTAATGATACGTCAGTTTGGGCAACAATATCCTGAAGAAGCAGAAGGATCTATCAGGAGAAGAAGCTCACCATCCGCACGTATCCACTCCTTTATCTCCTTTGTTAAAGAGAAAGAAGAAGATGCCAAGACTCGGTCCTCTAGGGGAAGGCAGCTTGAAGATATCTCCGTTAATGGTTCAAGTCGCTGCAACTAAAGTGTTTCCAGCAAAAACAATGCACCAAAGAGACCTTATAATGGCTCTAATATGTACTGACCCCTCTTTTTGTTGCTACACATGAGATCGAGCTCTGTTTTGATTTTAATCTCATGGCCACTTTGAGTAAATAAACGCTTCTAAATGTTTCTTCACATCACATGGTGACAAAGGTAAAAAGCTCACATTTCACAGATAAAGCACCAAGAGTATAGGAAAACTTAAACATCCCGAGGAAGCATTTATGGAATCCCAAGCTAGTGGTATGGATCTGTTCTTATTAATGTGTTCATCAAATACAGCAGGAACGTTGAAAAAGGCAACAGAGAAAAGAAAGTCATCCATCAGAGAGAAACGAAGCAGCAGCGTCTTGCTGTTTTGCACCAACAGAGAAGAACTCGGAGATAACTTCAAGGGGCATCCCCTTTGTCTCCGGTACCTTGAGGTACACAAAAACCCATGCGACAGCACAGACGATTGCATAAATGCCGAAGACTCCCGCCAGGCCAAGGGATTTGAGCATGACAGGGAGAGTGTAAGTGACGATTATATCACAGATCCAGAAAGTGAGGGCACAGATGGTGATGCAGAGACCGCGCACAGAGGTAGGGAAGATCTCTGAGCATAAGATGTTTGGGATGGCCCCAAAACCCATCACGAAACAGCTTAGGTACACCGTAACGCTGGCTGTCGATATCAATGCATTTGTTGTACCTCCAAGCTTCACCAAGCTTCCTACCACCAGTGTTACCAGCGACAGTATTAAAATGGGAATAGTGGAAAGCAACAGAGACCTGCAATCACGTTTTTTGTATTGTTACTTTTTCAAATTATACCATTCAGCTGAAAAAAAAGAAAGAAAAGCAGAGAGAGAACTCGCCTTCTTCCGGTTACATCCATTAACCTCATGGAAACAATAATGCAGGGAAGCATCAAGAGTGTGGTTAAGGCGCTAATGAGGAGCGATGCAGACTCTGCACCTATTCCAAGGTTTGTCAAAAGACTTGACACACCTGTTTCTTCTAATATTTGAGGTGTATAATACATTACTCCATTTATTCCTGCAAACTGCAAACAAGCTTCTTTTCCTTTGTTTTCTTCCATATTTAACTTGCTCTCTAGTTTTTACAGATAAAAAGGTATAGAAAAAGCATTACCTGTTGCAGTATCTGAAGCCCAACTCCAACTATCAAAGCTCTCTTTATCCCTGGTTCCTTCAGCTCCCTCCAACCTGGACCATCCTTAACCTCCTGTGGCAACATTGCAATCTCTCCTTTACCTCCAGGCATCATCGAAGCTTGGCTAACAAGTGCAGCAGCCTGAACATATCCATTCTCCTGATCAGGAACATCAGCTTCTGGGTGGAAGGAGAGAAGCGATCCACGTCGCGAGAAAGGATTGTTGTTGGCGTTGTTGTTGGCAGTTTCTTCGTGTATATACATTCTCTGTAGCCCTCCGTTGACTCTCTTACCATCTGCACCAACCTTGTCATTATACTTCCAAGCCAATTGCCATCCTCCGCCTATGCTTGTAGCTGTCGCTGTCTCACCCACGTTTGCCATAAACAAGCTGCTCTGTCGCCTCTGCATGGTCCCAATGGTCCGCTGGTTGGAGTCATCCGGCTCAGTGGTTGGCGGAGAAAGCAGAGGACTATTTAAGCTTTCATCTTGGTCAGAGCTATCTTCATTGTTTCTCTCTGGATCCCACTGGGACTCCTGCCTTCCCGTCATCCCCACTATACTTCCCATATTGGGGAAGACCATGCTGCGAGTTGACGTGCTCATGTTCTCAGAAGGGAGTTTTTCATGAATGCTACCAAAGAGAGTGACAAGTGGGTCCATGAGGGATCCACCACGCTGTAACATGCTGCCGTGTTGGGACGCCAATGCAAGAGAACTCTGTCCTTTCACTGGCTTAGCCATCCATGACTGTCCATCCTCTGGACCGTATAGTTTTATCTGATCTTTTCTCGGCAGTTCATGTCCACTCTCGCTATCCTCGTTGTCCGGTCCAATCACATATTCTTCTATCGACGTGTCTTTTCCTACACCAAGCCCTTCAACCAGCAGAGCAAGCTCGCCTAGATCACACCACAAGTTAGTCTAAGTTCAAAGTCGATAATTTATAGGTCTTAGTGTTCATCAAGACAAACCTGAAACATCTTCTCTGCCACGGAGTCTCTGCAAAACCTGTCTAGCTTCATCCATCCGCCCTTTGCTGACGAGCCACCTTGGAGATTCAGGTAAGAAGAAAGCCGCAAGTACAAAGTAGGCAATGGATGGAATTGACAGAACCCCGAGCATGAGCCTCCAGCTGGGAGATTCTTGAAGGGACATCCCAAAGACAAGACAATACGACAAAAACATCCCACCAGACCCACAGAATTGTGGGAAAGTGTTGAGTAATCCTCTGATCTCAGAAGGTGCGGTCTCAGAGATGTAGATTGGGACAAGAGTGACAGCTAGACCGATCCCAAAGCCATCAAGAAGCCTTGCGAAAAGGAGGACATAGACATTGGGAGACCAAAACATAACGATGCTACTCAGAAAATAGAGAAGAGACGAGAGTATAAGCATGGAACGCCGTCCTACTTTGTCAGAGACAGGGCCAGAGAAAGTTGTGATCAGAGTGGCTCCAATGAGAGACATTGCTACGATCAGTCCTTCTATCTTTGGTTCTTTCTCCAAATGAAATTCTTTCTTTATGTAAATTACAGCTCCTGCCACCAAAATAGAATCAACATTAACCATTACTCGCTTTCGTATAGTTGTTCCATGTTACAAAAAAAAAAAAAGATGAAGAAAGAAAGAGAGACACCTGCAATGGTAGCATTGTCCCAGCCCTGCAACATATTCCCTATTGCAGCGGCTAAAGCAACAAGCACTACACTCCTCATCTTCTTAATTTTTTCTCTAGTGATTTACTTCCTAAAATTAATAATCTAGTTTAAGACGAACATCACGCCTTTCTTCCTTCCCAAAAGAAACACCTTAATGTCCTAGATTCATTTCTTTTTCACAAGAATCTGATGGTTATTACCCTTAATATATGCGATTTAACAACAACAAAAACGAGTTGTTAAGTGTTTTGTATGTTTGTTTCTTTTGAAACAGAACAGAAAAAAAAACAAGTATAAAGTGATTTAATCAAATGCATGCAGCATTTTGAGAAGTGGTAATAAACGGTAAAGAGAGTTAGTCAAGAAGAGAGATAAAAGGAGAATGTGCCATGTCTACTATGACCGCTTCTTCTGTGTTTTTTTTTTTTTTTTCCGTAATTACCCAAATAATTAAAAGACAAAACAGAAAAAGAAATTTTTTTACCACAACTTCTTAACCAGCATACGCGCCTAACTACACATTAATCTAGCTGGTGAACTTCACTCTAACCTCTTGCTTAAAACCTCTAACTGAGAGAGAGTATCTCCCACACCTGTATGCATCTTAAGCGACTTGGCAGAAAAATTGGGCCGAGTAAAGCGCAAGGCCCATTTAAACTATCGACTCATTGCACGTGCCTATCATTAAAATCCGACCGGACGTTGAACCGGTCTTCTTACTATTTGAACTTTGGTTTTTCAATGATATCAATAAATCCCAAACCGACTCATCTTCTTCCCGCAACTTCATAATCTGCTTTCCCAATTCTCTCTTTCGTCGGAGGTCCTGTGAAACCTAGACATATCGCAGGTAAGTCGTAATTCACATAGTCAGAGTGAGATCTCGATTAATACTCTATTCTCTGATTTTTAATGGACATCATCGTATTCTATGGTTTATTTTATGCTGTTTCGGGTTTAATCTTGTAGGAAAAAAAATTTCGAGATTTGTTAATTTTTTAATGATCATCTATTGCAGTGATGCAAAATTCAAAGGTTCCACCTATTTCTGAACCAAAGAGAAAGAAGATTTCTACTCCAAAACAACCATTGAGCCAATTACCACCACGAAGCGTGAAAAGATCTTCAGCGAGGAACACATCGGACCAGGTTTTTGCGATTTCCAATCAACTAGAGGTGTCTCCTAATTCAGATGCATCTCCAGGAAACGAGTATAGAGCACTGAGACGCAAGTATATGCTGCTAGAGGAAGATAGTTTCGCATTGGAGAGAGAATTAAAGGAAGCTGAGGACGAGGTTAGAGCACTTGAAGATGAGAAGCTTGAGCTCTTGGACAAACTCGTTGTTTTGGAAGGTTTAGTTGATCCTTAGATTCTCCCTTAGCACTTGTCTTTGTCTTTGGCCTTATTCATATGTACAAGCCACCATATATAGTAACAACATTGATTCTGATTACACAACTTAGAAGTTTGGAGGTTGGTATAGAAAACTCTGAACCTCACTTTGTTGTTGGTGTCTTTCAAGATGATCAAAACTAATACAATGGTTTTGGAACAAAAGACATAAACTTACTACAGTTTCATACTAGTCTTGAGTCAAGAATCCATTTTGATTCTACTGTATGCGCAAACTCTTGCCAAGAAGTCTGTTGAGTCCCAAAGTTTAAATTTTGGTGTTACTCTGACTCTAGTGCTAAAAGCAACCCCAAGCTGTGACCAAAATGTTGTTTATTTGCACCACGTGTCCTTCATCCCCATTACGATGATAGATTAGATATTTATATTCAACAAGTATAACGTGTGGCTTAAAATCGATTCACCGCTTCAGACTCTGTTTTAGAACAAAGTCGAGTGCTTTCTTCTTCTCCTTGGCTCCTTTAGGCATATATGGCCGCGTCTCTAACTTCCCTTCCGACCACTTTGGGTCTGAACCATGGTGATGAGTGTTGCTACCGTTTTCTCCCCAAATCACCATTGCCAGGCCATCCTCTTGCCGTGAAGAGGAACATAATGGGTCACTCGCTGCATTACGAACTTAGTACAGTGAGGAGATTGGTCGTGACGGCAGCGACGGAGGGATCTAGAAAATCTAAAGAAAGTGAACCGTCTTGGGCGAATCCTGACTCGGATGAACCACCTCCTTGGGCTAGAAATGAAGGTAGTTCTTCTACGTCGCAAGAGAGCTTTGAGGTTCCCTTCTACGTTTATCTGCTAGCCTCCGCGATTACTGCCATTGCTGCTGTATGCTTCTTCTCTCTTTCACTCCCATTTTGTCTTTTAATTGCCGAATCAGTATCAAATTTTAATGCATCTTTTGGTCTCTATTGTAGATTGGTTCTGTTTTCGAGTACTCAAGCAAGAATCCAGTTTTTGGGGTATTGGATTCTGACAGCATCTTTTATACTCCTGTGCTTGGATTCTTTGCTCTTACTGGAATCCCAACTTCTGTGAGTTCCTTGTCTCTCTCCTTTCTTGTGTTCAGATTGATCCTTATGTTGCTCCTTCAGCTGAAAAAGAGTGGGGTTTTGCGTGTAGGTATATCTGTGGTTCAAATCCGTTGAAGCTGCAAATAAGGAAGCTCAAGAACAAGATAAAAGAGATGGCTTTCGTTAAAACCGTGTTGTGTGATTCTGCAACTAATACTGTGATTGTTTTCCTCCACATACTTTGAATATAATTCTGCATTTCGAATGAGCTTGCTTCTGTTCACTATTTATTACCTCTAGATTATTATTTTTCTCAACGATTTGTGAATTTTCCGTTGAGTGAATGCTGCAGTAATACTGCAGCTAATTAGAGTAAAGTAATGTGGAAGTTGCCTGCAATTTAATGCTCATCTCAACATTCCCATGTAAATGCATGCATCCTGGTTTAGTCGTTTAGACCACATGAGGTCAGTTTCGTCCTCTCTTTCGCGGATCAACAAGCAATCAGCGAGCTGATGGTAGTGTCACTTTTGGTTGCCACATTTTGACCTCATCCACAATGAGTTGCTAGAGAGATCCAACTTGTTATGGAAAGATGTTGCTTGCTTTCATTGGAGTCACAATATCAGTAGATGTTACTTCCTTGGCGCTTGAAGAAAGTAACAGGTGAAAAAGGAGGGTCAATTACTTATCGACTGATTGTGCTAGGCCCTTTAAGGGAATGATCACACACAATCTCATGTGTTTAAACTGGTCTGTATGTGAATGTGATAAGTCATGCCCTAGGCTCAGTTGAGATATCTAGTGGTATGCAGAAATTGTTAAAAGCATAGCAATTAAAAGGTCATTTGGCCCAAAATAATGAAGATGTACTTATGAGCTATAATGAAGCCTTAAAACTTTAAAAACTCCAACTAGGCAAATTATTACGGATCAAATGAGAAAGAATGAATCTTGTCGGGCTCTTTAGTGACGTGTTGTTTTTAAAAAAGCTGGGTTGGTTAACAGATTGGTTATTTGGGAGAAGAGTAGATAGATCTGACTAGAATCTTCGATTCATTGTCGTATTTCATCTGTGAAGCGGACAAACCAAAGAATCCGCCGGAACTGGAGATATGGGCGGTTCCAGAGAGTTCCGAGCTGATAAATCTTCAAACCAGTTCCACTCTATCGTCGCCATGGCTATCTGGCTTGGCGCCATTCACCTCAACGTCGCTCTTGTTCTCTTTTCTCTCATTTTCCTCCCTGCTTCTCTGTCTCTCCTGTATATACCCCTTTCTCTCTTTGCTTTCACAGGTCTCAAATTAAACTCTTTTCAAATCCTCTGAAATACTCTGTTTTCAGGGTCTTGGGCTTGCTCTCTGTGTTTATCTTCATACCAATCGATCACCGTGGCAAATACGGACGTCAGCTCGCTAGGTACTTCTTCCTTTTATGTAATTCAATCGCCAATCGTTTTTTGTTCTTGAATTCATTCTGTATGTTTGACCAGGTACATATGCAAGCACGCGTGTAATTATTTCCCCGTCTCTCTGTACGTTGAGGATTACGAAGCTTTTCAGCCTAATCGTGCCTATGGTTTGTCAAAATTTCCTTCTTACTCCAAAGTATCAAACTTTAAAATGGGTTTGTGATGTTATTGACTTTTTAACCTGTGATGCAGTCTTTGGTTATGAACCACATTCGGTGTTGCCGATTGGAGTTGTTGCCCTTTGTGATCTCTCAGGGTTTATGCCTCTTACTAAGATCAAAGTTCTTGCTAGTTCTGCTGTGAGTTCATGCTGCTTACTTAGTCTCTTTGTCAGTCTTTAAGCTTGTCCCTAAAACTCATTGTTTTGTAAAATTGATTTTAGATCTTCTACACTCCCTTTCTAAGGCACATATGGACATGGTTAGGGCTCACCCCTGCTTCTAGAAAGAATTTCACTTCCCTTTTGGATTCTGGCTATAGTTGTGTTCTTGTACCTGGTGGTGTGCAGGAGACTTTTCATATGCAACATGATGTTGAGGTAACTTTATTCTAGCTCACTTTTGCTTTGATGAATACATATTCTTCTTAGGAAACTTGGATTTCTTAGCTAGTTACAAGTTTTAAATACTTGAATTAATGCTATTCATATTGCTGATATCTGATATATATAATAGAGTTTGTAAACCATAGAGAAATTGGTGTGTGTCTCCTACAACATTCTGTTAATTTCATTATTGAGCTCTATCTCACATTGCAGAACATCTTCCTTTCATCGAGAAAAGGATTTGTGCGCATAGCCATGGAACAGGGGACACCTCTGGTTCCAGTTTTCTGCTTTGGTCAGGTAGGCAAAAAGAGTATTTCGCAAGGTTTTATGCTCTATGTAGTTATTTGTCTTCATGTACCTGCAACTCTCAAACTAATTCGTTTGTCAGATTCAGTATTCAGATATTGTAAAGTTTCTACTTTACATTTATATGTTTCATGTATTTGTTTCTTCCACAGTCACACGTGTACAAATGGTGGAAGCCTGATTGGGATCTCTATCTTAAATTATCTAGAGCAATCAGGTTTACTCCGATTTGCTTTGGGGGAGTTTTTGGGTAAGCATAAGCCTTTTTGGGTTAGTTCCTTTTAGGTACATCTTGCCTATAAAATTCTTGAAACAAAAAAACAATTCCCATTTCTTTTGTAGATCCCCATTACCATATCGACAGCCTATGCACGTGATAGTTGGTAAACCGATAGAAGTTACAAAAACTCTACATCCGACAAATGAAGAGGTTAGTCATCTTCTTGTATATTGTGGTATATAGTTTCTTCTTAGAATGATGGTATAAAGATATAATTCTCGACTCTAGCACTAGCCGTTACTGCGTAGAATGGACTTGTAAGTTTAGCATTCATCAACTTATGGTGTTATTGTGCATCTCAGATTGCTAAGTTTCATGGCCAGTATGTGGAAGCGCTTAGGGGTCTGTTTGAGAGGCACAAGGCCCGAGTAGGCTATCCTGATCTTCAATTGAACATTCTTTGAACAAAATCTCCAATGAAAATTACTACTTGTGTATTAATAAGTACCTTGGAGCTGGATTTGGATTAAAATATACACATGATCACATGTATGTCTTTTAACATAGACTGTTGTAGTAATGGAATACGTTTCTTGCTATATAGCCTGTAAATTATATGTTAACCTGTAGAAAAGTAGTAAGTGGTAACTTTTAGGTGGAAGCCATAGAAATATAAGGAATTATTGTTTCGATGGCTCTTGTTGCTTGAATCTTGTAAGATGAAGACATCTAATGATTAAAAACCAAAGAGTGTTTCTTCTAGAGCGACTCTTCTCGACTTTTTTAATAAAGTTTAACACCCAAAAAATAATACTCATGTTTTTCCTTGACTTCTGACAAAATAAAACTAAACTGTTTGTAAATCCCTCTAAACAAGTTAAACCACCAAAATGTAGTAAAAGCTCTATGCGATGAGAATGAGTCTAACACATAAAAAGATCATTCGAATTCAAACACAAGGTGACATGAACTGGAAGCCCTGACCACATCATCCAACTCGTTGCGCATCCTTTTTCTTGTTGCCAACTTATAGAGCCTTTTCGGTTCAATGGGATCCGTGGAGAAAGTTGCTTTCTTCAGCTGACTTGCGTTCCTTAGAATGTATGTAGCCACTTCTTTCTCTTCCTCTCTTCCCCAATTGCAATTTCTCCACACAAATGTCTCCAGATGGGACAGCAAACATTCAGGGACATCCTTTGGTTGATTCCATGTCCCTTGCTCCTTATATTGTTTTTTGAATTCCAAACTACGCTGATGAAGACAATGCTACCACAGAGGAAAGGTAATGTATATTATTTTTTAACCCCAACGAGGGATCATCAACAATAGCTAGCTTGCTAATAATGAAATGTCTTACATCAATGAGCTTGAGGACTTGTAGTTTAGGAGAGCTATCAAGCATGAGCGTAAGTAGAGTCCACCACTCCAGTTTATGCGTATACATTTCTAGATATACCAGCTGAGAGTAGATAACTTCAGTGGGACATGTAATCTATTCATGAGGCAATTATTAGTACTATATACAGAAACAACAAAAACCCACAAAGTTACCTTTAGAAGTGCGATACAAAAATTACCTGCAAAGCTAAAAAGTCCAAGGAAAGACGTTTGACTGACTTGACATATCCCAAAATATTCTCATTGCCTATCTGCTCAACGTTTCTAATAGTGGCCTCAACTAGCTCGGATGCATTCTCTATCAGAATAAACTCATGACATATTAAACTTACAATTTCCAAGTATTTCAAAGAAGGAGCCTTTATCACATATCTCCTATTCTCTCCCGCACTTGAGGAATCATTAAGCGAAAAAGTCTTCAAAGATGGCGCCTCAATGGTAAAATCGACTACATTATCACTAAACGGACCTCGATGCACAACCAAATGTTCAAGATAAGGGCAGCTAGCAAAAAGGTTACGAACAGATTCATCACCTTTGTACACTACACCTTGAAGGTGAAGAGTTCTAAGGGACTTCATAGAAACCGGAGAATGAACATCCAAAAGAACTTGATTCTTGAGTTTTAAGGTCTCAAGCGTATCAAAGCAAAACAAGCTAATTGGAAGTCTGACTGGGGGTCCATGGTAAACACGGAGATCGAGTACAAACTCACGGACATTGCGTGCAAATGCAACAGTAGCCAATACTCCAACATATACACCATCGATATGATCAGATGTCAGTGCCAGGTGCAAACTCTCCAGAATTGGAGCTTTATGTGAAAGCAAAGACTTGGTAACATTTTCTGAATATTTATATATGTTTCCATAAGATTCAAACTCGAGCCTTGATACCATTTTCCAAAGAGAACGCCATCGTTTAGACAAAGCACTTGTGGCTATCACATTCTTTGTTGGAATCAAAGACAGTATATGCAGCAGCAAAGCTTCAGGCAACTCACTGATTCTGTCCTGACTCACATAACCTAGCTTTCTCGAACTCTCACCACTAAAATTCAAAGAATAGAAGATTAAGAATTAGGCTATGGAGCTTACATTATTAAGAAGAGTTCATAAAGGATGATGAAGCAGAGAAAAGAAACAAACCCTTGTTCCATCAAGTGCTTTGCCTTCCCAAGTTCGTTCCCAGTCATTGCTATCTTATTACAAAAACTCCAAACGCAATCTCAAAAAGGGTTGATCTCTTCTACAAAGAATCAACACTGAACCTGTGAGACTGGAGACATACGACGGCGAGAAGATTAGAGAAAGATGACGAGACTATTGAGAAAATTTTAGGGATTGATTAATTAAAACCGGTTTTGTTCGGGTGGAATTATAAATCAAACAGGCTCCAACACGGTCAACCAACCATGAACCATGGTCACTTTCGGGTTGGTTTTGAAAATAGAAACATCAAAGGCATTTATTAACCAGAATTTTCTCGTTTGGTTCCAAAAAAAAACTAACATATACAATATAAAGATCATTCGAACACAAGGTAGCATGAATTTGAAGCTCTAAACCACACCATTCAATCTTGTTGAGCATCATATCATTCCCAAGCTTCTCTTTTGGATTCAATAAGTCTTGTGGAGAAAGTTGCTTTGCTCAAATGTCTTGAATGTTCTTTATCTCCTCCTTTTCTCCAATCAGATCTTGTCCACACACACAAATGTCTCAAGGTGAGACAACAAACACACATTTTGGTTCATTCCATTTCCCGCCCACCATACCAAACCAAACCATCTTTTTATAAAATTTCAGATAATTTGATGAGACAAACGATGAGCAGAGCCAGAGACTGGAATGTCCTACTGTTGCCAATATTTGCATGGACCGAATCAAAGCAATAAAACAGAATTATCAAATAGATGTAACTAACTTATTTCCGTGCATCATATTGTGACACGTCTGTTAACACGTCATAAGAAGATCAGATATACATACAAATGGAGTAAATTGCAAGAAAACGACATGAAAACTAAAACGACACGGAATGAAAAATGCCTCTTGAAGCTGACTCCCTCAAAACCTTAACTACCCCTACCCACCTTTTATATCCCACCACCACTTTCTATAACATCTTTGTCACTCTTGTCAACTCTCTCTCTTTTTTTATATATTGTTCTTTTGAATTATTCAAAAACAAGTTTTTGAAA
Organism: Capsella rubella; assembly: GCF_000375325.1. Lineage (NCBI taxonomy): Eukaryota > Viridiplantae > Streptophyta > Magnoliopsida > Brassicales > Brassicaceae > Capsella > Capsella rubella. The sequence goes on from NW_006238919.1 coordinate 9,202,224, forward strand.
CATTCTCTATTTCTCTTTTTGTCTCTCTGTCTGAATTCTGTTTTCTTTTCTCTCTTCTTTTGTTTTATGTTTTAAACCGCCGATGAACGATCGGAGTCTCAAAAAGTCTCTCCCCGGTAAAAGCAATCGTCCGGCTGATGAGAATCTAGCTCTCTTCTCAGTCAACCGTGAGGCCTCTTTGGATGGTATGAATGATCTTCTATTATATATCTATCATTCCTCCATTGACTTGTCTTTTGCTTTTCTACAACAACGCACACATATTGAAACCATTCTAGCTTTCTAGTTGTATTTAGATTGCTGTCACGTTTTGCATTCCAAGAGAATACTCTGTTCATCGCTTTCCACAATTAGTTTGAATGGATGCTGCACCAATATCAAAAAGACCTTTCCGTGTGTTTCAGTATTCAGCTTTTCAATCCTTTACTATTTTTTTCTATGTGGCATGTACAGTTTTGTTTAAACTAGGAAGAGAACAAGCTAAAGTTGCTAAGCCTGAAGCTGAGGATGTGAAGAAACTTGGAAATGACTCGTAAGTTACTTGGTGTAATGTACTCCCTCATTTGAATTATCCTGACATAGACAATGTAAATAAGTATGAAATATCTTTGTTTGCTTTTAGGCTTTATACTATTCCTGAAGTTCCATTGGGAACTCTCTCTAGATTGGTTCTAGAAGCTAGAAATACAACTTTTAAGCTTCATTCCATTTCTACTACAAGGGCTACTTCAAGGGTATGATGCACAAAAAATATTTGCCTACATATTCATATCATTAAAGAGTTTCATGTAAGATTTCAAATCAAATCTCATTCGCGCAGAGCGAGACCGAGAGCGATCCATCGTCAAGACCAACTAGAAGCGGTTCAACAATTCGTCCTTCCAACATTCCCACTCTCAGATCCTCTTCTGCCCCCAAGAAGACGACAACTGCAACTTCAGCTTCTGTTTCTACTCCAAAGAGGACTGTCTCTCGATCTTTAACTCCCGTATCACGCAAAACCCCTTCACCTTCTTTAACTCCTTCAAGAACCAGTACAACTACTTCAACCACTCCTTCCTTCAAAAAATCTGGAGACGCTCAAAGATCAAGATCGTTGACTCCAAGGTCAAAGCCTCAGGTTTCTGAAAATTCAAGTAAGAGCAATGTGCGTTCTTCCTCTGTCTCATCACGCGGATGTGTCCGTCGTGATGGATGCACATCAGCTTCAACAACACCTCAGACACCGCCAAGAATAAAAGAAACAGTCACTCTAGCGTTTGGTAGACCAGTGGGGAATGTTAATTCACCAAAACGGAACACTTCCCCGGATGTTACAAAAACAAGGCCTAAAGGGCGCTCTGCTTCACCTTCTCTGATTCCTACTTTTTCAGGCGCCTCACATACAACATCAACTCCCAAGTCTGTAAAGCCATCTGCAACTGTTGCGGATTCAACAAGGTCAGGAAGGAAATTGCCAAGAGCTTCGGTTCAAATGGCTATCAATCACTTGGTAACATTCTCTTGTCATTGTTATTAGAGCCGATTTTGTCATTTAAAACGTCTATCATGGTCAACAGTGTAGTAACGTTTTTTATGAGGTTTCGCTTGACGATGATAGTGTCACTTTAAATGCAGGACGTGGCAAGAAATGGTAAAGTTGGAAAACATGCGTTTTCAAGCACAACGTTGTACCCACACAGCATCAGATCTTCCTCGGGTTTGAGAAAGCAGTGTGGTAGTAGTGAAGGCAGCTGCAGCAGCAGCAACCATGAAGAGGAAGAAGGAAGAAGCTTAGCCAAAGAAGGAGATAATACAGAGAATAAGAACGATAGTGCTCGTTATGACGCATTCTTGAATGTTAAAGATGTGAAAGATACAAACTGGCTACTCAACATTGATGATGAATCTCATCATTCTCTCATCTTCGACAATGCTTTCGACTCTCCTCCTGACCTCTTCTCTCCACGTTAACTCTTTTTTTTCCCTTTGTTTGTTAGTTTAAAACAAGAGAGCTACTTGGAAAAATAATCCTGTTTCACTCTTTCTAAAATTTCATGCAATCAAGAGAAAAAGAAAAAAAAAAGAGTTATTCTACTCGTTGTGTTTTTCTTTCAAAAGTGTTGCTTGTATTGATCAACAGAAATATACAGCTTTGAGCTTTTTGTTAGTGATATACAGTGTTTTTAGAGTCTTTCACCCTTTCTTTTATGTTCATTTTGAGTCGTTTATCGTATTTTAGTCCGTCTTTCGTGTCTTTCGAGTCGTGTTTTGAGTCTTGAGCAGGGGATAAGCGGTTGGAGCAGAATTGACGCGTTTTGGACCAGTTTCGGGCAAGGAAGTGGAATTTTAGCTGATGCAGAACATGGACCGATCGGTCCATCACCCAGACCGATCGATCCGACCGGACGGACATTTTAGGAACAAAACGATCGATCGGTCCTCACTTCCGATCGATCGATCCTATCACCCGGACAAGATCCGGCGCCTAAAGACCGATCGGTCCATCTGTTAGACCGATCGGTCCATTCCAATTTCGGTTTCCTTAACCGGAGTTAACTTCTATTTTCTTCTGTAATGGGTATTAAAACCCAAAAAGACCTGTTTTTCATGGTACGTTTTTTCACAGCAGTTTTTCTGAGTTTAGTCTTGTAAGCAACATCTGGGATAGAGATTGATCCTCTTTGACAATTTGGAGAAGATTTCTAAACCTTTTTCTTATTCTAATCTATTGAATCATGTTTCCTTTAAAATCTATTTGCTTTGTTTCGATTGTTATGTCTGAGTAGTCTCTAAATTGGGTTTTAGGGTTTCAAGTAGGAGAATTCAATGATTTGATAGATTAGATGTCTTAGGGAATTCTTAATCATTAGGTTCTTCAATTTACATGTTCTCAATGCTAGAATAGGATTGATCACCCTGTTTTAGAACTTAGGCTTTTATGTGTTTCAGAGATGTTCGATAAAATGCCTGAATGAATGTAAATTGAGCATTGTATTTCTAACCTGCGAGAGTTGATGTTAGAACGCTTTGTGAACCAAATGAACATGTTTGATAGTGCAAATTTGGCTAGGAAATTACAAATGAGAGTTTAGTAATTGAATAGTTGGATTTAGTGATTAATGTCTTGAGAGAGAGTTAGTCTAAACTTATGTTCATGTTCAAGAACGGTTCTTCATGTCTGAATTCCTTATTGCTTTTATTTGTTATTCATTGATTCTCTGAAAATACCCTGCAGCCCAATGTCTTTAATTCATAAGTTTAAATCTCTCTTTTATTTGCATTTTTATTTACAAAACTGAAAAGCAAACAAAAACCCTTTCCGTTTTAGTTACGAACGAGTCTCGCAAGTCTTTAATGTACCATTGCTCCTTGTGATCGATCCCGCATATACTTTACTTCGGTTAAGTTATCGGGTTAAAAACTCGAGTAATCAGTTAGACCCTAATTGTTTAGTTCAAGTTACTTCCAAGAAAAGACACTAGTATAGAAAAAGGTGTATAATCGTTGTTAGTTTAGCACAAGATTAGTTTAATAAAATCCATATAAAACAGAGAAGTGGTGAACGGGTGACACTCGTTTGTGATGTTAACTGTCCCCTTCCGGCTATTATTAGAGTATCATTTGGGTTCGTTCTCTCATAAGTGGGTCGTCTGGTTTGTTCACAAGAGTTCTGTCTTGTAATGGTTAGGAACGAAGCATCCATTACCAAAAGCGTTATAGACAACAATCCAAAATAGTACATTGACGCGATTCATGTTTAATGTTTTGTAGAAAGTGAAAGAAAAAAAGAAATACATTATTTTTTACACTCTCCATCGTGGTAGTATCAAATACACAAATCCAAAATTCTAAATAAATAAGCAGCAAAGGAAATAATAAATAGTTAAGGAAAAAAATATATATAAAAGAGAAACGAACCCGTCTCCTTTTGGATGGAGCCAGTTTAGAAAGGTAGGGAGTGTGCCGACCGTGTTGTCAGACTCTCTAACGTCCCTTAGGATTCATGATCTGAGAAAACACAGCACTTGGAGTGAGTCCATCTGAATCTTCGCTGGCCAAACTCCGACCACCGATGCTCATGTCTATTCCACTGCTCCTTGAGTCCGTCACATTCCCTTCATACACATCAGAACTCTTGTCGTTCTTCCCTTTACAGTTGCCATCATCGTACTTAATCTTATCCATGTCCAAGTCACCGCATATTCCTTTCCCGCTCTCCTCTGCGCTTTCCTGAAGTTGCAATGCAAATTCTAAGTTCCACAGAACATCTCCCATCGATGGTCTCTCAATGCCCTGGTCTAGCACACACTTCATCGCGGTTTCAGCAAACTTTTTAAAGCATTCCGGTGTGATCTTGCCCTTGAGATATGGATCAACAATCTGGTCAAGCATGCCTTTCTTGTAGCAGTATGGTGCCCACTCCGCTAAGCTCACTTGTTCTTTTTCCAGTGTCGGGTTCAAGGCTGGACGCGCGCATAGGGCTTCAAAGAGAACGACGCCAAAGGAGTAAACATCGGATTTCTCAGTAAGTTGCTGCCTTCGGAAATATTCTGGGTCAAGATAACCGAAACTTCCTTTCACTACCGTGCTTACGTGTGTGTGGTCTAGTGTAGGACCAGTCTTCGATAGACCGAAATCAGAGACCTTGGCCACCCATTTCTCATCCAATAGAATGTTTGTTGTCTTCACATCTCTGTGGATGATTGTGTGTTTTGCGCCAGTGTGTAGATAATGTAAACCTCGGGCTGCCCCGATGCATATCTCAAGACGTTGCTTCCACGGTAGAGGAGAATTCTGAGTTTTGTAGAGATGCTCCCTCATTGTACCATGAGCCATGTAATCATACACTAGAATCATTTCGCAGTTCTCTTCACAGTATCCGATCAGCGACACAAGGTGACGGTGTCTAAGCTTCGAAAGCATTTCAATCTCAGTCTGGAACTCGTGTACACCTTGCTCAGACATTGGGTTTCCTCGCTTGATGGCTACTTTTGTGGTTCCGCCATCAATTTCTCCTCTGTAAACCTTTCCAAAACCTCCAACACCAAGCACGCGGGACTCATCAAAGTTTTTAGTGGCTGCTTTGATCTCAGCAAAGGAGAAGTGACGGCATAGATTCGACGGAAGGGACGAGGCATAACTTCCTGTTGTGTTCGTCTTTGCCGAGCCAGCAGAATGTGAGTTTCCATAAAGAGACAGTGGAAGCCACCCTGATGTTGCATCACTTGCAGGCTGGTAATCACCACGCTTACGTCTGCGGTAAGCGCCAAATACACAGAAACCGATAATAAGGGCCAGAACGAGCGCACCACTGGCTGCGCCAGCAACAACAGCCGTATGGCTATTTGATTTCTTAGCACGCGGGCGTAGGACTCTAGATGGGTCTGCAGTCACCGGTGGACCAGGTATAGGATTGGGACCTGCCAGATTACCATCAGAGTTATTCATCTTGAATATCTCAACTCCATTAAGAATAGCATCATAATACTCAGGCTTGTTAATAGTGTTTGGATGAAGAGCAAGCCATAGATCTTGCTGTCCCTTTCCATCAGGTGGATTCACCACGTAATCCCTGTGATGCGGAATCCCATTTCCATTGGTCCAGCCAGCCACATCAGCTTCACCCTCAGCTGTTTGGTTGTTGAGGTAGATTGTAAACACCCGTTGGTTGATCTTAGTGATGTTAGGAGAAACCTCACAGAAATGAAGCCTGACAAGGTAGCTAAAACCAGAGTCAATGCTGAAAATCCAAGTGAGATTGTAGTTGAGATTGATTTGAGCAGTTGGACCCATGGACCTTGCAGTTGAGTAAACATCCACAGGAGCAACATAGGAAGGAGTCCCCGTAGGGTACTTAATCGTCATGTTAGGATCAGCAGTCTCAGGAATCCCAAGGCCTGCACCAAAGAGATAAGGCTGATCATCATACCACGATCTGAACAAACCCGTATCCGCAGAAGGGGAGATATCATTCCCTCCAACATTGAGCCTGTAAACATTCTCAAGAGCAGTACTGTTATCAATAGTAATAGAAGCAGATGATCCCACCACGATCAAAGTGCCATCAGTGCTGCTATATAAATCAGGCATCGAAGTGACCTCAATCCCATTAACAAAGGCATAGGCATTAGAAGGGGTTGATTCGGGAGTAAAAGTCATGTTCAAGGTTCCACCTTCAACATTGACAATGAACTCCTTGATGATGAAAGCGTAAGTCAACGCGTCCGCCGTCTGAGCAACACTAAAGTTCTTGAGAAGAGTGTAAGGACCAAAGGAGACAGAGAAGAGGGAGTTCGTAGCGTTGAGACCATCGTACGAGTTTGGATAAAAGTAAAGACGAACGAACTTGCGACCTGAGGCAACGGGGAAAGTGTAAGTGAAAGGAGATCGGAAAACTCTAGCCGTCATGTAAGGAACTTCGGGAACAGAAGGATCTTGTGTTAACGCCGGCGATGTCTTTGAGTCTCCTGAAGAAGAAGATAAGAACTTGGATTTGACATCGGAGATCCATGTTCTGTTATCTGTGTCACGGAGATCAGAAGCTCCACCACAATTCAACAAAATCTTCTCTGTTGGAGAGTAATCATCAGCTGAGATTAAAGAAGTTGCAGATAACAGAAGAAGAAAAAGAGAGAGACGGAGTCGTCCCTCCGTGATCTTCATCGATCACGAACAGTTCCCCACGGAAAGATCTTCTTCTCAGATCTGTCATAAAACAGAATAAACACATAAAAAAATCAAAACTGTGAAATTTTCACAGATCTAAAAATGGAAAGAGCTATGTTCAGTTGATTAACGAGAAGTAAGCTTAAATGGTAAAGTTTGAAATGAGTAGTAGGGAGAGTGAAGTGAAGAAGATGAACATACCTGAAGAATCGGGGAAGAAGAATCCCTAATAAGCGATGAAATCGGAAGAGAGTTTTGTTTATTGTTTTGGAGAAGACAGAGAGATATTTGGGGGAAGAGAGAGAGAGAGAGAAGAGTTGAAAAAAAAGGAATTAAATGAGTGGGAGAGGTTAGCAGTATTATTTAGTTAAGACGACAAAACGGACAGCATTGTTGCCTCCCTCTACGCGTTTTACGTTTTTAAAATAATCTAATAAGATTTGATTAATTTTGGATATTGTATACTGTATAGTTTAGGTTTTGGTTTTTTAAAATTCATTGACGCCGGCTTGCTTAAGGATGAGTTAGAGAAAATGACGATAATGACCTTAGGAGTACAGCTGGAATTACATGTCCGACCATCGTAGGATAATGTTGATTGGTATGGTATATATGGTGTGGGATACTGTATGACAGTTCATGATATAAAGAACAACAATTTTAGAAACGCGTATATATTTTATTTTTTTATGTGTTCGGTGGTGACGAGTGACGACGACCGCTCGTGGCTGAGCTGGTGCTACTCTTTGTTTATAAAATATTATTATACTCCTAAAAAGGGAAAGCCTGGGGGTCTGTTTTGATTGTAACTCTTTTTGTTAGTTTTCTTTGTTTACGTAATCATGGGCCTTTTTTTAATTCTTGTCTCTGTTTCACCTCATATGGCCCATATAGAGAAGTGGGCCTTCTCTATAAGTTTCTAGCACTGAGAGTAGAGAGACATAAGAATGTACTATATAATCTTCTTGATGTGAATTGTTCATGAATCATGAATAAGTAGTGTTGGTACAAAAAAGTTCACAAGAGTGTTAAACACTGGAAAAGGATGGTAAAGTACAAAAAATTATAATGAAAGTGTTCACCATATGCAATGATACAAAAATTTGAAATTAAAATTTTGGAAACAAAACACAAGATTTCTGGTTGGGAGTAGAGGAGGACTGTGGTACAAAATTTGACATTTCAACTTACTAAAGAAAAAGAATTTCAAAAATATTTTATATAGGCGAATTGTGTATACATGAACCTTTTGTTTTCTGTCTTTGTCTTCTTTGCAGTAAACTCTGTATCCGAGTGGTTTTGATTCTTCTGTTGTCACTGATTATATAACACACAATTAACTCTAGTCATCCCAGTCATGATCCCAACCATCTCGGTTTGGGGCCCTTGCTGTTAAGCCGTTGGCAGAGATGCTGACACCTTTTCCTGCACCACCGGGCGATTTCACAGCATTGTTCTCATCCCAATCATCGTCCCAACCCTCGTCCCAGTCTGCTGTCTCCACATCATGGACTCCTGACTCGTTTTCCAAGCCTGGCCCTCCGCTCAATTCTAGCTCCCGGTAAGGCACTCCACCGCCTGCACGTCGGTTCTTCCGGCATAGACACAATGCCCAAATTCCCCCAAAAATTATGACAGATACTATCAGGAAATAGGCACCGTTAATGGGGGTCATTAGCTTTTCATATGAGGGAAAGCGGAATGGTAACGTGTTTGCTTCTGGTGGGTACATATGAAGCACACACTCTCCTTTCCCTGCATCTAGTTTGATCTTGTCTATGTCTCCACTAATGGATATGTTTACCTGTGCAAGTGAAAGCAGATCGATTCAGTTTAGTACTGCATTGTATCATCAAAAATAACAAAAAGAAATCAGATTTCCATAGACAAAAATGCCAAAGATAATGCTTTTATCAATGGAATCAACTCGGAAACGACATACCCTTTTACTCTGGTGTTTTGGCAGTGTCAGTTCTTGTAGAGAGTTAACCGGAAGAACAATCTTTGCTTTTAGAGATTTTTCACCTTCATTTTGAACTAGAACCAACCAGTTAGCAGAACCTGCAATTATCAAACACAACTTATAAAAAAAGAAATTTAAATCAACCCAAGCAAAACCTACTGTTGAAAACAGAACATACAAAGCGGAAAGGTTCATGTTGTCGAAATATTTACAAATTAACACAACCTAAAAATGTCAAACATCTGCTAGCTTTTGTCGTTTATTCTGCAACAAAGGTTTCCAACAATGTAAAACCATATGCTAATTTGATCCCTAGTTTCATAAAGACCATCTCCACAACTTATCCAACCATTTTCATAAACATATCTATGCTGCAAACAACCCTACTATATGGCTTTGAATCAAGAAGAAAACACCACTTATATCATTGCGTTGTTCAACAAAAAGGAACGCACCATGCCAGAGATGAAACCAAGAGTACCTAAATAAAAAGACAAACAATACTACAAGAAGGCGCAAATATATCAGTACCTTTATCAATGCTCAAAGTGCAAGCCACCAATGAATTATAAGTTGTACACATGTTAGAATTTCCTGCACAGGTCTCTACACTGCCAGATTCTGAGCTCTCCTTAACGTCATCCACCTTATCAGAATCTTTAGCCACAGGTGGACTCTCCTTACCTGGCTCCGTCCCATTTTTCCCACTCTCCAAACTTTTTGGAGGCGGCGCCATTTTAGCCGGGAGCTTTCCACTATCCTGACTATCCGTTAAGTTCGCTGGAGGTGGAGGCGGGCTAATAGGCTCTGTTGTATTCAACACTTTTGTATCATTCTTCTCAATTTTAGGTTGCAGTTGTGGAGGAGGACTCGCTGTAACAGGCTCTTTAGGATTAGGATTCGTCGAATTACTATTTAGCAAAGGAGATTCTGATGAGGTAACATTGGGTTTAACATTAGGCAATTGAGAGTTCTGGAAAAGAAAAAAACATAAGAGTAAAGTCAAAACACATTGTTCAAAACCTTATCTAAGATCAAACGAGAAAGCACACAAAGAAGGAAACGAATTTTACTTGTTTAGTGGTTGAATTTGAATCCTTTTGTGTGTCTTCATCAACTAACTCACGAAGGTTCCCAAACGACGTTACATTGGAGATGAACAAAATCAATACAAGAAGTAACAAACCCCAACTTCTATCCATCGCAATTAGGGGTCAAACCCTAAATTTATGACTCGATCGGTTGATTTATTAGCCAGTGGCAGTTCTGATTCGATCCAAAGATACTTACCGGATTTGGTACTTTGCAACAGAAGCTCATTTTTTTTTCAGGGTATCAGTGGTCTGGTCGAAGCAAAACGCATCGCAGATTCGTGGATCACACAGTTCAAAATCACCAAACTTCAATTTCACGCAGAGGATTGGCAAAACAGTTAGACAGATGGATGATCGATGTAATCGGATTTGTTGGCTGTCGACGATCGATGAAGACAAAGAGTTGATTTGTCTCTTGTTGTGTGTTGGTCGTGTCTGAAATTGAAACTGGATCGAGTCGGAGAGCCAAGTCGAGTTTCAGTTTCACGATCCCTCCACTCCACGGAGCTGTCGGAAAAAAAACATATTTGGGCCGTAACTTTTTTACAGGCCATACATAATCTGTATAATAAGGCCCATTAAGTGATTTATTTGATCAAGCACTCTATATGTTGGAGAGTGAGTGACTCATGTTTGAGGCGTTTGATTAAAAAATAAGGGTGATTTGGTTACAAAATTCTTATATATTTACGATCTTTAATTATTTATTTATTTTACCTAATTATGTCTATAAAAGTCAACTATTTGTTTGCCAATTACACATGTCTTTATCGAAACTTCAATTTGATCGAAATCCAACGTCTCACCTTTCCTAAATGATCTGCATTGGTGGATCAGATCAGAGTCTACCACCACGCGTTAAGTGAATTCTTCTCTAGGTTATCTCTCCGACATCACACAACAAAAACATTGGGGACACGTGAGGTTAATTCTTTGTTTGCCATTACATGTGTCTTTCTAAGTTTAGATTCATTCTTATATATGGGTTGTGTTAATTTTGGCATTTCCTGCAACCTCTTGAGTCTTGGTCATACGTACAATGTTAAACAGTAAACTCATCATGTGGTACATTATAAACTTAATTAAGTATTTCAGTTTCAAAACATGCTTTTGCTCTTAAAACTTCCATATCTTTTTTAGTTCTTTCTACACTGTGATTTCCTTCATTAACAAAGCTATTGAGACATGAATAATGAAGGTGTTAACCAACAGTGATTCGTTATTTGAGAGAGAGAGAGAGAGAGAGAGAGAGAGAGAGAGAGAGAGAGAGAGAGAGAGAGAGAAG
>NW_006238919.1:9213313-9472965 GCF_000375325.1 Capsella rubella
GAGAGAGAGAGAGAGTAACATATGAAATGATTACAATACATAGATAGATAAGAAAATAGAGTCATAAAAATGAGAGATTACAGGAGAATTAATACATTTTTATTTAGGTGAAAATAACAAAAAGCTGGCAAGTTTGAGTAGTCGTCGACATCAGATCATGATCAGCTTACATAGCCTCTTTTACACGGCAGTCGATATACTGAAACATTTGAACAAACAAAGTTGATAATGATGACTTTTGGATATACTATACTCCAAATGCATTTATTCATATATACAAGCATTTTAAAAAACTCGTTATAATTCATTTTTGGCATTATCAACGTAACAATATTTGAATTAGTTACAAAACCTATATTATTTTTATATATCCGATCATGTCAAAAATTATACTATAGTAAGAAAATCAAAAGTTATACGATAATATTATAGAGTAGATAAATATCACCAGTCTTTTATATGAGTTAATTATGACTAATACCAGTAATTTATGATTTTCAAACTATTGTTAGACACTTAGAGTTTATGTAATTATCTAATACTTGGATTAAAGAATACAGTAAAAAAATTATTACGGAAATGTTCTTCAAAATAGTTATAATCCAAACAAAACAAAACAAAAAAAGGTTAAATGGAGACGTACTTGTCACAATTGGTGCTGAAACTGATGGGGTAGGGAATTGAAAGACCACAAGTGGTAGGAAGTGAGGCCACAAGGCCGGTGTTGAGGCCCTTGATTTCTCTACCCGCTACTTTAAGGCACTCACATACTTGTTTCCGATCCGCTGTGGTCTGAGCCATTTGGTACAATGACTTGACTCCCACGCAGCATGCTGATGGCAATGGACCACTGTTGACCAAGTAGCTCACGCACTGTGCAAGTGTGCTCGTCACTGTCCCACACTGGATGGTTGACTCCGCTGGGGGTATCATGTATACTGTCAAGACGATGAGGCATGTGATGATCTTTGGAGCAAACGCCATTTTTGTGCTTTTTTATATTGCTTTTACTTTTGTTTGAGGTCGGTATGGTTTTTATAATTGGAAAAAAAAACTCATGAAGGTCATGCGTACCCGTTAATTATGCGTTGTTCCATATGCATGCAAATTTAATGAAAATTAGTATTTTTATTTCGTTTTAATTAAGATTGAAAATACACATATTCCAATGCAATACGTTGGTTTCCCGATCTTCGCTCAATTGAGTTTCAAGAAGATGTAATGTAATGGCACCACCTAAAGTGACTAATTAACTAATGGTTATGTGTTAACTAATTTTTCTTCTAGATGAATAACAAAATGAACTGCCTTGTTACTTCGAAATCGTATATTATCGATATTTTTTTTTCCTGAAATTATTAGATAACAAATTTATGCATGTAACGGAAAATTATTTTTGATCAGCAGAGAAGAAAGTTGAAACCTATGCTTATTCTTTCTTACATGAAGTGGGAACATAGGTCATCGATCTCAACTAGATTTCATAAATTAAGAGACTGGAAGTAGAATTGGATTGCATTGATTTTTGAATATACAAGAAATGTGTGTATTTATGTCAATTTTTTGTAGTTTAATACTATATATATGTACTACTTGTACATGGCTAAAAAGGTCGTCGTAAGGCTAAGCACATACTACTACTATTTATGAAGCCACACGTGACACGATTCAAAGAGAGTAAGAAAACTCTTAGACATGTGGATCGAGAAATTGGTGATCGTGATCAAGTGGCGATTCATCAAGAAAATAACAAAGAAATAGAAAAAATGGAAATGGTCCAAGTAGATATTTGCGGACCAAAAACATCAAATGGTAACGACTAAAGAGGTGGAGGAGGTATCAAGGAATGAAGATGACAAGAGAGGAAAGCATGGAAAGCAATTACACGGGGCAAAGAGATTTGTATGTTATTATTGAAAAGGGACTCTTGGAAGCTATACGGTCACACGTACGTGGAGATATCTAAGAGGATCTCCCCAAGTCGTAAGATATTATCCTCATTATTGTGAATCGATTTACCTTTTGTCCCGTCTTTATTCTACATGCATGATAGCGTAATGTTTATACTTATAATTTTGTCTTTCATACTTGGAACAAAGACTCTGAAGATAAAATCTAAACTTTTTTGGGTACATTTTCTAGTTTTTTATTAACAACTGCATGTAACCATGTAGAGGTAGGGTCGATCGATCGACATATCACATATGATACATTTTATACACTCACCGACGAAAATATTACAAAGAAAAGAGTGAGAAGTGTAAATGAGCAAGTTGTGTGAGTGTGAGGAAGTTAGATAAAGGATTGATTAAAGAAAAGTGAGTCACTTTTGATGTGATGTTTTTCCTAATCTTTTTTTTTTTTTTTGTTGCAAAACATAACATTTTGAAGGATATTGCTAGAGTGAAAATTAATGAAATCGAACCCTATTTCACGGAATCGAAGTATATGTTCATAAAGTATCATTTTTGCCTATAATTAAGTCAACTGATCATAACAATATCGTATGAAAAGAACCCTAGTGTACGGATCCTATTGCTGCGGAGAAGAAAGGGAACGGATGCATTCAAAGCCATGAACGTGACCAAAGTGAATGGCAAGAGTTTGAAGATAATCCAAATATCGTAAATTCCATAATATCATTCGAGGAGTACATAACAACACAGACGACCAATTAAATGGACCGTCTCACTCATATATGAAGAAAGACATGAAAAACACAAATTCTAAAAACACAGCAACGATAATAGTAAAATGATACACTCGTACGTATAGTGACATCTTAATTATTTTTAAAAACTCTCTCATATGAAAAGCCTTCAACGTCTATGTCCCGTTGTTGATCACCTGACGCTGCAACCAACCAAATATATCAAACAAATATCCTTCCATTAAAATGCTAACAAAAATATTACAACCTTGGAGTTGAAGAAAAAGATGTAATAAATAGAGAGTGAGAGAAGATTACGTGTTACAGTTGGTTCTAGCACTGATGGGGTAAGCGATCCTAACACGGCAAGCACCAGGGAGATGAGCAGCACGACGTGCGTTAAGTCGGGGACCCAAGGCTCTAGCTGCTCCCTGGATGCAACGACAAGCTTGTTGGCGGTCACGGGTGGTACGAGCCAAGCGGTTTAGCCTCTGAACACCAGAGCAACACCCTCGTGGAATGATACCGCCTCGGGTCAAGTAGTTATAGCATTGACCCAAGCTGCCAGTGACTGCCCCGCAAGAGATCGCTGCCTCGGACGCCATTGGAGCGGTCACTAACATGCACACGATCATCAACGTTGACAACTTTATAAGTCCCTCCATATCTTAAAAACTTTTAATTTCTCTTTCTCTTTTACTTAAGTAAGTAATGAATTATTGGATGATGAATAATGCTAATGAAGGTTGGGTTTATATAGAGAGAGCTAAAGAGTACAAATGCATGAAAGAAGAAGAAGTGAGGTTAGTTGGTGGTTGGTTTCATTTATTGCATTGCTTCTTATTTATGTTCATCTTCTCTCATCTTTGGCTTTTGTAGTTTAAATTAATCTAAGCCAATTACTATGTACTCACCGTTTTGTCAGATCTATCTATAAAAGTATAGTTCATTCTTGTATGCACATTTTTTTTTTTTTTTTCGGAAAGACCAATCACTGTTCTACATATGTCTAGCTTAACAACGCGTCGACGTTGGTGGTATTCAGGGCACTGAAACAGAGTCTCACTTCTCTTGTGCAGGTAATAAAATTTTGTCTTGGATCTCTCATTTGTTATATAAGTAAGGGTGTGTTGGAGAAGTAATACATTTTTTAAAAATAATTATAAAACTAGTACAAACACTATTTACAATTAGGAAAGTAGTACATTATCACTATTTGCTACTATTTCATTGATATTTAAACACTCAGAAAAACATAGTATTTACGAGTCTGCCATTAAAATAATTATATAATATAATTCATACAGCATATTTACTGTACATACGTACAAAATTATGTTTTTGTACAATAATAATATTATTACATAATATCATCTGTACAGCATATTAGTGTACAAATATATATAAATATGCATATTTTGGTATACTATACTAGCTGTACGGATAAAAATGAGTAATTATTTACATATATTCGTACACTTAATAAGCTGTACGGATACGTCTGTACATATTTATGTATGAATATTTTTGTACATACGTCTGTACACATACTAAATTGTACAAAAAACATTTGTACATATGCTAAACTGTACAAATAAATATTTATATATAAAAAAATTTAAAATTTATTAGCAAAAGGCATATCAAATTATAGAGGAAAAAACAAAGATTTTTATGTGTCAAAAATATTATTGATATTATTTTTACAAAAATTAGTATGTTAGTTATAAAAATTTTGGGGTGATAAAAGTAAGAGGAAAAAATGAAAAAGAAAAGAAAAAAAAAACAAAATCCAGAGAAAAAAAAATTGCCCCTCATGTCATTTTATTTTCTCTCTTTTTTCCTATCTCATGTTTTCTTCTATCTCACATTGTGGGTCCATATGACTATTTTTACAATTATAAATAGTATATGTACTACTTTCCTAATTATTTTTTGAAAATGTACTATAATTCCTATTAATCCTATAAGTAATTGGGCCTAAAGAGGCCATCTAGGATCGGAAATTTTATTTATAAAGGTCAGTTGTTCGTTCGTTCGTACGAATAAGTTTTGTAAAGTGATTCTTTGATTAACAGGGTTTGAAACAGCGGAGCCATGAAAACTCATAATAAGCGATGTCGAAGGAAAAAGCAAAAAAGTCAGCAGCTCTCAAAGGACCTATTGATCACACAATCTTCAAACTCGTTAAGAGAATACTCAGACCCAATCCCAGTTGATGTTCTTCCTCTTAAACAGAGAGCTAGGATAGTCCTACAATATATTTAAATGTTGCACTTGCAAGGGTTTTTAATTTTTTAAATATTTTCTATGAGCTTAATTTAGCATTCTCAGTTTTTCCATTGTCGATATATTGTGTAGCTTGTAAGTTGTAACTGTATAATTACAATGAATACGCTATGCACATTCAAAACTTGGAAAACTTAGAATGATATCTTGTCTAAATACACATGTAAAACCAAATCCAAATTCCAACTTGATCATATATTGGTAATTCAAATCAATTTCATATAAATTTTTTTCTAATATACGCTTTGACTCTCCCCTCTTTTCAAAGATAAGAAAACTGAAGCTCAAGATACAAAGAGAGGCGTACGTGAAAGTAACAAACAGTCCACAAAGTTGGTTCCTTTGAAATTCAAAATTATCAATTTATCTTCCGATTTGGATTAAAGTAATTAAACTTTAAATAATTTGCACCGATTCAATCAAGATCGTATGAATTCGTTGGGTTTATAGAGGTTTTACTGTAGTAGGGGGCATGGTATATGCTCCTTGCTCCAACTCATCTCTCACTAAACCATTCATATATATATATAGACGAATATGCATGATTTTTATCTCACTCCACGCACATTCTTTTTGGTATAGACAACTTAAGATTTAGGCTGATAGGCATATCAGTCAGCTAGTTCAGTCTCGTCCGTTTCGAATTTTGTCCGATCTTTTTGAAGTCTAGTTTGACCCGGGCAGAGCTATAGTGTATAAACCAGTTTTTCCTTTCAAACCAACGTAGTTCCAAATGTTCATCCATTTTTATGCAAATCAAAGTTCAGGTTAATTCAAATTGCAAATTTAATAATCGAATATATTACAAATTTTCACAATGCTTATCGTTGCCATCAAGATCATATACTATCTGCGTGTATATTTGTGAAAGTTTCCTCGTGCATAAATCATACAGAACATGTATGTCGTTGAAATTCTTAGAAATTACGATCTTAAGAATACAAGTTAATGCAACTGAATGCTGATATTGTAACCTAAATCACGAAACTTAAATTCTATTAAACCAAAAGGTTACAACTTACAAGGACAAAGTTTTTCTTTAGACAATTCATGTTTGATAAGAATCTCTTCTTTTCTCTGGTTCTGTTTTAAGCAACTCAGGTTAATCCTAGATAGAGAGAGTTGAAAGACCAATTCCAAGTATAAACTGCAGAAACATACATATACTTTCACTATGACTCACTCCACCTTGCCAAATTCTCCAACATTTGTGCTGCTGCTCTCTACTACCGTCTCTCTTACAAACCTACAACAAAATTTTCAAGTATTAGGTTTAAGACAGAGAGATATCCACATGAAGTGGAGAACAGGAACGCCATTTACCTCGCCAGCTTCTCTCGTGAAGATTGTAAGACGTAAATGGAGAGTACAAAAGAGAATGTGAGAGCTGATCACAAGTAGACAAAAAAAAAAATACATGAGTGTATCAGCTTAATTGTCCCCCTTCACTAGTTCGTTTATTAGCAGGAAGAAGAAGGATTTACCTGAGCCAAAGAGGACATAAAATCCTGAGGATACATCAATCTCTGACTGCTCTTTCCTGCATCACAATAAAGTTTCTCAGCCACGTATCAGTAACGTGATGTTCCTTAAGCTTTGTGACTCGACCGTATGCACAAAGTTATTAGGAAGGAGAAAGAATGAAAGCTGGAAGAAGTAAGCGAAATTAGTGTACCATGTGTATCTAACAAGAACATGTTTTGGCCAGTGTTGAGGATCCCAGAACAGTTTGTGGATCTCCGGGTGTGTATTCAAATCTGTTCATGGGTAAAATCTCCACTAAGATAAACTCTGATGTGGTCTTTAAAATATTTGAAGTAACTGAATGCTACTTTGTGACATAGAAGCAGAATTGCAACTTGTAAAAACAGAGCATAGAGAATGTGAGACTCCTTGCTAGAAATTGTCATAGCCAGCATAACCATGATTCAGGCAACTTGTATAAGATATAGAAACCATGAAGCATATATGACCATGAAAATGTAAAACTTAATTCAGTAATGCCACCAGACAGATAGACTTAATCAGTCTGTGTGCTAGAAGTAAACACAAGAGCAGAAAAGGGGCCTACAAAGCAAACTGCCTATATATTAGCACCCAGTGTCTCCAAGAAGGAGAAGATGTTTTAAATTTCACTGGATAATGTAAGACTCTGGAAATTAAAAGCAGTGTAAAACTGAAGCCAAGTTATCTACGGCCTAAGACATGGGCACAAGCAACCAAGTATCACAATCTTGAAAAGCTACAATCTACTATGGCCCAGATTCGTGAGGGTTTTCAGATATGAAAATGATACCTAGCATACCAGGTTAGGCCATAAGTAGTGCAGACAAATTTTGCAAATTCTCTCAGAAGGCAGACATATTAGAGAGGAGACACATAAATCAGGACAAGATATAGCCTAGATAAGGAGTATTACGTACAGCTATGGGGCATATCCATAACTTCAGCTGTGACTCCAAGCAGATCACCACCAGAATATCTCTGTGCAAACGAAAAAAAAAACAAGCCACAACTAAATATCCAAACACTGGCAATTTTCCTGGGTAGCATGTTTATCTAGTGAGTCAACGCATATAATTGACTCAAAACCAATGTTAAACATACCAAATTTACATCGATCATGGGCACTTCTGAGCTCTTACGGTTTATGACCAAAAGCCAGTGAATCAGAAATTTCTCACTTCCAACTTGGAATTTTCTGCATGTAAATCATCCACAATCACACATCAGACACCTTATAACTCTTAACTCGCATATGACTACTGTGCAAATAAGAAAACAAAGTCGCCATATGACATCGGAAGAACACAATCCGCAACAAGATAAAACTAAAAACACCATATAAAATTAGATTACTCCAAATCATCAATCAAAATAGATGAGAAATGGTGATGAACTTGCTTGACACTTAAACCAAAGGAACATCAATTTCAATTCAAAAGCACCAAATACAGCAAAAACATCGTCAATTCAACTGTAATCAATATGAAAAGCAATCAATCATCTCACATCTTATAAGGATCAGTTCCTGTGTAGCCAATTGGTTTCGCTATGGGGATCAACACCTACAAAATTGGCAAAGAAAGACAAAGTTACCAATCTAATTTCCGTGATTAAGCCATCAAATGTCTTAAACCTATTCACACAGAGTACCTCACGATTAACGGCGAAGATCGGGCAATGTTTTCCGATCACATCATGCCAAGTCGTTCTCGACTGCCACAATATCAACAGATCCTTTAGTCTCCAATCAAATTATAAAAGTAATCTCAGCTAACATGGTTTAAAGAAGAGTACGAACAGAGTGATATTGCCCCATTTTGCTCATCCGGACGATATCTCCAGGTCGGTAAGCGCTGGAGAGAGTCGAAAACAATAGAGATATCAGAACTAGAGCTTGAATAAAAGCGTTCCAATGTCTCGATCCTGCCACCACAGCCATGCCCGCCATAACTTCACTTCTTCGGCGAGGCTTTGTTGCCGGTAATTTTGTTCGCCGGGAGATTTAGAATGGAAGCGGAGGTAGAAAGACAATGAAACGACTGTAAAAGAACTCTCGCCTCCGCGTTGTTATTGGGCCAACAACATCAGGCCCCGACTTTGATTTATTAAACTAATAATAGGGTATATTTTCATTTTACTGTTATTGGGCCACAAAACATCAGGTCCAACTTTGTTTAGAGTTTTGTCATAATTTTCCTTTATTAGAAAATTCGACTTTTAATAATTTCTACATGAAAAAGGAAATTTTGTTTTTATGAAAAATTAGACACCTTGACCTCTACTTTAGATCCATCGATACAGTCATACAGACTCAGCTAAGATGATTATTAACACATCAAAAGTCACACCAAAGAGAATACAAACAAAAACATCAAAGTGTAACGGCTAAAGTAGCCACAACTTAGGCGTTTCGAACAGCTCTCGTAATTTTTCGATCAATGAGTTTCATTTGCAATCTCGATGTTATCAAAGGTCTTTAATTAGGTTTGATTTTTGTCCTTTTAGTTGCATGTATGTTTTTCTCGTGTAACGGTGAAAGACTGTTGGAATTTTCTTCTCCTTTAATTTAAGCTAAATGAAACGATTGTTCTGGCACGAAAAAAAAAAGGTAATGAAATTATTGATTTGACCAAAAAAAATAAACACATTGTTTTGCAAATTATGTTAATAGCTAGGAATGGTAAAATTTTGCTATATTTCATCTTATGTTTTACTTTTTTTGGTTCTATATGATAAAACAAGTTTGTATATAACAAAAATTTGGTTCTTTGTTTATAGGACGGGACGAAAACCACAAATTTTGATTTTTTTCTACAATATAAGAAGCTAACTAAAAATTTTTCAAGTTAATATTGATCACGATAATATAATTACTAGAGGCATTTTTTGGTTTTACGGACTTTATCGTGATATGTGGACAACACGTCAAACAAAATTATATTTGGAAAGACTGACAAATGATCAAACTTAACGAACACATGAAACACAGTTGGATCCTTACATGATCTAAACTGAATAAAGGGATCTGAAGACAATATTGCCAATTATATTTCTGGAATATTTCAATTTGATTTGTACTACATGATCGAACTCCCTAATATTAGGTCTTATTCAACACATATGATAAACAGGTGTTTTCAACAATAAAATATTAAGAAAAGAGAGTAATACGATACATATATAAATAAGAAGTTTATTTTGTTTATGAATTGTTGATATGATAAATTTTAATTTAATTGAAAAAGATATCACTAATAAATAATTGTTCGTTAGATTCTATAAAAGGAAATATATATATAAAAATTTGCATAATAAATTTTGTATGTTCGGTACAAAAAGATAAACAAAAAATTAAATATCTAACTAATCATTTTCAGAACATTATAAAGTAAGAAAAAAAATATTTAAAAAACGCGCGAATGTGTTCTTGAAATCTCTATAAAAAGAAATTTCTTTTTATAAACGTTCATAAGAATTTCAACAACGAAAGTATGTATTTGGTACCTACAAAAAAACTAAACAAAACTTAAAGTTAATAACATGATAAGAAAAGGATAAGCAAAATCCATGAAAGACATATAAAAAATCTTTGACAATTCTCTTAAGACATTCATAAGAAGCAAAATTCTTTAAAAACTTAATAGAAGAATATCTGAACTTTAGAAATAAATAAATTCAGAAACAATAAAATCTCCTGCAGAATCAATCACTAATCAAACTTGAAATGATGTCTTAAGAATTTAATGCCTGGTCGTGGTTTCTAAATACTGCATCGTTAAGGTAAATAGAAAGCTACACA
Source organism: Capsella rubella (assembly GCF_000375325.1). NCBI lineage: Eukaryota > Viridiplantae > Streptophyta > Magnoliopsida > Brassicales > Brassicaceae > Capsella > Capsella rubella. The sequence continues at coordinate 9,223,558 of NW_006238919.1, forward strand.
AAAAGAGCCACATCTCTCTCAAGGGTTTCAAGATGCATTCGCAAAAGTAAGACAAAAACTTTTGGTTTTTTTCCCCTTGTCCTCTTTTTTTTTTTGATGCAGTGACCAAACAAAAAAAAAAAAAAAGACAGAGAAAGAACATCAATACAACAAAATCGGTCCTCAACAGTAATCACTTGGGATCTTTCAAAACCTAGAAGAAGAGAAACAAAAGAAAATCATCTCTTTCTTCTTCCCCTCTAGAGATAATCTCTTGATTTCTTTGTTTGCTTCATTTGTAGTCGCCTTGTTCGTTCCAACTTCAATCCGATTTCAATTTCTAAAAGGGGCGTAGTTTACAACCAAGTGATTCTCCTTGTTTGATCAATCGGGTTCTTCTTGTACCAATCGTCTTTTTTTGTTTAGTTTTTAGGTTTTGTTGTATTTCCATGGCTGCGGATCTCGATGATTGGTCTGTATTGGAAGCAGAGAGTTCGTCCTCATTCTCACCACCGCTTCCGCCGCCTCGGTCTCTGTCCAATCAACCGGAGTTTTGGATGAGAGTGGAGGAAGCCACCCGTGAAATTATCGAGCAGGTTCATCCAACACATGTCGCCGAGGATCGAAGAAAAAATGTGATTACGTTTGTTCAAAAAATACTCGGACATAAACTTGGATGCGAGGTAAAATTTTGTTTTGAACGTCCTGTGTTGTCTCGCTAGGCATTGGCTTTTGTCTCTCTTTGCATTTTATCATTTGGAAAACAAAACTCTCAGCCGTGTTTTAAATGTAGGAACTTGCTTGAATCGGCGATGTTGTTCTGCATTTTATCTTGACTTCTTTTGATGCTTTTGCTTCAACTTTTTTTAATCCAAGTTGATGGCTTTTTTAATGTAGTCTTCTGTGTTTTAATTCTTAAGTTGATGGCTTTTATTGTAAGATGTTCTAAATTCATGTACTTTGTTTGTTGTTTTCTATTTCGAAAGTGGTGTGCTTTCTCGCACACCTTTCTATTGCTTACCAGAGATTGATTATATGATGTTGCGGCTTATAACTTTAATTGTCTATGGATGTGATTTGCGAAGCTGTGATTTTTTCAGTACTGGTATGTGTCTTTCAGGTACATTCTTTTGGATCAGTCCCATTGAAAACGTATCTTCCTGATGGAGACATTGATCTCACAGCTTTTGGTCGATTTATACCCGAACCCGAGGAAGATCTGGCGGCTAAAGTTTTCAATGTACTTGAGAGGGAAGAACGTAGTGGATCTGCCGATTTTGTGGTTAAGGATGTGCAGTTAATTCGGGCTGAGGTTTGTTTACCTAATCTCTGTGTAGTCAATTCCAGAAATTAGCGTCTACCATGTGTATTCCAAGTATGTATATGGTGTTTATGCATTCCTATCATGTTGTTTGTTATCTCCTTAAGTACCAATTTTTTTTTTGCAGGTTAAGCTTGTGAAATGTTTGGTGCAAAATATCGTGGTTGATATCTCTTTTAATCAGATTGGTGGGATATGTACTCTTTGCTTTCTCGAGAAGGTAATCTCTCTTTTTTAAGCATGACCTTGCTGTGTCAAACTAATTTTTAACTGAACTTTTTAAAGGTTAAATACAGTTTAGGTTCATTTTATCTGCTTGATAGATGTATACCACAAGTTGAATGTTGCTAATCTGTCATAATGAGATGGTTTTTACCCAACTGCATGATGAGTTTTCTGGTAGCTAAATAGATTTTCCTGGATATTGCAAATTGTTTGCTATACCACATGCATGCAATAATAGGTATTGGGGTTATTTATCTATATCAATATTCATGACAACAATTTTCAAAGGATGTGATTGTAGAAGACAAATATTTGCTTCTTAAAAATTAATGTTGACGACTTGATTACGCAGATCGATCGCCTCATTGGAAAGGACCATCTTTTCAAGCGAAGTATCATACTCATCAAAGCTTGGTGCTACTATGAGAGCCGTATTCTCGGGGCTTTCCATGGATTGATATCAACATATGCTTTGGAGACATTGGTCTTATATATCTTCCATCTCTTCCATTCATCATTGAATGGTCCACTAGCGGTAAGAGTCTTTAGAAATTTCGAGGGATGCTTAGTGGTTTAGTGTCATCTTGATTTGCTTAACCTTTTTTTCCAATAGGTTCTATACAAATTTTTGGACTACTTTAGCAAGTTCGACTGGGATAACTATTGCATTAGCCTGAATGGTCCCGTCTGCCTTTCGTCTCTACCAGAAATTGTTGGTAATCATTTCCTCTAGTCTATGGAAAACTTAATTCTTTTTGCGATTTCAGTATCTGCAATTTCTTTCTCTAATCTCTAACTTCTGTAGTTGAGGCTCCCGAAAATGGGGGGGAAGATCTTCTGCTGACCAGTGAATTCCTTAAGGAATGTATGGAGATGTACTCTGTACCTTCACGAGGATTTGAGACAAACCCTCGTGTGTTTCCATCAAAGCATCTTAATATAGTTGATCCGCTTAAAGAAAATAATAATCTTGGACGCAGCGTAAGCAAAGGTTGACTGCTTTCTTTTCTCCAACCATCTTTTTTTTTTTGGTCCTGCTGCTATCTTACTCTATATTTAGATGTTCAAGCAGGCTTAAGACAGTAGCTTCTGACATGTCACTGTTCAGAGTTTTAGCGTTCTAAAATATTTATGGTGGGTTTACCTTAAATTCTGGGACTAGGGTATGTAGCTTTTAAGTGCAGGCTAAAATTAATATATTTTAGCATTTTCTTTTACCTGGAAATGAAGGAATGTATAAACATGAGAGAAACCTCTAAATTTTGTTAGCTCTAGTCATCCGTTGATTTATTCTCGGAGTCCTTTTTTGGTAAAATTTTAAAGCATTTGGATTTTACTTTTTCTTATACAGGTAACTTTTATCGAATACGAAGTGCATTCACATATGGTGCCCGGAAGCTTGGACAGATCATTTCGCAGTCAGAAGAAAACATAAGTTCTGAGCTTCGTAAGTTCTTCTCTAACATGCTACACAGGCATGGGAGTGGCCAGAGGCCCGATGTCCTTGATGCTGTTCCATTTGTAAGGCACAACAGGTATAGTGCTATATCGCCAGCTTCAACTGTCAACCATTTCCAAGAAGGCCAAGTGGTTTATGAATCAGAAACCTCCAGTTCATCTGGTGCTGCTGGAAATGGTAGACATGACCAAGAAGACTCGTTGTGTACAGGAGTAAGTACAACTGGGCATGAGTTAAGCAGATCACCTCGTGAAACAGCCCCATTAGTTTCAGAGGAACGATTTTCAGGAGATGCAAAAGACTTGGCTACTTTGAGGATCCAAAAGCTTGAGATTTCTGATGATGCAGTTAAATCTCCGTGCCTTAGTGATAAGGAAAGTGTCTTTCCTTTAAATGGTAAGCAACATTCTCTTCATCAGATGAGAAATGGAGAACTTTTAAATGGTAACGGGGTGGGTAAACAGCAAGAGAGTCTTGCTGTTTCTAGAAGAGTTAAAGATATACATAAGAATGAGAATGAGAACGAGCATGTTGGTCATGAAGACCTGCCGTTTATTGGTTCAGTACCTTTGCCACAGGAAGACATGCATCTCCAATACTTGGGTCATTGTGTTTCTGGAACTCCAAATAGGCTGTCTGACCTCTCAGGCGATTATGATAGTCAGATTACTAGTTTGCGATTTGGGCGTTGGTGGTTTGACTGTGTCCAAAATGCTATTTTCGTTCCACTATCACCTGGGCTGTCTCAGGCGCCGAACAACAATTCATGGGAAGTAATTCGGCATGCTCTGCCATACATGCAGAATGCACCTGCTCCTACAAACACCAATGGAATTGCTCCGAGACATGTTTTCTTTCATGTGAACCCCCAGATGATTCCAGCTACTGGTTTTGGTATGGAGGAATTACCTAAGCAAAGAGGAACTGGAACATACTTCCCCAATGCGGTACTTACTTATTTACCTCTCTCATATGTCTTACAGACAGATGGCCAAGCTTCTAAGGTCTCTTTTGTGCAGAACCATTACAGGGATAGACCGTTCTCCCCAAGAGGAAGACACTCACACCAAGCTAGGTCGCCTCGTAACAATAGCCGAGGCATGATACACGCACACTCAGAAATGAATTTTCCTGACAGAAACTCCCGTGAGAGACAGCTTCATTATCCCAACCACACAAATGGTTCATGTGATATGAGTCAAACTGATTCAATTGAAACCATTCCTGATACCAATGGTTCTACAGATCATCCATATGAAAAGGCTCCGGATTTTAGGCCTATGGAGCCTCTACCAGTGGAAGTAGTCTGCCCTCCTGAGGGCAGCAAGCAAAAAGATAGTAGTGGAGGTCATCATAATCGGCGTCCAAAATCTATACCCTCCTCTCCACAGGAAGATCGGTACAGTATATATCTCTTAGCCTTAAAAACATATTGTCTTCATTGAACTATTAACATTAACTATCAAAGCCACTATCTAATTCACTGTAGTAATGTACATGTAGGGTAACGCCTACACAGTCATACCATTTGACGGATGATCATGAGTTCCCTCCTTTGTAGCCCTGGTGTCTGATTACAGACACATGCTCTCTAGACCGTTATAGGAACAGGTATAGCTTTCTGACTTGGTTTGTGTCCTAAGTTATTTGTTTTTTTCCTCCCGCAAGAAAGAAAAGACGAACGGAGCTGATATGTTTTGGGCTGTGGTTTTTTCTTGTATGTTATCTCTGGTGCTATAGAATTATTTATATGTATCTTTATCAAAATCTCAAACTCGCTGTGGACAAAACCTTTGCAGAGCTTTGTATTTTCAACTTAGACAGGTTTGCTGAGTGTAATATATAGGATGTTTTTCTTTTCAAAGTCACTATGAGGGCGATTGGTGATGACTTTTAAGGCTTTAAAATGGTTTTAAAGCCTTAACAGTAATTAATTTGCCAATCAACATTTTTTGCTTTTTTTTTTTTTTTAAAAGTCACTTCTTTTTTTTCTTTCTTTGTTTTCTCATGTTTCTCAAAGCGTGAAAAACCTGGCTTTAAATTTAATCAATTAAAAAGATTTATTTTCTATATCTCCATTACATTTAAAACCTTCTCACAAGTTTATAAATATATTTTATATATTTTATTTTTATAAATTAATTACTTTCATTTTTCTTGTTCTTTTAAGATCCATTTCAATAATACTTTTATTTTATAAATTCATTTATAAAATATCATGTTTATTATAAATATAAAATAATAAATATAAAAATAACATGCATAACTTTAAAAGTTGTTCATTACCAATCAGATTTTAACAGTAAAAGTTTCTACAGTCAAAATTTTAAAGTTAAAGCCTCTACTGGCACAAGTAACAGTCGTTACCAATCGACCTCTATATCTCCATGATTTTTTTCTCGTTTCTTGTTGGTTGATAAAAAGTAACAAGATTTTGGACATTAGAGAAAAAGTAATATTCGTTTGATATTGGGTCCGATTGGTAACCCAAAAATAGTAAAAAGTTTTTCCACGGAAAGTTTTTTTGGCGGGAAAAAGATACCGGTAAACAGTAGCTTAATACTTTAAGAAAAAATCAATGATCAGTTTATTGCTATCAATATTGCTAATTTTTTTCGCTTTTGTGATTGGTAACCATCCGCTAGAGTCATATATCTTTGTAGTATGAAGCTATCAATAGAATCCATTGTCAAACACATCATACTTAAAACAAAATATAATGTTGTATGAATAGAATATGTATAGTTTTAGTTGACCCCCAATCTGACCAGTTTATTTTCTCTCAATCAGTGCTGGATTTTGCAAATCACTTTAAAAAACACTGAAGTTTTAGATATTGTAATAGATGAAACAAAAATTGTGGGAGGGGAAATAGTCAAATGACAAGAAAAAAAAGAAAAGGGTCTGTGTCAAAGTAACGCAATCATCGGTTCATAAACCACTCGTCTCTACAACATCGGCACAGACATACTTAACTTGACGTTAATCACAATCTCGTTTGACTTGAACACAAAACAAAAAAAACATCAATAAAGGGCAAGAAGAAAAGGGTCGAGCTAAAAAGTCGTATTTGGGAATCAGAATCATCATCGATGGTGAATCCAAAGCGTGGCCATAGGTTTTTCAAATTCAGAATTGTCTAATTTGGCTCTCTTCTCTTCGAAATTCTCTTCCTTTCCCGAGTAAAAAGGAGTGATTTTTCCAAACTTTTTCCCCACTTTGATCGTAGCAGCCACAATATTCTTTTCTCTTTAACTTTTCCCACCAAACTTTTTTTTGTTTTTTTTGTTTTTCTGGGTGTGGCCCTTTGTTTTTTTTTTTTTTTTGGGTAGTGAATGAAGGTGCGTAAGGGAAGAAAACAGATGATTGCGAAAGAGCACGACGAATACAAATTACGCCAACAAGGTCTTGTTGTAGAAATGGCTTGTGTTTTGCTCTGTTTTGATTATTCCAGACTCTTTTGGTTGCTCTTCGGCGTCTTCTCCTACGAGAATCACGAAGGAAAACCTAGGATCTTCTTCTAGCACTGCACGCTTCTCTCTTTCTCTCTCTCTCTCTCTTTCTCTCCTTCTCTCTTGCTCTCTCTTCTTTTTGCATCGCGATCTTGTTTTTTCTCCTAAAGTTTCGATTTTTTTCTGAATTTTTCCCCAATTTGAGATTCTGATAGATCCGGTACAGAGTCATGTATATGGAGATTTCTTCGGCCGGAGCTTCCGATGACTCGATCCCTTATGTTGAGACAGATCCTTCTGGTCGCTACGGGCGTGTAAGTTGCTCTATCTTATACGATTTGGTTGTTAAATCTTAGCGGAATGGTAATTTTTTTGTTCTGAATTTGATCAACCCCCAAGTTTGATGACTTTTTTGGCTATCTCTTTCGATTGTCTTTTGAAAATGTTTGACTTTGGTACTATCTGTTCCATTCAAATGTTGCCAAACCATTTCAGTTCCTGGCATTGCTTTGGTGTTGTTTCTTTGGAGATATGCTGGCTTGTAGTTGTTCTCTGATTACATTTGCTTTGATCAGAGGTTTTCCTCTGTTTGTATTTTCTAGAGTTGTCTCTTGAAGATTTGTTTTTTGATGATTGGGATGTCTTCTTGAACATTGGGTTGATTCTCGTACTTCAAATGGTGTGCAGTTTAAAGAAGTTCTTGGCAAAGGGGCAATGAAGACGGTTTACAAAGCATTTGACCAGGTTCTAGGTATGGAAGTCGCATGGAATCAGGTTAAGCTCAATGAGGTCTTCAGATCACCTGAGCCTTTGCAACGCCTCTACTCTGAGGTTCATCTCCTCAAGAATCTCAATCACGAATCTATTATCCGCTACTGCACATCTTGGATTGATGTCAACCGAAGAACATTCAACTTCATCACTGAGCTATTCACATCAGGCACCCTTAGAGAGTAATGAGAACCATTTAACCTCATGCTTTATGCAAAAAAAAAAACTATGACTTCATTTGTGCGTGGTTTCCCTTTAAAATAACCTTGTCATCTGTCTTACATCTACAGGTATAGGAGGAAGTATCAAAAGGTTGATATCCGAGCAATCAAAAGCTGGGCACGCCAGATCTTGAATGGTCTGGCTTACCTTCATGGACATGATCCTCCTGTCATTCATAGAGACCTCAAATGCGATAATATCTTCGTTAATGGCCACCTTGGGCAAGTCAAGATTGGTGACCTCGGCTTAGCTGCGATTCTCCGTGGTTCACAAAATGCACACAGCGTCATAGGTATTCTCTTTTTTATTTTTTTCTCCATGTTTTTAAACAGAATGTTGTGAGTTCCAGAATTAACCTCTGCCTTTTACTTGAATATACCATTAGGAACGCCTGAATTTATGGCACCAGAGCTGTATGAAGAAGATTATAATGAGCTTGTCGACATCTACTCATTTGGAATGTGTGTCCTAGAGATGCTTACCGGTGAGTATCCTTATAGTGAATGCACCAACCCTGCCCAAATATACAAGAAAGTTACAGCGGTAAGCAGAGGGCTTTAGCTCATCTCAATCATCATTATCTTTTCAGAAAAAATATTTGTATATGTTAACTTTCGTTGATGCGGGTTTGATTCAGGGGAAGTTGCCTGAATCTTTCCATCTAATCCAACACAAGGAGGCCCAACGTTTTGTTGGTAAATGCCTGGAAACTGTGTCAAGAAGATTGCCTGCAAAGGAGCTCTTGGGGGACCCATTCCTTGCCGCAACTGATGAGAGAGATTTAACTCCTCTATGTAGATTGCCGCCACAACTGGCAATCCAGAATTTGGCTGCAAATGGAACGGTGTTAGAGCATCTGCCGTCAACGACTGATCCAACTAGAACAACAGATATGTCGATAACAGGAAGGATGAACTCAGAAGACCATAACATCTTTCTTCAAGTACAGATATTAGATGGCAATGGTACGTTTAAGTTCTACTTACTAGAAAGTTCTTGTTTGCCTAGTTTGTCCGGTATATGCTTATTGTTGGGTTGCTAGAAACTTGCTCAGCTGAACCGGACTACAGGATTTGGAGCAGCCTTGTATTATTAGCGGTTGATCATAGGGAATAAATGAACTATTGTAACCGTAGCGTCTAATTTTTGGGTAACCTGAATGGTGAAACTTGGATGGAAGAACTACCAATGGAAAATGTTTTTATGAATCTGTTTGGATGTGTCACAGGTCACATGAGGAACATTCAGTTCCCATTCAACATACTAAGTGACACACCTCTAGAAGTAGCTTTGGAGATGGTGAAAGAGCTTGAGATCACTGATTGGGATCCTTTAGAGATCGCTGCAAGGATAGAAAATGAGATATCTTTGCTCGTCCCCAACTGGAGGGCCAATGACTCTTCTATCAGGCGTGAAAGCTTTGGTCATGAAGATGATGATGAGGACAATGACGACGCAGAGGGAAGAACACGCCTTTTCTCCTCTGCTTCTTCCTCTCACGACTCTCCTGTAGCAGTTGGAGATAACAATGACGGTTCTAGTAACGATGCAATCCAAGATGTGGAGGGTAGCAGCAGAAGCTCTAAGAATTGGTTGAATGCTTCAACATACCATTATTCACCTCCAATTGATGATGATCAATGTCAGCATCAACGGAGGCGAGTAAGGCTACAACAGAAAATGAGATCGCTGGTGGACACGAGAACGCAGGTTCTACACCGATCGCTTATGGAGTTGATCAACAAGCGCCGTGGGCGTGGCTTCGACTCGAACACGAACGAACTACAACATCAACCGTCCTCCACTGATTTCATTCGGAGATGTTGATGATAATAGGATATGAGAGAGCCTTTTGTGGCACTTTCATGATAAAGACAGATATTGGTAACTAGCATTTTGCTTTGATGATATTATATGAAATAATTGTTTTAGAGTCCTTTGCATATATGATATTTTTTTGGCAAGTTTTACCATAAAGCTCGATTTTGATTTGAAAACGCTCTGCAAAACCGCACAAATTCGATATTTTAGTGCTAAGGTAAAATATATCTCTCATGTGTAAAAGAGAGTAATTAGATTACATTGTTATGCAATAATTGTTTGTCCCTTACAAGTTACAATAATAAATAAACTTAATATTCAAATAAAAGAAGAATTAATCATAAATTATATGACTAACTGATACGGAAGTTGTTTATCTTCTCGTATCAAACGTATAGGCAGTTGAACAATTTAACAAACGAAACTGTAACGTAGCAATAAAGAAAGTGATATTAGATAATAGAAAGAAAACAATATATATGCTCAATAACGTGGTTGGCGAAACATACGTATACATAAGAAGAGAGTTTTACTAATTTTGTATCATCCAATCTACTGTTACAAATTAATACTTTATAGAAGAGGGCATTTTAAAGCTTTCGTATCCATGAGAGTACTGAAACGGTATTTGTAGTGAAGTTAGACTGGTACAACCATTCGTCGAAAACCTTTATATAACTATAGGATGATATAATCTATGAAAAAGTGATTATTATACAGTTGATCACATAAGAACAAAGTATATAAGGCAATATTAAAAAGAAATTTGCGTTAATTAGGTTATCTAACCGCATGCATCCAAACAAATCACGTATTTAAAAACTTAATCACGACTGCAAATTCTGATTTGTAAAATGGCCATCTCTTTCATTCAACACCAACTAAGACTTAAGAGAGAATAGCAAAAAACATGGAGAGCAAAGGGCCATCGCCAATAGTTCCACTTGTGCTTGTGGTACTCTTCGGATGGTTCTTATGCGGCTCATTCCTTATCTCTCTGTTAGAAGATTACATATTACCAATCTTACAAACAGGAACATTCATCGTAGGGATCTTACTCTTACTTGTCCTTTTGCTTCTACATGTCTTATCTTCTTCTTGGACTTCTCCATGGATCCCTTCTCTTCTCCTTTTACCATCTCCGGCCTCCACAACTTCTACTGACTCGGACAGCTTTGGCCTTGGATCCTTTCTTTTGCTTTTACTTTTTTTCATCTCCTTCTGGTTTTTTCAGTCACTCTAATTTGATGTTTATTCTGCTTGCACATATATATAGTTTCTCTCCATGACAACTGTATTTTCCTGAATCTTTCATGCAAAATATTGCTTTAATACATGTGTTGTACATCTTATATAGAATACCACTTGATGAATCATTCAAGCATTTTATTAATGTTTTGATAATAATTACTACATCTTGTCTTGTTTTCATTTCCATATTAACCAAGATTCGTAAACGTTAATGGCCAAAGGACGTGAAAGCAACGGCATAACACAGAGGAGAGAGCACATGCGTTCCTTGGGGGGTTTAGTTTAGAAAAGATTAAACTAAATTGGTAGGGATTAGAGTAATTTGTATATTTTTATGAGGTATCAGCTGTATAATTTGGTAGAAACTTTAATTTACAATACTTCTATCATTTTCCAATCTCTATATTTATACACATTAATTTTTTTGGTGTTTGTAAACTGGCACAGATCACAACCCACTTACTTTAATTTTAATATCACTAACCATATATAACCAATATGATAGACATTGTCAAATATAATCCCCCCCAAAAAAAAGGAATCAGAGGTGAACTTTGTAAATTAGTCTCTACAGCTGAATACTATTTCTTTTCATAATTCAGAAAATGGAGTTAGGACTTCCACAAAAGAAATTGATTTTTCAGGATGCAAAAACTTATGAATTTTGGCTCCCATTATTGCATCCAAACTCATTGGCCTACCTATATATATATATTTTGGTTAAACTTACAAAACTATGTTGCTTCGATTACTTTTTAAATATGAATCATGTCATATTATTTTGATTGGAGTTAAAAAAAAAAAATTATACTTTTTTTTACTTTTTAAGTTTTGTCTAGCTTAATTTACTAATCGAATGCATGATCTGGTATGTATATTTACTACAAGTTGAGATGTGCATTGAGTACAAGTTGAGATGTGCGCAGTGCACAGTGCACACTGTTGATTGCTGACATCTAGTTTTTTCCCCGCAGGTAAAAGGGAGTGACGCGTAGTACCTTTATCTGGAAGTGTCTTCGAACAAGACGTGTGAAGATTTTTTCTTTTGTATCTTTGGATTTTACTTATCTTGTTTCCAGACATGTGATGATTTTGAGACTTTTTACTTTTTAGCTATTTTTCTAGTAGTAACTTGTACGACTCAATAACGGTCTGCCACCATTCACCAATCACACTATTCATTCCTGTATCTCGATAGGCAAAAGATTGTTGATTACTTAACCAAGCTAGTTGAAGAAACGAGGAGAGACTTGACTTTGGTATGATTGACTTCATAAAACCGGTTTGAAAGATCATCTTACAATTCTCTGGATCCCTTTATTCGAAAGCCATCGAAACTTTGTTGTTATTTAAATCAAGTACGTGTGTATACAGTATATACCCAATTCGTTGGTCCCAATCATAAGAAAGAAGAATTGATGTGAAGGACATTTTTTTCGTCTAGTTTCAATGTTTCATCCATTCATTTTAGTTCCTATTCAAAAATGAAAAATGGAACCATCATAGACTACTTCCTACTTCTCGGAAACTCAATGATTTCAAAGTTTATATCTAAGCTTCAAGAAGGAGGCTACTTCTTCTCTAATTAAAAATTAAATAAATGAAACTATATATGACCAAGTCCAAAGACTTTAGTCTATGTCTCTCGGATTAGGACATCTCTCCTTATGTATTGTTTCAAGTTTTATATTAATACTATACACGGTCAATAGCTAAAAAAAGTGATCATAAAATAGTAAAAGCTTGTAAACATAAATATAGAGAAAGACTCAAAAAGAAAAACAAACGAAAACGATAGAAAAGTATATGTGACTATATATATTGTGTGTTGGTGGACAATATAAAAGATGACCCATCCTGATTTAAAGTTTAGAAGGAAGAGGCAACGAATTGATATCAAAAACTTTAAAGATAAAACGAGTGGGATGAATAGAGAAGTGAGTATGGAGAATAGATCCAACGGTAGCGATGAGTTCTCTCTTGACTTGTTTTGTGATGCCTCCCATTGATACAATCTCTCCATATGCAGCTGCGTCTTTGTTCCCTCCAAACACTATCTCTACTGATCCCTTCAACACCACCATCACTAACTGCAATGTACATATATATAACCATTTTATTTGATATGCAAACATAAAATTTGGAATATCTCTAGTCTCCTACATCTTCACAGCACATAACATAGAATCAAATCTTTAGAGCAAAAAAATCTTAGCCACATGCTATTGTTCTCTGAGTTTTAATACACACCATAATTAAATTATGTTTATGGGAGTCAACTACAATTACCTATAGTTTAATAAGATTTCAATATATACATTAAAAAAATCTAGAGTTAAGCTTACATACATTATATGTAAATAAATAGATATGAAGTTGACTTTTTATTAAATAGGAATCTCGAATTCCATTTACGTGAAAACATAGTAAACTAACAATATTAACTGCCTTCTTCAAATGATAAATTTATCCTTTTGTAAAATTTGTTTTTTTTATTACTGTAAAGAAGATAAGTTGAGTCTTGATGTGGAATTAAAAGATACTTTATTAAAAAAAAGTGATAGAAAAGACATTACTATAAATTTTTCTTTTTAGTTTATGTGAAGAGGGTATTGACTATTGAGTTCCATTAAATGAAGAAAGTTCATATATCTGAGAAATAAATAAAAATGCATCTGCAAGTCAAGTGTATATTTTTGTATTTGGGGTTTTAAGCCTTTTTTTTTTAAAAAAAAAAGAGAGAGATTATTAAACTAGTAAGAGAAGGGTTTCTTACGTTCTGAGGTCGTCCGACGATAGAAGCGACGGCTTTGGTGACTTCCGAGTAGAAGGGATCGGTGTTAACGCCGTCGAAATTGACGTTGGTTGTAATGTAAAGACAAGGCATTTTCTCACGCCCGTTTCTTGATACCGTCAAGCTTTAATTTCAAGAATCTGAACAAGAACCAAAAGAGAGGATTTTGTATGGTGTTGAGGAGAGCTGTGGGAGAGAAACATCTCACATGGTCACTTAAATATATAGGAACTAAATTATCAGGTACGAAGTAATGAAAGAAAGAAATGATTTCTTAAAGATGTGAACAATGTTTGAAAATATATCTTCGAATTTCAAATCTGACAACTTGACGTGACTCAATCAATTAACGCAGCTACGTCGCCCTCGAAGAAACTTGTTTTCATACCATATCGATTGGATGGACCACACAGAAAAGAACAAGTCCGTAATTTGGAATAATGATTAATAAGGATAAAAACTTATGTTTTGTTTTAAGTGTTGTTTAGTATTTGGGTTTCCTCCTATCATTAGGAGTTTAGATTACTGTTGAACGATAGGATTAAGTCAGATTTAAGATACTCGTTTTAGTTCTTTGACTAAGTGTTTTTAAATTATGTTTTCATACATATCCATGTGCTGCGGGGAACTAGCGTTGTTACTTCGCGTCTGTCTTAAACGAGATTTGTTTAATTTTTTTTCTAACTATCACCTATTAATTATCATAACGTACGGTTGGCTAGCTAGAAACTACATATACTAGGCGTGTTATCTGTTATCTGCATTTAATATTATCACTTTAAAAATATGGAAAATGTTACATATTTGTCTGTTTTAGTAACGACTAAAATATGGTTACGATTTTAAGTCTGATAACGACTATAACACACATGTTTTTTCGAAAGTTCGGTATAAGCTCGTTTAGAGGACATATCAATAATTGTGTGAGCCTACATAAAAAAAAGAAAAACTTTACATCGATGTAATTAACTCATGACTAGTTTAGTTCGGCCTAATATAATCAAAGTCGTCGAGTTCTGGAGTTATGTGTCTGAACCGGACGGGATGTCGTCCTTGCCTATTGCTTTACCACTTGCAAGTCTTGCATGTGTTTCTTCCTGACGTGTTCTTTGTTTTTCAAAACTGATGGCAAATAATGTTTTTGGTTTTGATGGATGAGGTTACAAAGAAGAAGAAATTATAAAAGCCGCCGGTGCCCAAAAAAGAAAAAAAGAAAAAGCCGCCGGTGACTTGTGAGAGGGTTAAGAAAAGAGAGATGGACAAAGTTCGTTGACATGCTTAGGCGGTCCTAACCACAAGTAAAAGAAAGAAAATTAGGTTTTAGGACCACTAATGCAATTTGGAAGCCACAATGTTTAAGAATCTAGTTCGAGAATTAAGTCTTCATCTCCATGATGTATATGTAAGAAACTAATAATGGACCACCAAAACAGTTTTTGCGTAAGGTGGAGCCTCAGAAACACATGGGCCGGGCTTGGTTACACATGAAAACATTGTTGTTGTTTTACTTGTAAATAATGAAGAAAAAGAAAGTGAGGTTGGAAGAAAACCAAAAAATTGAGTGAAACAGGGACAGAGAGAGGCTGTGTGTAATTGTGTATAGAAGGGCAAATCCCGTATGATTAAAGTGTACGTAATCGATTAGTGTTCGCCTCTGTAAGCACACCAACAAGTCAAAAGTAAACTCTAAAAAGCCAAAGTTTTTTCAATTTTCAAATATTTGTTAAAGCAAAGTATGTCCACGGGAATTAGCACATACAGGTCCACCATGTTCTCGACAAACGCCAAAACCATTTTTTGTTAAATTTCTCATTTAAAAAAAAATAAAAATCAAAATACTTGTTTGTTTCTTTAATATAGAGAGACTGACAAAAAAAAACAGAGAAATAAATCAGACAATGGATCCATAAAATAAATAGGATCAAATTCTTTTATTAAAAATATTATATTTAATATAATAGAAAGAAATTCTGTAGTTTTGCCCCCAAGAAAAAAAAAGAAAGAAATTTTGACGAAAAAAAAAATATAATAGAAAGAAAACTCTAAAAAGAGTTGGGAAATCAAAAGTATTTTACAAAAAAAAAAAAAAAAAAAGAAAACCAAAACAGAAAAACTATAGAAAATTCGTAAGTTATGCCCTCTGAAAATTATTTCAATAACAATTATATTTTCACATAATATTTAATTTCTAAGTCCAATTTTATACAATTATTTATTTCGATGGTATTATATTATTTTCCTTGTAAATTCCAATATCTTTATTAAAAAAAAAAAAAAAGATAATGTCTGAGAATTTTTGCAGTGTTCATATTCAGTTTTCTAGAAAAAGCCAGGAAAGCGAAAGTGGCCTGGCATGGTTTTGTTTTCTATTTTTCCTTATTTAAAACGTATGATCAAAAGTAAATATGTTAAAGGATAAAAAAATTACTCATTAAACAAAGGTAATTAGGAATAACAAGTTGTTGAAAACAAAACAATGCAAGTAAGAAACTTATGGACTATTTGTTGAGATGAACCTGTCATTGCATCATTTCATTAAACATATAATATGGTCCAACTCCAAACGCTAGTAGGCATTACACATGTTGGTAATGATTATTCGATTAGATACATACAATTTCGTGAACCGTTGTTAATTAAATGTTTGATTTTGTAGGTTATGGGAATGAACTGGAAAGTATGTTAAAGTTGAGCCGCATGGGTGGAAAATATGATTGTTTTTAAGGCTAACTAGTGTATTAATTTATCATGCTAATATGATCGGATCCCCAGATATTCTCATAATCACTCCCCTCTCTTACTTATTACGTTGAAACTTGAAACCAAAGTGCTAAATAAGCCTACCTAAGCTCCCCCTCCTTTCGCTTTTTAGAATATAGAGGAGACAAATAAACAAAATTAATGGAAGTGTTACTAACGAACTTATACTATTAAGGTCTAGACATGCGATTACCAAAACTATGCTTATGACCGCGAGTCTTATGTTTTTTTTTGTAATTATTACTTTGCCTATATAACCTTGAGTCTTGGTGTTTCATGTTTGTCACGTCTTATACTGAAATCAACCATAATACATTAGATAAACATCTTATGGTTACCGAGATAATGAAGAAACCGGTTTAAGACGGCATGAAAAGAGTGGTTTGGTCGAAATATGCGGTTTGAATGAAAAATATGAAACGATTTTGAATCACAAAACTAGTTTCTAAAAAAAAAATATTAATTAGTAGTATACTCATTGCTTCCACTCAAGAATGATAAAGCCACCATCAATGTGTTCACATCGACTAAGTCATGAAAGGTGAAATCTCTTATAAATGCTTTACTCTCTTTTCTTACCATACACTTACGTAGATAAATAAATAAATAACCAAACAGGCAAAGAGTTCAAGTTTCCAAGGCATCATGAACAGAAGGAGATAGATATATAGAACTCAATGCGAGCAACAACAACAAGCCTTCCTTCCTACATCTACATCTCACTCAATAAAGATCTCCTCTTGTATATGTTTCAGACAAGGGTGTGTGTGTGTGTTTGAATATGAACGTAGTAGAAGTTTAAACGAGAGTGAGAAAACAAAAACACGAAAAAGGGTTAAGGGACCCCATTAGGTAGACTTAGATGACCACGGACACGCCCCCAATCCCATTCTTCCCTCATTATTATCACCTCTTCCACACGTTACCCTCTACTACTCCAAAGCTCACGCTCCTCCTTCACCCCAACGCACGTGACTATCACGCTCCTCCACCTCCTTAAAAAGATCTTCCCCAATCTTGCTTGCTTGCTTCTATACCCTATCTTTCTTTTTTCACATTCATCTAAACAGTAAACAATTACTTCTGCAAAATTTTCAAATTAAAACATTTTTCGTTGATTTCAATAAAATAAACTTACTTTATTGTCTTTTATGGTTACTACTATTCTAAATCTTTCTTTGTTAAAAAAATAATAATAATAATTAAAAAGCGTTGGAACTGGAAAATAGTAGATTGCTTTATCAGAAAAATTTTATACTTAATTTATACATGTATGTAAAAAGCCGCGTTATCTGTTCAAAAAATTCAGA
Organism: Capsella rubella; assembly: GCF_000375325.1. Classification (NCBI taxonomy): domain Eukaryota; kingdom Viridiplantae; phylum Streptophyta; class Magnoliopsida; order Brassicales; family Brassicaceae; genus Capsella; species Capsella rubella. Next base: position 9,240,923 of record NW_006238919.1, read on the forward strand.
AACCAGAGTCACGCCTATACTATATCTTTCTCTCTCTCCCGTCACTCTCACTCTTCCCCCTCTGCTTCGATCCTCGATTGTCTCTCCTCTGTTTCTTCAATAGTATCTCTTTTCTTTCTTCCCATACCCAAAACACACAAAAGAAAATCAAGAAAATCAAGAAAATTCAAGAAACCATGGATGCTTCATTGTCTCCAAACCCATTCGATCACCAGAAAACCCAGAGCCTAAGAAAAGCTTCATATCCTCACTCATCACTCTCCGTTCTAACCACTTCAAAGAAGACACTTACTTCGTCTCTGAGCTCAAACCCTCCGAGCAAAAGTCACTCCAAGAACTCAAAGAAAAGCTCTCAGCTTCGTCTTCCAAAGCCTCTTCTATGTGGGGAGTCTCACTCCTCGGTGGAGACGACAAAGCTGACGTTATCCTCCTCAAATTCCTCAGGGCGAGAGATTTCAAAGTAGCTGACTCTTTGAGGATGCTTGACAAGTGTTTGCAGTGGAGAGAAGAGTTCAAAGCAGAGAAATTGACTGAAGAAGATCTGGGTTTCAAAGATTTGGAAGGTACAGTTGCTTACATGAGAGGCTACGACAAAGAAGGGCACCCAGTGTGTTACAATGCTTACGGTGTCTTTAAAGAGAAAGATATGTACGAGAGAGTGTTTGGTGATGAAGAGAAGCTTAACAAGTTTCTTAGATGGAGAGTTCAGGTTTTGGAGAGAGGTGTTAAGATGCTTCATTTCAAACCTGGTGGTGTCAATTCCATTATTCAGGTCACAGATCTTAAAGATATGCCTAAGAGAGAGCTTAGAGTTGCTTCTAATCAGATTCTCTCTCTTTTTCAAGATAATTACCCTGAAATGGTTGCTACTAAGGTCAGGATTTCTCTAATCTCTTCTCTAAATTTCTTTTTTTTCTTTTCTTTAATGGGGTTCTGTCTGAATTTATGGTTCTGTACTTGTTGTCTGAAATTGTTATGGTTTTTTTTTTTTTTCTTTTAATGTGATTATGCTCTGTTTTGCGTGTTAGGTTGCTTGTTGTTACATTTACACAGAAACGAATCTGAATTCAAGAAATCTGAACGTGTCAAATGCTTAATGGGGAATCTAAATCTCGTTTCAAGCAATCTGGTTCTGTAATTTGTTGTTTCTAATCTTCTTTAAAAAAATTTCTCTAAATCTCTCGAAACTTGTTGGTTCATCTCTGTGTGTGGTTTCTTGAGTTCCGTTTAAATTTTGAAAACTTGGATGATAGTAGTAAGACCAACATTACCAATGGGATCTTAGAGGCTAAGATCCCTCGGTTTTTGCAAAGGAAAGATCTTATATAAGATTTTTTCTTTGTAAAAACCTGGGGATCTTAGCCTCTAAGATCCCACCAATAATGATGCCCTAAGAATGGTTTTAGATGTTTATGTGTGTCATTATTCTCTGTCTAGTCTATTTTGATTCTCTTTTTGTCTTTACTTTTGGTAAAACTACTTCCCTAGCTTTGTCCTCTACTGCTACAGTGTCATTGATGCATTCCTTGTGTGTGGTCGTACAAATTGATGTTACTATAATCATTTTTCTACTCTCGATTACTGCATAAACATTTTAACAGATACATTGCATAATATCTAAGCAATCATATTGAGATGTGAGACCAACCAATAGTTTAAGGTACAAATATAGGGTACACATTAAGTCTCAGTATACTATCTAACTCTTTATATTTTCAGATATTCATCAACGTGCCATGGTACTTCAGTGTAATCTACTCAATGTTCAGCCCTTTCCTGACTCACAGAACAAAGAGCAAGTTTGTGATGTCCAAAGAAGGAAACGCTGCCGAAACACTCTACAAGTAAAACTTTTAAACTGTTACCATTATATTTTAGTTTTTTGGGATATTATAATCTTTTTGTTTAAATATAATGCATACCATTGTTGCTATATCAGGTTCATAAGGCCAGAAGATATTCCAGTGCAATACGGTGGCCTTAGCCGTCCTACTGATTCGCAAAACGGACCGCCAAAACCTGCGTCTGAATTCTCCATCAAAGGCGGTGAGAAAGTTAACATTCAGATAGAAGGCATTGAGGTAATACTATTATACTAACAAGCATTTTACAGATAGACAAGTGAGTGGGAAATGATTAGATGAATTCTGAAAATGTTTGTGTGGATTATTATATCATTACAGGGTGGAGCAACCATAACTTGGGATATAGTAGTTGGAGGATGGGATTTAGAGTACACTGCAGAGTTTGTTCCAAACGCAGAAGAGAGTTACGCGATCGTGGTTGAGAAACCGAGGAAGATGAAAGCTTCAGATGAAGCTGTTTGCAACTCATTCACAACAGTAGAAGCTGGGAAACTCATTCTCTCTGTTGATAACACTCTGTCTCGCAAGAAGAAAGTTGCTGCTTACCGTTACACTGTCCGGAAATCTACTACAGCGGTCTAAAAAAAACTGTTTCTTTCTTTCTTAGTTCTTACTACTACTTTTTTGGGTGTGTTGAGGGTTTTTCTTTCTTTCCTGGGTTTGGGGTACTAGGGTTTGTTTGCTTGCTCAACGGTCGTGTTGAACCCAATATCGAAGAGATCATATGTATAAAAACAATGATTGTATGAGAGAACATTTGATGTTTGAGCTTAATATTTTTAACTATAGATTGAAATCAATGTAGCAATCCTAGATTATATACGTTTGTAAGCTTATTTATTCCTAGTACCATGTTTAGCTATTTGAAGACCAGTGGTCCAGTGCTTATATATGTTTTGCTGCATTCTCAGTGATCAGTATTTGAGTTGTTTTGCATCTGAAGTCTGAATCTTTAACGTCCAATGAACGTGCAGTATCAATCATTGCATAAACTTGAAGTTTCAAAGTTACTCTCATTGATTCCTGGAAAGAAAACGTACATCTCTCCATTTACTGTGTCCTTCTTCATTAAAAGCTTACGGGACAAGTGACCACTACCACAAACTACAGCCCGGCCCAAATCCGCGAATTTTTAACCCGGTCCAATATAAAATCGACTTTTGTTTCTTCTTTGTCAAAGAAAAAGCTATGTTCTTCTATGGTTCGAATGTGTATTACAGTATTTTTATAAATAAACGCACATCTAATTTTATACCCAAATTGGTGGATACAAACCGAAATAATAATAATTTTGGTCAACAAAAAAAATTTCTAATTATGTTTATAATTCGCCAACGAAGTTTAAGAAAATCTGAAGAAACAAAGAAGAAAGGGAGTCAAATTATAAAAGAGAAACCCCAAAATGATTAGAGTAAACAGTTCAAAATCTTTAGACAATAAATATTCCTTTTCTTTTTGAATCAAAAATAATAAAAATTCATTCCTATACAATAAGGTAACGCTGAAGAACTTGCACTTTATTTTTTAGCAATGTTGTTGTTCTGACATGATCGCAACTCTTTCGTTAGGAGTTTAGGACATAAGGGCATCTCCAACCCTGAACCTCTATCAAAAGTGCATAAAAATATTTTATTAATAAATTGTAATCAAATAAAAGAAAAAGAAATAAAGAAAAAAAAGAGACATAGAAAGAGAGAGTGACGAGAGAGGAGAGAGAAAGAGAGAGAAAAAAAGTTTTTTTGCAACAGCCCATAATTTCATACCACGTATATTTAGCATCCGCTCCTTAAGTCTGTTAGTTAAGGGGCGTTTTCAAAAAAATTAATGAATTTTGATTTAATTTTAATGAAATTATAGTTTAGAGACCCACCTTAAACCTCCCTTTGGAGGTGGTCTAAGGAGGTTTCCACGATCGAACATCTAAACCATCAACCAACTTTAACAAATTTTTATTATTATTCACAAATTTAGAAAAGCCTCAAAAAAGCATTAGTGTGGGAATATTTCTTCACACTTTTTCCTCACAAAACTCGTATTGATAACACACACGTTTCGTTGTTAGTATTTCTTATGAATTTTCGAGAGATGGTTGGAGATGATAGAAAAGAACTTTAAGAAGAAAAGAAAAAGAAAAGACCGAAGTAGTCAAAATGTAGCTATCGAAGAAAGCGAATCGTCGGTTTCAAGTAATGGTAGGCTACACAAATTTTATACTCTCTCCCCCTATAATACTTTCTTCTTTTCTTTAAAGTTAAAGAAGTCTTCTTAGCTGTGGGTTTGACCCATTGGGAACCAATCTTTTTACTTGGTGACAAATATTTATTACGTTCTGAGTTAATGATTCCACAATTACGCCATAATCGCATCTGTTTTCTTTTAATATTTTCCCTTTGATCTCATCATCTCATATGTGTTACAACCCAATCCACCCTTGCATTTCATTATATTATTATCTCTCCAACAACAACTCCGAACCTTAGCTTTATCAAAGCCAAAACAAAACAAAAACATCGAACCTTTAGCAACTTCGACTATAAAACTCAACTTTGCATTTAAAACTTTGCGTATAAACTTAAAGTGTAAGACAAAGTATAATACGTTATGCTTATAAATATGACAAATCAGGAATAAATTCTGAGTTAGTCCAAGAGATTCGGATTCTCTATCCTTCACGTTATATTATTTATTCGTTAATTACTATATTATTTTCCAGAGAATTATATTGTTCCTACAAAAATATTTCATCTGTCGCTTTTGTGTTTTATAATTTCATAATGCAGATTAATCAACATAACTCTCTGCGTAATTCCTTCTTTAACTATAACTCTGTGTACTTATTCAATGACGTAAACATAACTTTAAGTATGCAAAGAGAGTCTTATTTACTAGGCTCAAATGTTATTTTTTTCATTGCTTTCGTAGATCTATCATCGTTGATCATAACTAAACGTAAAGAAAAATCTAATGTCAATGAATTTAGCTAGCTAGATACTATATTTGAGTATTTAACAACCACACTTGGCTCATATTTTTTATTTGTCTTTTCGATGTTATATAAAGCCAGGTAATTAATTAAGCCTATATGCATATCCATATTATTACTAAACGTACAGATGTCACTAAAATAAATAAATCAACCATCAGTTAAAAAATGGATTCGGAATCTGCTGTAATAGTGTCATCGATCGATTAGTATGAAACAAGCTTTTACTTTATTGTACCGTTGACATCTACAAATAAAACCACTGTTTTATTCATTCACCAGCTACTAATTCCCCATAACAACAACAACCAAAAAGATGACATTTAAAGATTTACTACCAAATCCATTTAATTAACAGATCAATTAGAGAATTGAAAACACACACACATACATTGATGATCACAAACCAACACAGTTTCTTGCAGTCGTAACACCACCGTCAACAACAAGGTTATGTCCGTTCACATACTTAGACTCATCACTCGCCAGATACAACGCTGCTTCAGCTATATCATTCGCTCTCAATGTCTCTCCTTTCAAATTAGCCATACTCCTCACAAACTCCTCCATCTCCTCCACCTCATCATTTTCCACGTCACCACCACTCGTCTTACGCCACGCGTTCACCAACATCGACGTGGCAACTCCGAACGGGGATATACAGTTAACCCTAATCCCGTACTTGCCTAGCTCACACGCTGCGTTCTTGGTCAAACCAACGATGGCGTGTTTCGAGGCCGTGTAAGCGTGTGGCCCCATCCCACCCATCACACCGGCCACGCTAGCCGTCGAGATTATGCAGCCTTTGAACCCTCTCTTGACCATGGCACGTGCCGCGTGTTTCATGCCGAGCCCTGCACCTCGTACGTTCACACGCATCACGGTGTCGAACTCGTCCGCGTCCAAGTCTAATATGCTTTTGTGTTTCTTCTGGTCGCCGAGAACCCCCGCGTTGTTGAAGAGAATGTCGAGCCGACCGTACCGTGCGACCGTTACGTTCACGAGGTTTTCCACGTCAGCTTCGACCGAGACATCACAGCTAATGAATGCCACCGTCGAGGTTGTTAAGTGGGATGAGAGTGACTTAGCCAGGGAAGAGCCAGCTACGTTGTCCATGTCAGCAATCACCACCGTGGCACCATGTCTAGCGAATAGTATGACGGTTGCTTTGCCGATCCCGTGTGCTCCTCCGGTGATGATAGCTACTTTTCCTTCTAGCCTATGAAATATATATATATACATTATCAGTTCGTGATATTAATTTTAGATAATTAACCATCACTACACTCATTGTTCTTTTTAAAAATAATAATCGTCCGACGATCAATAATGTAGATAGTGTACCTCTTATGATATACAGTTGTATTCATTTCCTCCATAAGTGTGTCGTGGAGGGAGTGAAAGGTCTGCTCAGAGATCACTTGGGCCGGCATGTCGGAGTTGAGAGAGAGAAGTAGAGATGGTAAGAAGCGGTGAGAGGGAGATTTTGAAGCTGGAATTGAATAGTAGAGATACACACATCAATGTGACGATTTATAGGGGATACAAAAGTTGAAGTACTTCCGAACCAGTGTGAAACATCCAATCCAATTATGCTAAAGTATTTGGAATCATTCTAAATAATAATTTAGTATCTACACAAAAGCTAACAGATAGAAAGACAAAGAAACTATATATTTTTTATTGTGTAAGTTGGATACTTGTTAAATTTGATGAAATAAATTGAGTTTATGAGATGATTAATAAACTTATTTGTGTCAGCCGGATCTACGTACTTGGTATTAATTACCACAATCTCGAAACAAATTCAAAATAATTTTGGAATAATATCATTGATGATTTGATGTTACGAACGAATCTAGAAGAAAATAATAAATAGTAGTACTGATTAGATATGAGATCTAGCTTCTATATATGTATTAAGCTGGCAATGAAAAAGTCATAGCCTATGTACGAGATATATCTTGTAATTAATTAATTACCAGATCAATCCACATCACCCTCAATAACAAAAGGGCTGAGGTAAGAAGATATATACTTAAATGTTACCGTACGAAACACTATAAAATATGGGATTAGCATCTCTATCTCTGATACTCATGTAGAGTCATAGTTAAATATACTTTTATGTACTTTCACCAAGGTCCTGATTTTCAAAATCTGAGTTGTACCATCAGAATTCAGAAAATAGTTGTTTAAACTTTTACTTGGTTGTTGTATGTTGGGAGTTAAGTGAACTTAGGAATGGAGATCGTTTAGTGGCGGATCAAGACTAGTAGTTTTGGACCTTTTGGTAACATTAGTTTTAAGTTTTAACAACTCTATTGTTTCTCCAGATCAATGTGAAATGATGGTGGCAATGTTCTGGCAAGATTCCGAAATCTAGAAGAAATGCGACTTAATTAGTCTATTCGTTTGTTTATATCAATTATCAAAAGGGCAATCAGTATGATTAAAAACAATATTAAAGTGTTATAAGACCTCAAAACTGATATGTGGGAAAAATATAAACTCCAATATATTTATGTAGAGTTCCTAGCCAAAATAACTCTAAGAATCTAGTGTTCCTCAAGGTTTTAGAGCAATGGTCATCAGTGTCATCGTCGGTTGATCCATTCAACTGATTGTTTTATGTATGTACTAATCACTTTTACCATAGTGAAAATTACTCTGACTCTAATCTGTACAAGTATATACCATGCGTGCAAGTGCCAGGAGTGTAATTTGATCGACCAATTGCGTCTCATACAATATATGAAAGATGCGCCTGACGTACCATGAACCATTGGACCACTAATTAATTAGCTTTATAGTATTTGTCAAGTTTGAGGACTTAAATCTACCAAAATCAATCTTTAACTTAAATATAGACTAATGCAAAACTCGCTTAGCAAATCTTTGAAGATCGAATCATATGGGATAGACTATAGCCTTTTAATCATATTCTGGGTTAAAAATAAATAGTGTTGATCATAACTTATTGTATCACATAGAAGAATGGAAAATACAGCTCAACCAGACCTTTTTCTTCGTTGTCATCATCATATCACATCATCTCGATGCACCTAACATTATAAGTGTTCTAAATGCATACATAATTGAATGTTAAAATTCATTACGAAAAAAGAAAACATTATTTGAAAGTCCAGGCCTGATGAAGCCCGTTTGAGTTTAACTAATAAGCCTTGTACGCCTAGTTTATTGGTACTGTTTAAACCGGTTCTTGAATTTCCTCAAGTGGGAAAGCTAAAAAGGACTTCGTTAGCTCTTAGTCCACCTGCTACTATGGTTAGTAGTAATGTGTTTCTGATAAACTGTGAAGCATCTATTGGTTAATCTAACTTTCAGAAAAAAAACCGTTACTGAAACTCAAACTGTTTTATTATTAGAGCAGGATGTGTAGAACATTGTAGTCTGAAACAGCCTAAAACCAACGAAAAGCAAAATGACATAAAAGCAAATCAGTTTGCAACCTGAAAAGACCAAATAGATAACACTAACACAATGTTCTCAAAACACCTTCTTGAACACCACATTCTTGGTTTCTTCATCGGTTGCCGCATTTTTATCTGTGATGAGAACTTTCAAACCAGCACTGGACTTCACTTTGGATATGGCAACATACATCTGTCCATTAGAGAACACTCTTCTTGGAAGATAAAGACCAACTTTTGAAAGTGTTTGCACTTGACCTTCATCTATGGTCATGGCGAATGCAAGCTTCAGAGGAAACTGATTACGCTTTATTTTGGTAGGATAATCTGCATCGCTTGGGTATGCGGGTATCCTAGGGAGCAAGATTTTCTCACCACGCCTATTACCTGTTATAATCCTAGCCTCAAGCACAAATCTAGCCAGCCGAGTGATTTGAAGTCTTGTCCCCTTGCAAAACCCTTCGCTAGGATTAAGGTCCCTTAGTAACATGACGGGAGCACCAACCTTTAATCTCAACTTAAAGCCAGGCAGTCCAGAGGGATTGAGGCTATTCAAAAACTCCAAAGGGTATAGCATATCGTCATTTGGGGTCGATGTATAGATACTGTCAGCGCTGTAACATACTTGCTCTTCACCTAACATGATATAATGAAGTCGTAGGTTAGTACTATGTGCATAAAACGACTATAAGAGGAAAGATGGAAAAGCATTAAGAGAACATTTACCTGGTAAGAGTGAAATCATATAATCATTAATCTGATCCACAACATCATCAGTATGACACAAAATAGCCTTCTCTTGATAGAAATCAAGATTATGGGACTCTGCAAAAGATTCTCCATAAACTTGATTCACTATAGGTTTGATAGGATCGTTGCACTCAGTTATCAGCAAATCTTCAGAGATATCAACTTCAGTTTCTCTATCATTTGGATTGTTGATCCTTCCATTACCGATCTCCGAAATCCATTCAGAGAAAGCTTCATTTTCATCAATAGTTGTGTGAATTCTTGTCCCCTGGTATACAATTAACCAAAACATCATGATATAGAAATTAAAATACTCCAAACAAGTTAAATGATTAAGGAACTACAACATTACATGAGAGTAATGAGTAAACAAAAAAAGAAAAATCGTTATAGATAATTACTATGCCCTAGTAATTCATATGCATCAAATTACGAAGTATGTATGACAAAAATTAAAGACATGTTAAAGATTTTGTAAAAAACTGTACTAAGTGATTAACAAACAATGAAATTGATAAGCGTATATAAATTCAGATAAAAAAAGACATACCTATGAATCGAGTAAAACCATATCGATAGAGTTGTCTGATTCTGTGTTATTTCCCTGCCACGTTCTAGTGATCTGCACTTTGATCTTCTTCGATGCATCGAGAGGAGTAGAGGAGGAGGAAGAGGAGTGTTCGCGCATTAAGGCCATGATTGTAGCAGTTTCTGAATCGTTTTCTAATGAATTCGGCTAAATACAAAATTTCTTGGAGCTTTTATAAGCATATTTTTCTAACCGCTATATAGAAGTTGAGTTTAATTAGGATTTCCTTTTTTGTCAAAATTAGGATTCCCTTTTTTAAATTTCTTTCCATAATTTCAAAAGGAACTTATAATTAATTGTTTAATTTAAATTCTTTAAAAAAGTAACGGAAATCTTTATTTATTCTCGTGAATTTTAACACTAATTACTATTATTAAATGGAATTTTAACATTAAGAGGTTTTGGAATACCATTGAACAGCAGTGCAGTATAATGATTTCTCAATCAGTATGATGAATTCAAATACTAGAAAGGTGCGTAATCCATTTGATAGTATGTTATTTGCTCTCATCACTCAAAATATAATATACCACAATCCACTAACCCGTAATCAACCCTATAGGCCACATTGCGTTTGCGTGGGCCGAAATCTAGAAAGCCTTTAGACCCACCCAAGTGTTAGAGCTCATTTTGGCAGGCCCAAGGGTGTACGTTCATACGCATCGCTGACATCAGAGCACTAGATAGTGTAGAATAGATGAATTACACGTAATAACAGAGACAATGACAGGGATCGCCACTTATCGTGGTCCATCATCTTTACGCCAGTATCAATAATTATTTATAGTCCAACTAAAGTTATTAGTACTAAACAAATCTCACCTAATTCCCAACATGTACATGCTTTACTTCCCCACTCTCAAGCCTACTACATATAAAGCTTTAGTCAATCCTCTAATCGTCATTGTTTTAATACTCTCTTATGCTTGTTGTTACCCAATATCAATTAGCTGATCATAGAGAAAACTCATATTGCATTACATACTATATGTTAAATACAATCCACGTCCAATGTAATAGATGTAGACATACCTTAGTATAATTTACAAACAAAAAGGAAACAAACCCTACATTGTATTTGTGGGTCAAGAAAGAACCCCACATGGACAGCCTGTGGAAGACCAAGCGTGCATCGCCCATCTTCTGTTTCTCTTGCTCTACTATTCGAAACTTTTTAGAGTTATTATACGAATAAGTTGAAACACTGAACTTATATATCAAATTTCTAATCTGTGTATAGCTTTAGATAAACATTTTTGAGTTAAAAAAGTATAATAAACATACCAAATATAGGGGGTAAAATATGAAAACAAGAACAATCAAACAAAAGGCAACATGAAAGCAGAAACCTTTTTCCCTGCAAAAGTGTAGAGAGAAAAAACACACTCATACCAAAACTTTTCCCATTATACTATTCTTTTTCTTATCATCTTTCTTCTTTTCCCGGATAATTCTGAGAACTCAAGGCAGCCGCAAAAGCATATTATGATCGTGATGATGAAGTTCTATACGTTCACTTTGTTGATCTGCTTGTTCTCTAAGCTCCAAGGTCACTGCAAATCAGATATCAGCCTTGGCAATTCTCTAACGCTAACTTCTCCTCTAGAATACGCTCCCGGTTTTATGGGGAAAGCTTATATAATGGAGACAGAGTCATCATCATCAACAACAGAACCTGGTTTCAAAGCCGCGTTAACGATGGAATCAAGCGACCAAGATGATGGACGATATTTGTGTTCCCTCCAAGTTTTCCTTGGAGATGTAAGAGTTTGGAGCTCAGGTCATTACTCAAAGATGTACGTTTCTAGCAAATGTATCATCGAGCTCACAAAAGATGGAGACTTGAGGTTAAAGAGTAACAATAAACGCGTTGGATGGAGAAGTGGAACCTCAGGACAAGGCGTTGAGGTACCAAATTAGATTGGTTTGAAGTAAAACCATCATTTTTTTAATGTCAAGATATGTGAAAGAATTGTGTTTTGGAAACTAAATTTTTGCAGAGGTTGGAGATACAAAGCACAGGGAACCTAGTGTTGCTTGATGCTAAGAATCTGATAAAATGGCAAAGTTTTAATTTCCCAACAGATGTGATGTTGAGTGGTCAAAGACTAGACGTAGCTACGCAACTAACTTCATTCCCAAACGACTCGACTTTGTTTTATTCCTTTGAAGTTTTACGCGACAAGATTGCTCTGTTTCTCAATTTGAACAAGCTCAAGTACTCTTATTGGGAGTACACGCCTAGAGAAAAGAACAAAACAGTCAACTTCGTGAGATTAGGGTCAAAGGGTCTTGACCTATTCGACGACAACAGCCACATAATCGGGAGAATAGAGCAACCGTTGATCAGATTCTTGGCACTTGGGAACAGAACCGGTAATTTGGGACTTTATTCGTATAAACCGGAAAAGGGAAAGTTCGAGGCAACGTTTCAAGCTGTGAGCAACACTTGTGATCTTCCTGTAGCATGTAAACCATACGGAATCTGTACATTCTCAAAGTCTTGTTCTTGCATTAAGGTCATGGGAAATAGTGATTGCAGTAGTAACGTGGACGAACCGGTTTCTGTTAAGAGGTTATGCGATCACGATATGGTTGAGCTAGAAGGAGTCACTACAGTGCTAGGAAACGGGACACAAGTGAGAAACGTGAGAAAAGAAAGATGTGAAGAGTTGTGTAAGAAAGATTGTGAGTGTGGAGCTGCTAGTTACTCTGTTTCTGATGAGAGTTGTGTCATGTATGGGGTGGTGATGGGTGTGAAGCAGATCGAGAGAGTGAGTGGATTGAGTTATATGGTTAAGATTCCAAAAGGAGTGAGATTGGGTGATGAGAAATCTAATATGAGGAAATGGGTCGTGGGATTAGTTGGAGGTATAGATGGTTTTGTCATTTTGTTGCTTCTCTCTGGATTTGCTTTTTATTTCATTAGAAAGCGTCGGAAAAGCTCGTCGCAGCAGCCGCCGCCGCCGCCACTGCCGCAGCGGAATACAGATTCTTGTCAAGAATCAAGAATTTCTTGATAGTTCTTGGTTTTGGATTTTTCCATATAAAGCTGTGTCGCACATCGAAGATTGTAAAGCCTATATCCATTTTAATTTGGCATTAGCCTTAGATTTGATTCAAAGCATTCGGTTACAACGTAAAAACTTGATGCTAAAGTCTGAAGCCGCATGACATATCTCATTCTTTCACGTAAGCTAAATATTATTGCTAATCAATCATGTTCACTAGTTATCGAACATATATGTCAAAACTCTATTATAGTATTATATATGTCCTTGGTAATTGGTATACACACAAAAAAAAAAAAAATGGTCACCAATTATAATAATATATATTTCCTTTAAAAAGCAAAAGAACAGTGTTTTCCCCATTTCCACTGTAAGAGATTAGGTTTGGATAATTTTGTAAATATAGAATTTGATTTTTTTTCTGGATAAATTTTTCAATGGGAACTTATTAGTCACAAGGCAGAGCCAAGTGGCATGAAACGCCTCTTTTGTCATAGATCTCGCTTCTTTTAACGTCCAACGGTTAGTTGAAAATAGTGCCATTTTAAAACTGAGATCTTTCATTATGTGGCCCTGCCTTTGTTACCGTCAGTGATCCCCACCACCATAAAGTGACATAAACTCCATCATTGACTCAGCCGACTCCGCCACTACTCCCCCTCTACTAATCCAACGGTTCATATATTCTTTTACTTTCTTTTTCTCCTCTTTCTCTTTCTCCAGCAAAAGTTCTACTATGAACATTTTAAGGAGATTAATAAGTAATAAGTAGCATATCAACGGTGAGTGAGAAGGCAATTCAGGAAAAAAAAAAACTAAAGTAAGACCACATTTTAAATTAGATCCAACGGTTGACAGATTCTTTCACTGAGAGGACATTTTTTTAATCTCACTTGCTGGGACTATCTATAATATCTGTTTAATAAACAACATAATGACAAAGATTGGTTACCACCGCCCTTCTTAAGGAAAGATTAATGTTTCCTATTAAAATAACAAGATTGGATTGGGAAATGTAAAGTGTATATAAACTTGAAATAAAGACAAAACTAGTAAGTAACTGAGAAGAGTGACAACGGATACTTGTAGCTTTCTTTATTCAACTTTAATTATCCCTTTTCCTTATTACATACAAGAGACCGTTGAGATATATATTATAAAGTCTTTTGTTCACACTAGTAGTATCGAAGGAAACAACAGTTTTGATTGTCATCACTCTCACAGTCTCACTCTCTTTCTCACTACTTCATCTTCTTCCCAACTTCTTGTCTTTAATGGCTGAAATCTTAGAACCTTCCCTCGTCGGGGAAATCGACACTTCGGCGCCATTCGAGTCGGTGAGAGAAGCCGCCACTCGCTTTGGCGGCTTTGGTTTTTGGAAACCGTCTTCCCTTAACATCTCCGAAGCTTCTAATAAGGTCTTTATTTCTACTTCAAAGTCTCTGTCTTTCTCATTGATTTTGTCCAGTTCTTTGGGTTTAGGGGTTTTAATTGAAATGGGTTTTAGATATTCATCTGTTTCTAGATTGATCTTGGCTTTAATTGTTTCTTGTGATGCGAAAGTTTTGATTTTTTGTTGTTGTTGGGGATGCAGAACGATGTGGACGAAGCTGGTATGGTTGTGAAAGCGAGTGAGTTAGAGAAGGAACTAATTGAAAAAGAAGGAGAAACTTTAAAGGTGTTGAAGTCGCTCGAGTCGACCAAAGCCATTGTTGAAGAGCTTAAATCAAAGCTACAGAACAAGGAAGAGAAAGAAAACTTTGACATGAATGTTCTCAAGGAACTGAACCAAGCGAAGATGAATCTGTGCAATACAACTAAAGATCTGGCTGCTATTCGTGAGTCTGTTGAGTTACTGAACAAGAGACTGGAGGAGGAAAGAGCTGGACTTGACAAGGCACGAGAGAGACTAAACTCTGAGAATGCTGCTGAAATGTCCAAAGAGATTCAGAGATTAAGCTATGAGACTAATGAGTTTTGTAGAACAGGAGAGAATGTTCGGTGTGCCGTTGATAAAGCTGTGGTTGAGATTGAACAAACGAGAAATAAGATTGAAGCTGCGGAGATGCGTTTGATCGCTGCTAGAAAGATGAAGGAAGCTGCTAGAGCGGCTGAAGCAGTTGCTATTGCTGAAATCAAGGCGGTTACTAGAAGGAGAAGAAGAAGAAGAAGAGGAGACAATGAGGAGACGCTGCAGGAGGAGATTCTTGAGACGATTGATGAAACAGCTAGAGAAATTAGAAGCAGCAGGAGGACACTTGAAGAAGGATTGGAGAAAGCGAATACCGCGAAAACGGAAGCAGAGGAAGGAAACTGGCAGTGGACAGAACGGAGGAGGAGATCATCATGTTCGGCCAAGCTCAAGAACCCTTTTCTGATGGATGTAAATGGTCTGAATATGATGATGAACGGTGATGGGACATCATCCTCAGTTGCTGTCATGAAACCAACAATGTCTATTGGGCAGATACTCAGTAGGAAACTGCTTCTTGCGGATGAGTCAGCGATGATGATGAATGGGAGAGTTTCGTTGGGTCAGATTCTTGGAAAGACTAACATTAGTAGAGATAGAAATGGTGAAGGGAAAGAAAAGGAAAAAAGGTTCAATGGGAAGAGGAAGAGGTTCGGATTTGCAAACTTGTCAGTGATTTTGAACAAAGAGAACAAGAAGAAGAAGAAGAAGATAGCTTTGAACTTAATGTAATAAGTGAGTGATTGAAATGATCAATCGAAATCTTAGGAGTTTGTGAGTCTTCTGGTATCAAGCAATTGTGTTTGTATTTGTTTTGGAAGTGTATTGGACTATTGGTTCATGCTAAATAGTGAAATGAGATATGGTTTGTTTTTCTTTTATAAATGAAGGATAATAATAAAATTTAATGGATTAGTGAGTCTCACCACCACCACCAATCACTAGCAAAGTTGTGTCATGAATCATATGGAGAAGAAAAGACAAACAAATGAATATTTTGTGTTTGTGGTTTGTGTTTATGTTGTCTTTCAAAGAAACTGTTTATTGAGATTCAAATTATGCATGATGTTACATATACATCACATAAATCGAAAGTCTTTTAGTTATGCTGCAGAAGCAGAAGGGGAAGAAAAGAAAAGACAAAACGAAGAACAGAGGAAGCCACACCATAAACAGGTAACATCATTATATGGCCTGAAAAAAAGACCTGGTTCACTAAACATCCCGAAACAACTTGAAGACAAGATTATCCGCATCTTCCTGGGGTATCCTTCACTTTGGATATGGCGAGATACCTTTGATATAGACCAACCTTGGAAAAGGTTTGGCCACGAGTATCATCTATAGTCATGGCGAATGCAAGTTTGAAAGGATACTGGATACGGCGCATTGCGGCAGGAAAACTTTCCACAGGGAACATATGTGTCTTAGGGATCACGAAATGCCCGGCATAAGTAATAGGTGTTGAACATACATATCACCCAAAAAAAAAAAAAAAAAAAAAAAACTTTTTAACTACTTAAATCTAAATGGAACACAAATTTGGTTTAAATCGTTTAATGGTTTGGGCCTGAAATTTTCAGACCGGCCTTTGGCTACAAAAGAAAATAATTGTGACATAATATTATTTTCGAATATTAATTTAGCCACAAGTACAAGCCGAGCCGATCGATGATGCTTACGTGGTTGGATAATTGCTTCTAGCGTGAGAACACCTTCTTCGATTACGCAATCCCGACCAATTCGACGAATCTGGTAACTCGTTCCTTCTTCTTCTTCTTCTCCAACTCCACCAGATTCTTCTATATACCAATCATTTGCTAAGTTTTTTTCTGAAAAAATAAAAAGAAGAAGGTAACACCATCATCATCTCTTACTTAAAGATTCATTCTTTTTTGGTTGAATCTCCCTACTTTGTGATTCATTCCGATCCAGAGGTTTCTTAAATTAAATCTGTGGTAAAAAGACTCTTAGTTGTGAATTATTCTGTAATCTGATATTGTGTCAGGAATCATGAGTCTCAGAGCTGGAACATTGGTTCTTCTCTTGTTGGGTTTGATCTTTGTTTCTGAGGCTAGATCTTTCGTTGACTCCACCCTCTCTGGTAAATACCATTTCCTCATGCTTGATTCTATCTAAAAGCTTGCTCTTTTATCAGTTTATGGTTTGGTTTTGATACTTTTCATGAAAAAATAATTGATATCTATGGCTGGGGGGTTGAAGTAGATGAAATATTTCAACACTCAATTTCTATGGCTCAGATAGTCTTATTTGATTAGAAGAATTTTCAACTTTTCGTTGTGTAGAGCAAGTTTCTAATAAGGAAGACGTTTGCACTCTGTGTGAGGAATATGTGACTGATGCTCTCACCTACCTTGAGAAAAATGTCACACAAGCCGAGATCATCGAGAATCTTCATGAACGGTGTTCCCAACTGCGTGGATTTTCGCAGCAGGTTCTCTCTCCTTTTGCTGATCCTTAACCCTACATTTTCTTTAGACTCTTTTTGTTTTTTGTTAATAATAACATATCAGTTGTGTTGAATAATCCGTGTGTTTGATGCAGTGCATAACTTTGGTTGATTACTATGTTCCTCTCTTCTTCTTACAACTGGAGTCGTTTCAACCTCACTATTTCTGCAAGAGGATGAATCTTTGTGGCAGAGTGGTTACTCTTGTAGAAGACGTACGTCAGGACAGTTGCGGTGTATGCCACAGGACTGTTTCTGAGATTCTTATTAAACTTCAAGATCCTGACATACAGGTTAGTAGTAACTACTAGATGATGGCTTTGTCTCTTCTCTATCACAGTATTTGTTTTGTCACTTATGTATTACGTGTAGACTCATAGCACACTGATCACAGTCCAAGCTGCTATGCCCTTGTGTAGTCTAGTTTGCTTTGTCAGTCTCAAACAGTTAAATGTGTTCAACTAGCAAAAACAGTTAACTGTGTTCAACTAGCAGGGATCTTTGTAGAGAATCCTCATGAAGATTTTTTTTTTTCTTTTCTTATACTGATGATGAGTTTCATATACTGACTTTGTTTTCTCTTATTTTGTTCAGCTGGATATCGTTGAAATGCTTCTCAAGGGATGCAAATCGTTCAAGAACTACGAGAAGAAGGTTAGAATGATCAAATCAATACTCATAATCTTGTATTTATTAGTCAACCATCTGTTTATGAATATTACAAGATTATGAATATTGATGTGAACTTGTGCAACACAACTGCCTGATCACATAGTAGTTAACTTAAGCTTTTCTAATATTATGGTGTTGTGTCGTCTTGTGTTATTACAGTGCAAGAAGTTGGTGTTCGAGTATGGACCCCTGATCCTAGTAAATGCAGAGGAATTCCTAGTGAAAAACGACATCTGCACACTTTTACGGGCGTGTCCAGCTGAGAAATCGGTTCTCAGGCAGCCAGCGTTGGCGGATTCTTGAAATGTTAGAAAGATGCCGTAATAAAATTTAAACACGTGCTGCTTCATAAGAATTGTTGCAGACTTGGTTACTGTCTATATGTATTGATGGATTCAAACACAACCATGAAAAATGTCTGTTTGCGTTTGTGTATATAAGGATCGCTACAAGAATTGACTCTATCATGTATTCTATTGAATCCCTTTTAAGGTTTTGTTAAACTGATTACAATAATCTTCTGTGTGGTTTTTTCTGATTTACTTTTGGCAATGAACCTTTGGCAAATTTGTTTTGTGTTAGACCTAAGAACTCAAACGCTCTTTTAGGTGCTGATGGCAGCGCCAACATTTAGTGCTAATCACTAATCCAATCTTAAAACGCTAATTTAATTTGTTTTTTTTTTAATCACTAATCAGTGAACCATTTCTAGGAAAGAAATTAGTTGCTGAACCAACAACCATAAAAAAGAAACTTTTATTTAATCTAGACGTTTACAAAACGAACAAAAAAAAAATGTATAGGTACTTAGTTTTTACGTATGTTTTTGTCAGAAATTTTTTCATATAACCACGAAATATCGTCTAGTGAGTACGTACTATTACCGTACTACCCACGTGGCCTGGTACTAGGACTAACGTGGCCAAAAGTGTCAAGATTGGTACTAGGACTGACGTAGCCAAAAGTGTGAAGATTCCGACCACAGGTCATAAGATTAGTTCGTGAATTTGGTCGGAATAGATTAAAATCCAACGACTCTAGAAGACAATTATAATTATAATGAATGATTAGAAACGGTCGGAATGACTTTATAGCCGTTGGTCATGTTTTTCTCGCTTACCGTTTTTATTCTGGCGCAAGACCAAGAAGTAAAAAAAAAAAACTAGCCGTTACAAATAAAAACATAAACTAAACTCTTTGTCTTTGTCTTCTTCCTCGTCACTCCAACCATAATTAGTCTTTTGCTATAACACTCACTCACCCAACTTATTCATTTCCTCTCTCTCACTAAACAACATCAATCTTTTCTCTCTCTCTCTCTCTCTTTGGTTGTACTCCAAAAAAAAAATATAGAGGAAGGAGAACAAACCAAGAACTCAAGCTCCCCTGCTCTTCTCATCTTTCTTCTTCGTTTTCTATTTTTTTCTTTCTTCTTTAAGCTTTGATTCTTTTGAAATGAATGATCTTTACAAAAGCTCATTTCGAATTTATGAATTTAGTCTCATTTTGTGTCTCTCACTCTTCTCTGCTCAAGCTGTTGCAGGTGGTGGTGGTGGTCACTCTTGGGATGGTATCGTGGTGACTCAAGGGAACTATCAGGCGCTCCAAGCGATCAAACATGAACTCATTGACTTCACCGGAGTTCTCAGAAGCTGGAACAACTCTGCCTCCTCTGAAGTTTGCTCTGGCTGGTCTGGAATCAAATGCCTCCGGGGTCAAGTGGTCGCCATTCAGCTCCCTTGGAAGGGACTCGGTGGCACTATCTCTGAGAAGATTGGACAGCTTGGAAGTCTCAGAAAACTTAGCCTCCACAACAACGCTATCGCCGGTTCGGTTCCTCGCTCTCTCGGCTACCTCAAGAGCCTCCGCGGGGTCTATCTCTTCAACAATCGCCTCTCTGGTTCAATCCCGGCCTCACTGGGTAACTGCCCTCTTCTCCAGAGTCTCGATCTCAGCAATAACCAGCTGACCGGAATCATACCGGCTAGTCTTGCTGAATCCACGAGGCTCTATAGGCTCAATGTCAGCTTCAATTCACTTTCTGGTCCCCTTCCGGTTAGTGTAGCCAAATCATACACCCTCACTTTTCTTGATCTTCAGCATAACAACCTCTCTGGTTCTATACCCGATTTTTTGGTTAATGGCTCTCAACCTCTCAAAACGCTGAATCTTGACCATAATCTCTTCTCTGGAGCTGTTCCTTTGTCTCTATGCAAACATAGTTTGTTGGAAGAGGTTTCTTTAAGCCATAACCAGCTCTCAGGTTCTATTCCCAGAGAATGTGGAGCTCTTCCACACCTTCAGAGACTTGATTTTTCTTACAATTCAATCAACGGAACCATCCCAGACAGTTTCTCCAACCTTACATCTCTGGTTTCACTGAACCTCGAAAGCAACCACCTCAAAGGCCCAATCCCAGATGCCATTGATAGACTGCACAACCTGACGGAGCTTAACCTCAAGAGAAACAAGATCAATGGTTCAATCCCAGAGAGAATAGGGAACATATCTGGAATCAAACAGCTGGATCTGTCAGAAAACAACTTCACAGGTCCAATCCCGCTGTCACTAGTCCACCTGGCGAACCTTTCTTCATTCAACGTCTCTTACAACACCCTCTCTGGTCCTGTTCCACTTATTCTCTCCAAGAAATTCAACTCAAGCTCTTTCGTTGGAAACATTCAGCTATGTGGATACAGCTCCTCAAATCCATGCCCTGTTCCTGATCACCATCATCCTCTCACTCTTTCACCTACGTCATCACAAGAACCAAAAAAGCACCACAGAAAACTCTCGGTGAAGGATATCATTCTGATCGCCATTGGAGCTCTTCTAGCCATTCTGCTTCTACTATGCTGCATATTACTCTGCTGCCTGATCAAGAAACGCGCTGCGCTGAAACAAAAAGACGGGAAGGACAAGACCTCAGAGAAGACAGTATCTGCAGCTGCTGCAGCAACAGCATCAACAGGAGGTGAAATGGGAGGAAAGCTAGTTCATTTCGATGGTCCGTTTGTATTCACCGCCGATGATCTACTATGTGCCACAGCTGAGATCATGGGAAAAAGTACTTACGGCACAGCATACAAGGCCACATTAGAAGACGGCAATGAAGTTGCTGTGAAGCGTCTGAGAGAGAAAACAACCAAAGGAGTCAAAGAGTTCGAAGGAGAAGTCACAGCTTTAGGCAAGATTCGTCACCAGAATCTGCTCGCACTCAGAGCTTACTACTTAGGACCTAAAGGAGAGAAGCTTCTCGTCTTTGATTACATGTCTAAGGGCAGTCTCTCTGCGTTTCTTCACGGTAAGCAAAGTTAAACAAAAACCCAAGCTTTGGATTGTATAAAGTTCACATTTTTATTGATCTGATTGATTGAATTTGACAGCTCGAGGACCAGAAACCCTAATTCCATGGGAAACAAGACTGAAGATAGCAAAAGGAATCAGTCGTGGATTAGCTCACCTTCACAGCAACGAGAACATGATCCATGAGAATCTCACAGCCAGCAACATTCTCCTCGACGAACAAACCAACGCTCACATCGCCGATTACGGTCTCTCAAGACTCATGACCGCCGCAGCCGCCACAAACGTAATCGCAACCGCCGGAACATTGGGATACAGAGCACCGGAATTTTCCAAAATCAAGAACGCAAGCACTAAGACCGATGTCTACAGCTTAGGGATCATCATATTGGAGCTTCTGACTGGGAAATCTCCAGGAGAGCCAACGAATGGGATGGATTTGCCTCAGTGGGTAGCTTCGATTGTGAAAGAAGAGTGGACTAATGAAGTGTTCGACTTGGAGCTGATGAGAGAGACGCAAAGCGTTGGTGATGAGCTTTTGAATACTCTGAAATTGGCTTTACATTGTGTTGATCCGTCACCGGCGGCGAGGCCAGAAGCGAATCAGGTGGTGAATCAGCTTGAGGAGATTAGGCCGGAGACTGAGGTGGAGACGGAGACGGCGGTGATTGGATCTGGAGGTGAGGGAGGTAAAGATTTAGGATCAAATGAGGAGTAAAGGAAAGTTTTGGGGGGTTTAAGGAAAAAGAATAAAGAAGAAGGGATCTATATACAAATACGACATTTATATTTTTCATTATTATTCTTTGATTCAAGTAATTTGTATAGATAAAAAATTGGTTTGAAGAAGTTTGTTCTAGTAATGTAATGTAGTAATTCAATTATTCATTCTTTTTTGGTTCTTAGCAATACAATAATTGATTTTTAAAAAAATTTTTTACTTATTTCATGTGATGTGTGTTTTATGCTTATTGAATTATTGAAAGACAATAAAAAAACATCAACATAGAAGATGCTTAAAAAAAGAGATTAATGTAGATGAAACAGAGACATCAAAGCAAAAATATCCAATTCCATATAGCAAACAAAACATTACTGATAAAATGATGGATTAAGTTAAAACATAACATATCCATCGAGAACGTCGACGCTCAGTTTCGGCCTGAGGTTTCGGTTTGGACAATCACTGTCTCGGTTCCAGCAGCCATGTTGGGTTCCTGGTCATCTTGTGGAGGAGCAGAACGAACATCGAACAACTCCCACAATTTTATGAGGTCTGCTGGTCTCGGCTCCTTTGAGAGTAGGTCCTTGTAAATTTGATTTAGGTGTTCACTTTTCCCTGCAACATATATCAAGTAAACAACTTAACCTTTTACCCACAAAAAAAAACATAAATATATATATATATATATATATCAAGTAAACCCATGATTTTTTTTTTTTTTTTTTTTTTGGGCAAACCCATGATTAAATCCCAATACATATACAGTACTAGAAAAACAAAAACTAAGAAATTTGGACGACTAGTCACTCTCTAAACGAATTCAAAAAACTTATTTCGTTCAATGAAGTGATAACCAATGGGGAAGAAACTAATGTGTTTTGTTTCCTAAATAATTTTTTCCTTATAGTCTATAGTGATAAATACTTGATATACTGTATTTTCATAATTTTACGTGTGAAAAATGTAAATTTTTATTTATATTTTTTTAATAAAAATTTAAACATTGATCAGCTCTCACATTTTAGGCAAGTTATTAGTTAACTATATATTACACAAAAAGACTTTACGTAAACTAATACCTATTTGAATATCATTATAATTAGAGATTACATGATGATGTCATTTTCGTAAAATATCTCTCATGAGAATATGATTGAGGAGAAAGAAAAAAATCTTATTTTGATTAATTATGTACTCGTTTAACGAGTATACATAAAGAAAATCTGTATTGGGTACGCATCACCCGCAAATGTATAACACATAGATCACCAACAATTAAACGCTTGTACCTTATGGTACATGATGAAGAAACAGCTTGGCTCTTATACCAAAACACAAGCCATTTTTATCCATAAAATGGTGATCTATCTATATTATATACCATGAAATACAAGAGTTTAAGCGTCATAGATCTGTGTATTCTAGTGACGATGATTCGACTGACCATATGTTATAACAACCCTAAAGACATGACACTCAGTTAAGAGAAAGAAACATCAAAGTAAAGAACTGTAAGAACATCCAATATCATTTTCCATATATGATACTAGGCTAGGCCTCTAATTATGTAATATGAAAAAGAATAGATTCATAGATTCAAAAATGAACACACTTCTGCTTATTACTTTGTATTCGAAGAGGTGAACCTATTCGAATACAAAGTTTCATGTCGAAACTTACGAATAAAAAAAAGGATAGTGCTTCTATTTTCCAAAGATGATTTTCGTTATTAGGAAATCGCATGTCACATTCAATATGCAAGTTTGCCTCTGTAGCATGCACACACCTTGAAGCCAACTAAGCTTCGCTTATAAACTAAACCCTTGTTACCAAATCCTCTTTAAACCTTAATCACTAACTATAATATATACCCGAAATGGGTTAGTTCTTTAATAAATTCTACTTTCTCAATAATCTGACTTTATATTTTAATAACTTGACTTTGTTATCTAGTAATGGCAGCAAACTTACCGTACATCCTTGTCGTATGGCGGTTTAAACCATTCGTCGTATTTCGTTCTGGTTAAGAATAAAATCTCACATATCGTTAGTTATTATTAGTTAAACATGACTTTGAGAAAATTATTCTTGTTTGAAATATTTTATATAAAAATTACATAGCAAACAAATTTATTTGGTTAAGTTATGTTTAAAAAGAAATTTGGGGTGTTTATTAGTAATTTTCGGGTCATTTTATGTTTATTTTAATAGACATACCAGTGTGTGCATCTCTGCTCTTTTATTATTTTTTGGACAAACAAAAGCTTTGCTCTTAAGTTCTTTTTCTTTTCTTTTCTTTTCTAAATTCCTCTAAATAAAGTCTATATGTTTTCTTATCTTTAAGAGTCACTGTATTTAAACTTTCTTATCAGAAATTCATTCGTTCATCAAATAGTATATATAATACATAAAAAAAAGGATTTGATATAGGATAAAATTATACTGAATTTTTCCTTTCGTTTATGTTTTTCTATTCTGAAATTAGAAAATCTGAAATTTTTTAGTGAAAATATTGAATTGAAAACATAGTTTTTATCTGGAAAAAGTTGTTTAATCAAACGTTTAAACACCAACAAGTAAGAAAAAAGTACCTTCACTTTCAATGGTTACTATAGGACTTGTGTGCTTATGCTTCTTTGGTTCCTTGAGATGTGTCTTTTTCACCAGAGAAGTACATAATTCACGGATCTTCGAAAATATGTTCTTCCCACTCTTCATCGTTGACAAAAAAAGACCAGAGAAGAAGAAAATGTATTGTCAAAATTCAAATGCTAAAGAAGGTGGAGCAATGTAGTATACCAAGGAAAAATTTGATAGAAAAGGCAATGTAGTGTACATTAATTTTTTTGGGATATCCTTCCTTTAGAGTTTTTTTTTGCTATACTTAATCCATAAAAGAGTTATTAATTAGTAGATAAGGACAAATGTTACAACGATTAATAAGAATGTGAATGGCTAGAAAATAAACATGTAAATGTGGCAATGTGTAGTTTCTACTAAGTTATTATCTTAAAAAAGCATTTGACTATGTCTAAGTACACCATAGGTAAGATATCTTTCTTATATAGAATATCACTTAGCCTGTTTTGGTTATTCTCCCTATTGCCACTTAGAACATTGGCAAATAAACTATTCAAATATGCTTCCCTATTCTAAATTCTTATTATTTATAATAAGTTGACCAATTCTTTATTGTTCCATTTTCTTTTTTGGTATTTTTTTTTGTATTTGGAATCATTAAAATCTTTTGTTTTTATAATATTTATTTCCTGAAATTGGTTTTCTTTTATTTTTAGTCTATTTGTAATTTCTGTCTTTTAAATTATGTGTTAAGTGTTTTGAAATTATCGTAATATATTAATCTCAAATTGTAAGAATAAATATTATAAATCTTAAAGCATAGTTACATTATAGATCCCCTTTCACTCTTAAAGTTTCGTATGCCAAATGCCAAAATCTATAGACTTTCTAGACACAACTGCAATAACTAAACTTCTCCAGTTCCATTATATCTAAAGATGTTTGAGAAAGAAATATATCCATGGTGAAAAGATGGTTCTTGTGCTTTTACAAAGCGATATGACATATGAGATGTATTTGTGAGACAAAGCCTCAAGAACTTAATCATTCATTAATCTCTATCCCTCTCAAATTTCTTGTTCCATGTTTGCCTTTAATTCACTAACCACAAACATGAAATAACTGTTATAGTTTAATTCTCAATTATTCCCCATTTAGCTCAAAAGTGGAATGTGTATATATTGAAACAAAAAGAAAACAGATCTAACTTAACAAGAGAATACCATATAGATGTTGGACTACTAGATAGTGATCTTGGAGAAGATTTAGAATTCACAAAAAATATAACCTCGTGAAGACGAAAATCAAACTTACAAAACAGAACCAGCAAAATTAAATAGGAAAAGAGATCGTTGTCTCGTTGAATGAAGTCTGCTTCAGTCAATCAATGGCAGAGTGAATCAAAATAGCTGCCTCGTCTGTCGTTGGAACTGCGTCCTCTGCTTTTTACAGGATCAAAAGTCATTTAAAACCAAGTTAACAACAATTAACTATCTACTTAAACCGGTTCCAAAACTCCATTAGTCCACATCTTAACACACTATTATTATCTCGTTTCATCTACCACTGAAGTTGCATCAAAGCGTCTAACTGATCTACACAATGGAATCTAGATAGTACTAAAACCGAGACTACCGCACCACAAACATACATATATGATATATGTTTACTAGTATATTTTTTCTCTCGTAATAGCTCATAAAACGTAGGCAGTACCTGGCAGATGAGAAATGATCTTATCTAAGATTCCAGAACTCGAGCTCTCTTTTTCCTTGTCAGCTTCATCTTCACGTTCAACTTTTTGAATGTTTTCGCCAGATTTGCCGTCTACTACTGTTGTTGTTGTTGTTGTTGCATCAATAAAGTTGGATATGAGATTGTTCAAAATCCCACCTTTAGCTTCTTTCTCTTCTTCGTCTTCTTCTTCTTGTAATTGATCTTTGTTCTTCTCTGCGACATCTTGTAGATTCATCATGAGCTTCTCTGTTTCTGGTACGCCT
The DNA here is from genome assembly GCF_000375325.1 of Capsella rubella. NCBI lineage: Eukaryota > Viridiplantae > Streptophyta > Magnoliopsida > Brassicales > Brassicaceae > Capsella > Capsella rubella. The sequence goes on from NW_006238919.1 coordinate 9,267,279, forward strand.
TCTTCCATATTTTCTTTCTTTTTGATTCTTTCTTTACCCATTGGTTCCACTTTTCCTTAAGACAGTGCCATCTTCTACTTTTTTTTATCGGTGCAAAAGTACAAATAGTGTAGTAATTCTATAGGATTTGTGTTAGCAAACAATGAGACAATATTGGTTATATCCAAAACAAAATGAGATAACATTATTAATTAACTAAATCTAGAAAGAACGACACGTTCACTGTTGTGACAAGCCGTCTATGTGGTTTTTACACGTACCTCGTAACTTGTTGTGTACCATATACTTCGTTACACGTGTCCACTAAACCATATTTTATGTCTGATTCCCACGATTCCACATGTTCCTCCCTCTTTAGTCGTCTATATGCGAATTGCGAAGTGAAGCAGTGAAGGGATGAGAATTTTGTGCTGTATTTTTACCAATTTACAAGTTTTTCTTTTTGTCACCACCATTTTTGCAAGATTTTTACCGTCTAACTACACTACTTTGGAGTTCCGAAAACGAAAAGATGTAATCTTTTTTAAAGTTGGTGTAGAGAAACCAAATATAATGCAAAGTTGTATGCTAATTAATTAGTCTGTTTTGGTATGTCAAACCTACCCAAAAGAACCAAGGAATAATGAATTAGTATCAACTAATTAGTCTAAGAATCTTCAGATAGTAGCATTTTCACATCTTTACCGAATCAATGAACTTCAACAAAATTACCCAAAATAATTAATTTGTGGATTTTATGTAACAATTGTATTAAAGCTAGCTGCATCAATTTAAGCTCAAAGGCCTTATGTTTGTGCATATGCTTATTCTTTGTCTAGTGTTATTAACCACCACATTTTACAAGAAACCAAAAAGGTGTGTTACAACAATACTAGTATATAATAAGTCTAATGAATAACAAGTACCTTAATTAATTTCAACTAGTTATCTTTTTCAATAAACTTGGGTTGCAGGTGAATTTGGGAAGAAGGAGAAAAGGCGTTTTTGACGCCACAGATCCTATGCTTAGTGCTCCAACTAGGCAGCAACACATGCAAGCCACAAGCTTTGGGTGAAAAACAAGACTGCTTCACCGTTGCACCACTCAAATAAGAAAGCTTCTTCTTCTTCCTCCTCCTCTGGCTAGCCGCTGATGTCACGGCTGCTAAAGCCGCAGCATCCGGTAGAAACCTTTCTATTATGTAACTCGGTGACATGTCGTCGCTCCGCTCTGTGCTCTCCATTGTTAAGTATCCGTTTGAGTCACCTCCTCCGCTGCTTCCATCATCCGATTCAGAACTATCTTTTGGGAGTTCGACCATGTCTATGGCTTGCGTGAGAGACAAGACATCGATTGAGTCTTGGTTGGTTTGACGGTAATGTTCGTGATTGTCACGTTTCTTCAGACGCAACAATCTAGCTGGTGTTAAACCCTCACTGGCCTCATCAAAGTCTTCGTTTTCACCATCAACATGCATCTGTGAATTATAGATCGAACCAATTGGTAAATGAATGGATTGAAAACCCTAAAACGGGAAAACAGAGGAAACGCTATGGTTTTGGAGAGAATGATAAACCTTTAATCTTCCAGGAGGTAGTCTGAGACGTGGTGTTTCGGATTCAGAGTCGTTTTTCAAATGAGACTTGTTCTTAGGCATCCCAGGAGCGGTCTCCCAGCAAAAAGGAACAGAGGCTTCAGGAAGCTGACCCGGAAGCTTCTCTTGATTCACATGTCGTTTCGTGGACAAGAATGGAGCATTGAAGTTCAACCTCCGGGATCGGTTCATATCCATCATTTCTTCAACCGTAAGAAACAAAATCATCTGAAGGAAATGGTGTTTGCGACTGAAGAAGGTGATTTGTGATTTGTGATTTGTGAGTTTGAGAGAGATCTTTGATGTATTGACACTATTTTGTTAGCTGAGAGTTGAAATTTAATGAGAAGTTGTTGAAAGTTTGAACCTTTCTCGTGTGTGCAGAACCGATATTTGTGGTCTTTTTATTGGGTTCACAGGCGAGAAAGTTAGTCACAGAGGTTGAGAAATAGATAAGCAGAGGAGTTTTAGAAAAAAAGTTAAAAGTCTTCAAATCATGTGGTTATAACATCGATCATGAAACCAAACAAGAACTCCAAAAAGTAGAATTAGAGAGATGATTTCCTCATTAGGTGATAAACACTAAAACAGAGAAAGAATGTTGAAAATTTGGGTGAAACATGTATGAATGAATAGTTTCTTTGTTTTCTTGTTTCAGGAGGATAAAAAACACATCCCCGGATGCTTTTGAGAACCAATACAAGAAACATGTAACCAAAAAAAAAAAGGTGAAGAAGTTACAGATAAAATTACACATAATTCCAGTGAAAAAAAAATAAATAAAAGAAAGAAGCAATAATACATCTAGAAATAGGACAAGAGAAGAAGTCCAAATTCACCAGAGGTAAGTTCTTCTTCGTGGTTTCCCCAGAAAACGTATTATCTTTAGCAGCAAGAAACACTCTCTGCACTACTTACTTTTATAGTATCCTCACCCCCTCCCCCAATAACCAAAATTATAGAGAAAAAAATATATATTTATATAAAAGTTTCTATTTACATGGCTATGCTTGCTTTTTCCCTGGTTCATCCAAACTGAGCCTTGTTTGATTTGCTCAGTTTCTGTTTTTGCCGAAGGAAAATGAAACAGTGTAGAAGCATACCAGGAGGGAAGAAGATAAGAGATTTGCCCACCAAAACCAAAACGATTGTTTTGTTCTACTTTTGGTCGTTTGGTTCACGAGCTTTTTGGTAGAGCTCGAGTGTATCTGCATGACCTGGATCAATACACAATGCTGCTTCACAATCTTTGATAGCAGCTGCTCCTCCTCCCATTGAATCATAGAATGCCGCTCGTAGATGTAATAGCTGGAGATCTGGTTTAAAAGATATCGCCCTTGAAAGCTCGTCTATGGCTTCACTCTCTTTGTGGTCGTCCATAAGAACTGCAATCAAGAGTTCATATTAAACAAAACGAAATTTAAAAAAGAAAGCTTAATTACTCTGGTGTTATCAAAAGCAAATTGAATAAAAACTGATATGAACAGAGGCTGTAAAACTACTTTTCTTAGTCCCATTTACCAAACCAGAGAAACTGCATATCAATTCGGTTCTTAGATAACACTCTCACTTATGTTTCTATCTCCAAAAAGATAATGAAGTTTCAGTTGTTCCATGCGTTGGGTCATAAATTATCATTTATATATCCATCAGGACAAACGCTGGGTTCTATGTGTTTCTAACACTTTTGTGCATCGAATTATATGCAGGTGAATCACTCAAAAAGGATCAGCCATTGTTGTCTTGTTTCTAGCATCCAATTATAAACAACCAACAACAAAAAAACCAGGATAAAACTAGAACTGGTTGCGTCATTTACCTGCGGCTCTGTATCTGTAAGGATAGGTTCGGAGAGGGTCAAGTTGTGTTGCCAGGCTAAGGTCGCTCTGTGCCATCTCGCGGTCACAATATTCAGAGCGTTTCTCATATGCCGACGCATTGTTCTGGGCCTTCTCTATTAGCTTTGTCATCTCATCATAAGCAGCTTTTCGTTGGTTTTTTAAGTGATAAACACGCGCAAGACCTTGGTGAGCTCGTGTATGCTTGATAGTGAGCGCATTTGTATAGCAATCAGCTGCAAGATCCAGCTTCTCACAATCCACATATACGCTCCCCAGGTTGTTCAAAGCCTGCAAGAATATACACCAAAGAAGAGTTCAAATTAAATGTCATTTGGTTTAGTAGGATAACCTTCTGACCAAATATACTAAAGACGCGACCATATTCCACCATCAAGTATCTACAAATTAGTCCAGACCCCAAGTGCAAATATTTTAAACTGGGATCCTGAAACTCTAAAAGTATGGCAGTCTGAAGGATGATACAATAAGTAAACCCTCTAGAAAAACAATAGACTAGTTGAGAAATAATATTACAAAAATGAAAACTGTTAAACTCTGTACTTACTTGTCCCTTACGGAGACCATCTGAGGGACATTTGAGTGCTTCTTGAAGGAGCTGGATTACGTAATTTGAGGAATCCGGGTCAAGTGTAGAGTCCGCAAGGGCATAAGCTTTGAGGAAAAATGCTTCAAAAGACCTTTGTATGGAGATGGATTCCTCTGCTTTCGCCAGGGCTTCCTCACGGTGGCCTGTGTCATACAGTATCCATCCCTCATACACAAGTCTCTCATGCTCTGACTTTGAATGGTTTCGAGCCAGTCTTAAACTGCGCATTGCTGCCTTTTGACAATTTAGCCTGTCAGTATGCAAACAGTACTTGTTAAAATCAATTAGAATCTGACACAACATGCACCACAAGAAAAAAAAATTCATTAAGAAGCGCAAAGAGAGATTATACCGTAGCAGAAGAAGAGACTGTCTGAACCGTAAAAGACTCTTCCCTGGATCATTTGCAAGCATATGATGAACAACTGCTAGAGATCCAATATCATCCACAGAAGACCAACGATCATACAGCTGCATCCAGCAATCAGCCTGGCTCCACTGCTGGGCAAGCGGACGGAGCAGCTCCACCATATGATCACCATGGATTTTCCAGTTAAACATCATAAAATTTGGCTCCAATGTCAAAAGCGCCCGGATATCTTTCAAAGCACCCTCATAATCCTCCATGCCTATAGAAATCCACGCCCTCATCTCCAGACAGTCAGGAGAGGCCTTGAATCCAAGAATCTTGTTCAGTTCTGCGATCGCAGCTCCAAACTGGTTCTCTTCCACCAATGCCACTGCTCTGAACTTGTAAGGGAATGTCAAAGTTGGGTCTAACTCGGTAGCTGTATCTAAATCAAGCAGCCTTTCTTTACCATTGCAATACAAGGACCTCTCCTGGTGCATCCACCCAGTAGCCGTGTAATCTGAAATCAGTGAGTTGATGATCTTATAAGCTGAATATCTATGGTCACGCTTGAACTTCGACCTAGCAACGCCCACGAGGGAGTAAAGATGACCAGCCTCAACCGCTACGTTAAACCATCTCTGAGCATCTTTATATTCTTTCCTTTCCAGCATCACCACCCCTAATTGGTGGTACGCAAGCTGTTTCTCCCAGTTTTCCACCGCGCATTCAACCAAACGTTCTAAGAGCATCACAGTTGTGTTAGATTTCATATCATCTTCCATAGCGATCTGGCTTAAGAAGAAGTACAATGCAAAAGAAGCGTGGCCAAGAGATGCCAGCCTTTCCCGTCCCTCGGCGCTGCAAAAGATCTTTATAACATTTGGATTATGCATAGAGCTTGGCAATTCCCTGAGAAAAACCTGAAGACAAGCTGCCACCAGAAGGTATGCAGCCTCTTCTAATCCATACTCGATCAACAACATTGCCTCGTCCAGTGAATTAACAAGATGTGCCAAATGCGAATCGCAAGCAGATTTCAATTCATCGCAGCAGAACCGATTTGCCAGCTTAAGGAGCTCCAATACAACATTAGGAGGGAAGTTATCTAACCTGTTGGTCCTGCTGAAACTCTCTGCAGCTCTCATTCCTTCAACAGAGATTCCATTGTTTGTAAAATTGATCGTCGCTCGTTTCATTTCTCTAAACCCACCGTATAACATCGCCTTGAAAGGTCTTGACAAAGACGCGATTTTATACCTCACACAAGGAACCTCTTCATCACCAATACAAAAGGACATATCATAGTCAACTTCATCAGAAGTAGAACATTCAGGAACATCATCCTCATTCATCATCTCTGATCTAGAAGCTCCAGAGCAAACACATGGATCGTATACAGATTCCGGATCATACCCGGAAACAAGAGTCGCCTTTGGACACTCCAAATTCCTCCCACAACAATCCATAGAAGTTGTTCCGATTAACTCATCCTCCCTCCTCTCGAATCGAAGCCACGACGCTAACACGACTTTGGCGTGAACATCCACGGCGTGTTGCCTAGACGACCGGAGACTCCGCCGGAACAGTTTCGGATCAGATATTCCCCGGAAAATAGCGCATTGCTCTAGATACGCCCCAGATTTCTCGAATTGGGGACAAACGTCGATCCTCCGATAAACTTCAGCCATCTTCTCAACCAAATCAACAAATTTCAAACAAGGATCGATTTGAGGCTCAAGCAGATCCGTCACAGGGAGTCCACAAGGGAGAAGAAACTCCGGCGAAACGACGGCGTTGGCTTGATTCGGAGGTGGATAAGTCCGGCTCGATTTGGATCGGACAGAATTAACACGAAGATGATCCGAAAGGTGTTGTAAAAGCTTATCCCCAACTCCTCCACCTCCTCCTCCGGTGCCGCCGCTACCTCCACCGGCGCTATTACCAGGTGGAGGCGGCGGAGGAGGAGCGGAGGGATTAAGAGCATAAACTTGTGTACCTTTACAACCTTCTGCAAGCTTCAAACTTCGCATTGTTGTGAACAGATTATGCTGCATCTTCAATCAAACCAAAAACAAAGAAAAATCACAAATTTATCCAAAGATCTGAATTGAGTCAAAGCACAAATTTTTACAAATTTCTCCGTCACCTTAGAAAAACAATTCTGAGGATTGGATCACGAAACCAATCCAAAGTCCCGTTCTCAAACAAACCCTTCAATCAAAAACCAATAAAAATCGTCTCTTTATCAAAAAAATATGGTACAAAGTTTGTGTGTCGTCTTCCTCAACGAAGCTCTTGTTCTTCTTCTTCCTCTTCCTCTTGTCGGATATCGTGTCTTTGCAGTGTAAGTTTCATCGATCCGGTTCGTTTTTTTTTTTTTGTTTTGTTTGGTTGGTTCCGCCACTACTAATTTTACGAATCTTCCCGTAAAAATAGAGAAGAGGTAATTAGAGGGAAGAATCTTCCTCCGCTCGATCTCTCAATTTCTCTTTCTCTTTTATTCCTTTTTTTATTTCCTTCTTTCTATAAACCAATCTGTTTCAGAGAGAGAGAGGTCATTCATTCATGCGTTCTCTAATAATGCATAATTTTAATTAAATATTTTATTTAAGTGTATATGTGTTTGTTTCTGGTATCTTTTTTTAATTCAGGTTTTTTGTTGTCTTATTATTAGTTTTTAATTGTGGAAAGTAAAATTTTGATTAGTTTATGTCCATTTAAAGGTTTAATAACATAAATTATGATACACTCTAACGTAATCAAACTGCCATTTCTTTTATTTTCTTAGATTTTCGCGGCACTTTTTACAATCTCCAAAAAGGGTTGAAAATTAAATAAATATTATACATATTTAATTTTTAAATAATTTTTCAAAGTACTGAGACCTTTAATTTACTTTGCGAATTTAATCACCACTTACTTACTTTAGCATGCTTGTATGTTACAATTGATTTTTGCCTTTTTCTCTCTATTTGTTTTAGTGTTCTTTGTATGTGTAACTTTATTCTTTTAAATCATTTTCTTCTCCGGCTATATTTGAAACTTTTACTTTTGGTGTTTCCTTTTTCTGCCTTTACCAAATCATTTGATGGTTGAATATGCTTCTTGGCGTTACCATAAGTTACTTAAATTATTGTTTTTAAGCTTAATTACTTTGATTAGTGGTTTTCTATAGTTAAGATAAGAGTTAAATCATGATATTTTAATTAAGTATACCAATCACATCAATGTATAAGCTAGTGTTTGTGTATTAGTGTGTTTGTGTATAATTGTTTTGTTGTATTAGCGTGTCATTATTAAGTTACCATCAGCATTTAGATATATGATAGTATGATGTTATTGACAAAAAGAAAAAGTAAACAGCTAAACTAGATTCATTCATTATTATTTTCGATAAATTTTATTCATTATTATTTTCGATGAAAAAAATTCATTAATATTTTCTGATTAAAAACACAATTGTCTGGTTGAATCTGTCAAAAAATTACTACTACATGTCCAATTTAAATAGCTCCAAAAAAAAAAAGAAACCATAGATAGATAACTGTCAGAATCTTTCAAAGAAAAACAATTTTGCTGCAGAGATTCGTCGTTATCATTTTATATATTCATAATCTAAAAAAGTCTCTATCGAATGTTGAGGCTACCACATACAAATACAAAACGGGTGTGCATGTCCCTCTATATATCAAAACACATTTTTACATTTTTTTGTTCTATACAAAAAAATTAACACAAACACACAATAACATTGCTCATATCTTTCCCCAAAACCAATTATGTTACAGACAACAACAAAAAAAAAACGTAAGAAAAATCATCAAAAATATTCAATATATAAATGGAAAAAATAGTCAGTGTGACAGAACATAATAAAATATGGTTGAAGAAGAAAGAAATTAAGTAATAATAAGTGTGCTGTTAGATAGCCGGCAAATGGGCTTTTGCCACCCATATAGAGCGGCGAAGTCATGTCAACACGTTTTACTGTTAAGGAAGTAATCGTCCTCCTAATTTAAATCCTGTGCTGCTAATAAGCTATCTAATCTATGATTAAGTCCCAATATTGCTGGGTGATTAGCATTAGGGCCATTAGTTTATATGTTTATGTGATGGCACACCATTATTATATACAATTTCCCATCAATACACATATAATTGAGAAATAAAAACTTGTGGTCATGTGGCTGAGACAGCTAAGAATGTCTTTTTAGTATTTTTATTCTTTGGGTAAGTAAAAGAAGAATGTGTTTTTAGTTTTTATCCTTAAGCACGGATCGTACTACTATGTATATTACCCACCAAAACTCACTTGTCTATTTGTGTATTGTCCCACACCAAATAGGTTTATTCCGCTTTGGTTTGTTCTAGAAAATCTCCTATATAATGATTTCGAATCTATATAGCTTCGGTTTTGTATTAAGTTGGATGATCAACAACATCCATTAGCCATTCCCATTTGTTTGATCAAACCCCAAGAAATTTGTTTCTTTACGAAAAATAATAATAATACGAATTGGTCCATCAATTTCCAGGTGCTAAGGCGGATCATCCATGTTTGGCATTCCTATATGAAAATGTCTAGTTTACAATTACAACTACAAGTGGTTGAAAAATACTTGAACAGTAAGCATATTCCATTTCTGCAACATTTGCTCTATTTATCTAACTTAATGATATTACTAAATTTTATATAGAGACATGGAATTATCATAAAACGGATATATTTATATGGTCATTTTTCCAACTTAACAATAACAAAAAGAGATAAAACAGTACCAATATGCAATTTTTCCCTTAATGGCAAACTTGGCAATGATAAAAATGTCAATCAAATCTCTCCCAATCTTGAGTTACACCGGCAGAAGGCGAAGCTGGCGGAGGAGGGTTCAAGCTTCCCACACCGTTTCCAAACGATTCCCACTCTGTGCTTACAGCTGCGGCTTTGCTCTGATCCACGAACGGATTTGAGCATCTTGCCTTCAACTTATCCACACTCTCCTGCAATATTTGCACCCTACGCACCTGCCAACACAAACCCCAATCAATCTATGTCTATGCTCAAACTTAGACTAAAGATAGAAATAACAAAAACGATATATGGATATTACCAAAGTGATTCACCAAAGCACAACATTATTGGAATCCGAATGGATCTTTACCAAAGTCTCTACATGTACAATTAGCAGAACAAAAACGATAAATGGATATTACCAAAGTCTACTCTATCATTGCAACTGATCCCATTGCCACACAAGTTTTGTAGTAACCCATCTATGTAAGTTATATATTTCTGAACACTCATATACTATATCTTATACCTCTACTAACAATGTTTATTATGTACAAAGATGAAGAAAGTAACACAGTGTAAAAAACGAACCTCTGCCTTACGCAGCACCCTAGCTTCTCCTTCTGCCTTGATGCCATCCAATTTGAGTAACTGCCTCATGAGAAGCTCTGCAGTCGTATCAAACTCCTTTACAGCAACTTGCGTCCCTCCATTCACAGCAACTTCTAAAGCAACAACCTGATTTCAGAACAAAATTCGCTTAATCACAATCTTTCCTACTTTCCTCTCCTACATGAACTACCAAAAAGACACAGCCATAAATCTCACCCTATCTGAAAGCTTATCGACCTCTTCAGTGACTGCGATAACTGCGGCAATCGCCTTTTTCATCTCTTCAGTAACCACAGGAGGCTGTTCAACTTGTTCCACTCTCTTATTCTGATCCTCAACGAGGACAAGCTTAGACGCATCCTTAACACCAGCAGCTTGCAATTGCTCAGCGTCATCTCTCTCAACTCCCCTGAACAAGATCTTCAGTTCACTAGCTTCCAATCCAGTTTTCTGGACAAGGGCTTTCTTCACATCCCCTATTTCAATCACATTCGAGCATATAGTCATATCAATCTTAGCTACACATAACACAAACTTCAACAAAAACTAGATAAAGCACGAATTTTTGTAAACTCCATGATTCAAGGCGATGGAAAAATCAGAAACGGATCGGGGAAGTGAGGTGAAGCGTTATTTATGTACCGAAAGTGGCGTGAGCAGAAACATGAAGATCGTGGTGGGATGAGCCATGGGAAAGGCTGATTCTGATGGTCTGAGCAAAAGCAGCGGACGCAGAGTCGGGATCCTGGAGAGGTTGGTCGGAAGGAGCAGCGTCGTCGTCTCTTCGTTGGACGAGCATACCACCAGGTCTCACCTCCCATTCCGATTCGTCGGTTGAGTTATGCATCATCGTTCTCGAGATGGAACCGGAGTATGAGAATGGAAATAAAAACCCTTTGGAGCAAGAAATTAGGGTTTTCTCAGGGTATTGACAAAGATTATGGTTCACAACTTCACATCACCGCTCAAGCCATACAAATTCTACTACTGAAACACGGCTTTTCATTTTTATTTTTAGTTTTTCCATTCTTTTTTTTTTATTCCGTAATTAGAATTTTAGGTGTGAACAATTAGAATTTTTGGTATACAGATATTTTCATACATGATGATTATTACAAAATAAATTGAGAAATAATATATGGTTTATGATCTTTGTTTTGGACTTCATCAAATGTAAGTATGTTTTTCAATAATTATAGCTTATAGAAAATAGTTTAACTGCTGGTTTTAGATCCAACCGACTGGCCTCTGAATGTGGAACGAGCCAGTCCAATGAGTTGTTGTACACGCTACACTCCATTTTGGCAGGATTTTGAAACAGGTCGAGCTTCAGACAGGACTTACGCGGTGCCGCCACATTACATATATAGAAATTAAAAATTTGACTAAAAACAGTTACGGGTTTTTGATACCGACCACAGTAAATTAATTAACTTTGGAATTGGACATTGGCACTTGGCAGCGACCAAATATTCGATAGTCAGTTTTTGATGATAGAATCATATATATCACTACACAATATTTGTCATGCACTGAGACAGAGTGATGCATCTATAGAGATGCAGTTGAAAAAAGATAAAGAAAGCAATAGAAGAACAGTTTATACCACAGGTATACTAGTAGTTGGTATTTGGTAATCAAGCACCAAGCCAAAGAGAAGTGCCAGCACAGAGGCCACAATGCCATGTTTCTAAGGCTAAGATGCAATTTTCTAGTGGCAGTGAGACACCAAAAACGACTCAAAAGTACAAACTTGAAATCTTCAGAGCCAGGAATTTCCTAGTTGGGACATAAGATGCATAAAAAGCTCAAGATTGTCAACAAGCTCAACCCATTTCATATATAACAACAAAGAAAGATCTTAGAGCAACCAGAACATCAAATAGGAAACTCTGCAAGAAGATATGTGTTTTCAACTCTCTTGTCTATAGTACCTAGCCATGATAAGAATAAGGTCACACAAGCTACTACTTTGGTGATATGTTTACAATGATTGACTAGGGACTTGGTCAAGCTGAGAAGCTTCACTAGATCAATGATCAATCTAGTCTATGAGCAGAATCATAAAGAAAATATAGATGACCAGTGTGCAGGAGCAAATAACAAACACAACATCCAAAATCATAAGGAACCAAACAGCAAATTCTTATTCATCAATATAACAAGAAAATAGATTAGAGCTTTGCAGGATCATACAAAGCTATTGTATACTGTATCACATTTCTCCTCCTAATTCTCAAATAGACTCAAAATCAAATCTCTGTTCTCCAGGAATAACACATTCCAAATCTTCCTACTCTTTGCCGGAAACTATAATCAAATGTAACAGTATACGTTGAACCAATACCCACCAAATGTCCCAAATTGGGAAAAATTGTGATAAAACTTAAAAAGAATGAAGAAGTTTATACCAATCTAAGAAGCCACTTCAGCTGCTTGTTCAGTTGTGGTCGTGGCCGCCGCTTCAATAATCTTCTTATTCTTCTCAATCGCGGCCGCAACCTCCTGTGGCATATACTTCTCGTCGTGCTTAGCCAAAACTTCAGTCGCCGAAAAGAAGCAATCGAGATTCCTAGCTTTCTGTGAAACAGGTTTTGTAGAAACCTCCTTTCTCACTTCATCCGTATACGGCTTAATGAATCCTTCAACCACAACTGAGTGACCTTCCCTAAACAGATCCGGCAAAGATCCTTTGTACCTAACCAAAATATCAGTAATCAGATCGGTGATCACAAACTCCATCTCCTGAGACGCCGCAGGCTGGGCAACGCTGCCCTCTAGAACCAAACCGCCGAGTCTGAACTTGTCTTGTTGGATTCTCTGCGAATTTCTCCATAGCGTCAGAAGGCGTTAGGTAGAAGACGAGCTGATCCTGGAATTGGTTAAGGACGATGACTACGAATCCGGCGATGCAGCTGAAGGTTAACGCGTAGGTCCAAAGCCGACGATTCTGCATCTGACGCGCTTTGGCTCCTATGTCTATCTTCTTAGGACGCGTTGGACCACGACGAGCGACTGAGAGCGATCGGAGGAAGGTTAAGGATGATAATCGCGATGGATCTAGTGAGGCGGTGGTCAATGAATAAAAAATCGGGGATGGTGACTCGAAGGATGATGAGATTTGAGGATGTTTTTGGATAGACCGGAGAATCTGAGAACTTCGACGGAACAACAATCTAGCCGCCATTTTTCTGAACTTTTGCCGGAAATATTGAAATTTTCCCTCGAGAAATTTCTCGTGGAAATCAAAATTCTCGAGAAAGTGAGACGAGGTTTATGGGGTTTTCTGGAAAAAGGAGAAAGATGCCCACAAGCCGCCTCACTGATCTATGACCACGTCAAGAACCTCTCGGTGGTTTAGAAGGTTTGGGTTGCAATTATTTTAACAACTACATATAAACTCAAAATGAAACAATCCAAAAGCTGGGGATGTCTTGTTTCAGTTTACCACCACTGCAAATTTGTTTTTATAGGGAAGAATTGAATATGTTTGCTTTAGTATGTATCATATTATAATAATTATATGATACAAGTCTTTATTATATGATACAAGTCTTTAGTATGAATCTGTTTGCCACAGGTACACATGTTTGGTTGCTATAGTGATTCTGGAGTTTTTGTATTCAGTGAAAGATGTCTCCAACACTCTTTAACACATATTAAATTAGAAGGCACCTCTATGCTTGAGCTTCAGCTTCTTGATATGATCAGTATGCTAACTTATTGGCTAATGGCTACCAAAAACTATGTTTGAAAGCATATAAAATGATGATTAACATACTGAAAGTGTTTGCGCATAAAAAACACAAGGTTGATAAAGTAACTATTTTTTGTTGGTTTTTTTTAAGATGAGACTCTTTTGAAACCCAACCATACAAAGAAAGAGGTATCTCAAGTTCCAAAAATTCTTTAAAGGAAACAAAGAGAAACCTTCCTACTCATTCTTGAGCATTACTACTTGCATCCATTGGCTCAGCCTCTGTTGAAGCCTCCCCTTTCTCTCCTGCCTTCTTGGCTGCATACCAAAATGAATTCATTTTGTCAACATGTCGATCACATCATATTTAGTAAAAGTCGGGAAAACTAATTTCAAAGTTTTTACCTTTCTTCTTCTTTCCACCACCTTTCTTCTTCTTGATACCCAAGGCTAACCATCCTTTGATCTCAGGGTCCTCAATGGTCTTCGTAGGTTGAAGCTCTTGAAGTGTATGTGAAGTGATCCTATCCGATCCATTTGGCATCAGCAAAACTGTGAATTTGATTTGGGCAACAAAGTCCCCTGTTGAAAACCAAAACATAATATGAGCCCCAATGTCATGAGATTCAGACATTTTTAGATAAAAGAAAACCTTACGTATCCTTACCAGATTTCTCATAAAGGACAGGATATGGTTGCAAATGACCATGGTTCACACACTCCACAAGTCCAAGACGTGCCCTTTTCTCCTCAAGTGACCTGTATTGAGCATACAATCCGGCAACGTTAGTAGGTGAGATGAAAGTTTTGAAAATCTAAGTTGCTTAAGAATGTACAAAAGAGACCTTGCAGTGAATGGCATATGGGGGAAGTTCTTTGTAATTTCGCTGATTGTGAATCTGGAGGCCTTCAACTTCAACTGATAGTTAACAGTCTCATCTTTTTTGTAAATAGTTGTTTGCTTCTCATCAATCAATTTTGGCTGCAAATTCAAAGTTTGTGAGAACAGTGACAATAGATGATGCTTCAATAATAGTCATCAAGATGAAATCAACCAAAGCAATTACCTTGCCATCACCAGTGCTTGCCACGATATCTATTGCATAGACTTCATTCTCTTCAAATTCTACTTCTTCAACAGTTGCTTCTGGACTGGCTACACTTAGGACAACCTTGTTTCCATCTATCACATGCTGTTTCATCTGGTGGGAGAGAACCCCTTCAACAATTTTGCAGTCATAAGCTGCAGCCACCTTCTGAATAGCTTCAGTTACATCAGTGTTCTGCCATAAAGAAAAAACAGAATATCAATATCTTGGTTGCAGTATGTTGTATGATTAAACAGTAAATTACCCATATCAGAGTAACTACGGCTCATCTGAAAGTCAATCCATAACAATGACAGCCTTTATCCAAGAATATCTTTCAAAACAAGTTATATAGGAAATCCGTAAAAAGTGAAATAAATCATTCTGCATAGGCTAAAGACCAACAAGAGGCACAATTTTGACAAAAGTTTCAATGCCTAATAGTCAGTCCAATGAAGCATCATACTAAAATTCAGAGACAAAAATCCCATCAGAGTAACTATGACAAAAAGCATCAGATGGATATAATCCATAGCCATCAATAAGTATTCATCATCTGGGGTATGCAAATCCTTGACAATCATACAGGGAAACAAATATAATACCAGAACTATCAGCCTATAATTTCAACTCTCATGCAAAAGCAGCACTGTGGTTACCTTCTTTCCAGGACGTACGAGCCTCAAAGCAACTTCAGCTGCAGTATTTGCGGCAGAATACATCAGCTTTACGTCCACTAACAGGCCCTTCTTGAAGAACATGTGTGTGGCCAACAAGAGCAATGAACCCATCAATATGGCAACCCATATCACTACAATGTACAAAAGGCAAAACAGCATCAGAATCATACAGAAACATCCAAATAGGGCAACAGAAAAAAGCACAAAAGCCATTTGAATGAAGAGAGCTTACATTTTGACCAAATCACCGTCTTCCAACACAGTCTCATCACTGGCAAGCGGTGAGAAATGACCAACAGTGTTGTTCACCGATATGCATGTAGGGAAAGCAACACCTTTCTCTATCTTCTTCTTAGAATTCTTGTACATGCTCGCTGTTTGCCTTTATTCAAAAACAGAAGAAAAAAGCAACAACCACATTAATATCTAAAAGCGTTAAAAAATTTGAAATCTACATCAAGAACACAAGAGTAGAAGCAAAAAAACAAGAAATGAGTGATAAAAATCCTCACTCTTTGATAAAAGCATCTCCTTTCTCGCAGATATCAACAATCTTAGCTTTTGGTTTGCATTCCGCTAGAACAACCTGTAACGCCTCTGCAATTCAAACCAAAAAGCAATAAGCACTCAACAAAGCTACAGCGTGAAAACCCTAAATTGGAGTCGGGATAAAAATCAAATGGAGAAAATGAGAGAGAGAGGGCATTTACTGTTAACGATCTCAGCGGCGCCCTTGTACTTGGTGACGACTTCAGGAGAGGTAAGACTCAGCTCCTTCTCGTCTCTCTCGTCGTCCGAACTCATCTCTGGTAACTCTCGACGATCGAATCAAAGGGGAAGCAAAATGTTAGGGTTTAAGGAGGAGCGATTGGGGAGAAATGGTGGAGAAGCGCAAAATGTTAAGTGTTGGCTCAAATAAAGGTGCTAGGGTTTTCGGTTTGTGTACTCTCCATAAACGATGCCGTTTGTGGATTAATCCTTCTTCTTGTTTTTACGTTTCTCTTTTATTCCACCATGGGCCGAAGGGAAACTGTTTCAAGATTAAGGCCACTAAAAACTTTTAAGAATAGGCCCAATTTAGTCCACGTCAAGTAAGGCTGCATTTGCCATATATCTTTAAATAATAAACATTGTCCAAATCTCATAAATGTGGATTAATTAAAGTTAATTTGGAGTCGTGTCAAGCAGCTCGTTAATAACTGTAGCTAGTTGACTGAGTAAGCATAAACGTGTCATCTCCACATAGCGCACTGTCTCTGGTCTCGCCGCGTCGTCTCTTGCTCTGCTCGTGGCACTTCACTTTTCCTCTCGTTGATCTGTTTCCTTTGGAATCCAAACGTTTCTATTTATAGGAGGAATTTATTACTTCGTCCGTATCTGTGTCGGAACATAAAACCAAAGTAAGAGCATTTTAATATTAACCTTTCAGCGTTCGTTTTTTGTCTTTTCAAAATGGCGTCAAAGCAACTGAGCCGAGAAGAGCTCGATGAGAAGGCGAAGCAAGGAGAGACCGTCGTCCAAGGTGGCACCGGCGGCAAAAGCCTCGAAGCTCAAGAGCATCTTGCTGAAGGTTTTGCCTTAGATGACCACTTTCCAACTGTCTTTAACTAGACTTTGATTCTTAGTACTGCTCATATTGACATATAAGGCTAGACAGCTAGACCCATCAGATACGCGAATATCTTAATATGTATATGTTTATATTCTAACCAAAGTTAACTCTAAATTCGCTGTGTCTATCCCACTTGTTAGGAAGGAGCAAGGGAGGGCAGACGAGGAAGGAGCAGCTAGGGCATGAAGGGTATCAAGAGATAGGAAGCAAAGGAGGAGAGACAAGGAAGGAGCAGCTAGGTCATGAGGGTTACCAAGAAATGGGTCGTAAAGGAGGAGAGACAAGGAGGGAGCAGTTAGGGCACGAGGGATATCAGGAGATGGGACGTAAAGGTGGAGAGACGAGGAAAGAACAGTTAGGACACGAGGGTTATCAGGAGATGGGACGTAAAGGTGGAGAGACGAGGAAAGAACAGTTAGGACACGAGGGTTATCAGGAAATGGGACAAAAAGGAGGAGAGGCGAGGAAGGAGCAGTTAGGGCATGAGGGTTATCAGGAGATGGGACGTAAAGGAGGAGAAGCGAGGAAGGAGCAGTTAGGGCATGAGGGTTATCAGGAGATGGGACGTAAAGGAGGACTCAGTACCATGGACAAATCTGGTGGAGAGCGTGCGGAGGAGGAAGGGATTGAGATCGACGAGTCCAAGTTCACCAACAAGGGGAAGTAGCTATGAGCTACTAGAAGTGTCCGCTGCCAATAATCCGTAGTAGATAATATGAATAAGTAACCTCTTGGTGTTGTGGATGGCAGCGAGTGTTTTAACTAGTGTTTGTTTTGACTTTTAGTTGGTTTAGTGTTTTATCTCATGTGTGATATAGCTAGGTACGGTTTGTACTAACGGCAGGGTTGTATCGCTCAAATGTTTGTGAGTTTTTTGTTGAGGGTGCAATCAATGAAACTTCGATCGTTTGTGGTTTTACTCTGCTTTTGGAGTTGTTTACTACAATGATAGTATAATGTGGTCCCAAATAGCGAGAGCCTTGAATGTTGATATTGCACATGGAAGAGCAGTAAGCTCTGATCAAGTGTGTCTGAACACATAACATGTTGATATTGCACATGGAGGAGCTCTGATCAAGTGTCTGAACACTTAATATTGATACTTCCGAACATTTGTTATATATGGCCACAAAGTGTAGTCCTTTTTGTCTCCCCACAAATGATCACATGATCACTTGCAAGTGTAGGACCTCAAAAACTACCCACGGTACAAATTGTTAATATTCAAGTAACGTTCTCTCTTATTTCTTATAAAGCTCGTCAAACTGATGCTCCCCATGCTGCTGTGAAGTCCAAAGATGTAGCATGCAATGTAGTAATAACACAACATTCTTTTATTTATGTTTGTATGTTTTAGAGTCGACACTGAAGGACTCAAATAGTTGAAACACTAATCTATAACGCTGTTCGGCTAAAGATACAACAAGATTTGTTTCTACTGATGGCACATAATTTTCGAATATTATAAAATGTGGTTGATGCCTTGCCACCACTTGCCCACCATTTGTGGTTTCAACGCCTCTGCTTTCGCCTAAACTCCAACAGCATACGCCCTTTTTCAGTGTTGCGATGCTAATGCCGTCACGAATATGCCGAGTACCAAGAATGGTTGTGCGCTTGCCTGTAATCAAGCAATTTCTGATTAAAAGACAACTCCAGAGATATTCGCAAACTGAGTTTCATTCCCTTATGTACTCAGATGACGTACCTGATACTTGACATCATATTTGACTGGGTCCTTGAGAAAGTATTTAAACTGCAGTATGAAGAAGAGTGTAGCAATCAGACGGGTGACAAGAATGTAATTTAATTATTTTAATGTGATACTGTTAACGTCTTTACCTGGAACACAATCTGAGGGATGATCAAAGCAAGCAACGCCAATGCATAATAAGGTTTGCCAGATGCTAATAGGTACCCTGCAACCAGATAGACAGTTACTAGTGTGATGATCTCTACCTTTTATTTGGACCATGTAAGATTTTGATAGTTCATGACGTTGTTGAACATACACGATTTAGAAGTATAATATGAAAATCTACCAAACACACAAAAAGAAACATAGACATGAATGCGTCTTCATTAGCTCATATCTATAGACTCTGTGACCCCAGTGAACAAAACAGAGGATATAGAAGCCACAAACTATTATTTACTACATACCGGCAACAGAGAGCTGAGTAACGTCTATAGCACCAACGCATATCCATTTTGCAGTTTCAGTGCCAAAAGCTACCGGGAGGGATTGAAGTCCTAATGCTCTGTCTCCTTCAACACTTTTGAAGTCATTAACAATGGCTATTCCCAACTGCATTATTACAAAGATAGAAGATGAAGCAAGAGCAGACTATATAACAGATCATATAAGGTTGCAAGAAGATTACCCCAGCTATGCTGTATAAGAGTGTTAGAACAACAACGTCTGGTGTAAGAGTGCCAAACAATGCTTGGCCAGCCCACCTATCAATCAAGGAAACAAGAAACAAATCAATGAGATGAGAATAAGGCATATATCAATGCACGAGATATCTTACCATGGCAAACTGATATAGCTTGCTCCAAGAGCAAAATTTCCAACCCATCCATTTTGTTTTAGCTGCAAAGAGTCAGTTCATATATGAATGAGTCCTAAACTCCAAAACTTATCGAACACAGATTGTCTTGTCACTAAAGGAGTAAAATTTAGGAAGAGAACTTACCTTAAGAGGTGGAGCAGAGTATATATAAGATAGCAATGATCCTCCCAAAGCAAGATAAAACACAGTGGGAGTGGTATGTCCTGCCTGAACAAGGAATATTTAGTAAATCTGATGTGCCTGTATCACTGTACAAGTTAATGCCAAAACCGTCAACTTACCCACACGTCTAATATACCAGCGATTCCAAGACCTCCCAATAATAGCACCCAGAATTGTGTAATAACCTGCGTTGAAGATTTGTCAACAAGAAGTATAAACCAGAATAAAACAAAGTGATCAAAGCTCACAGTGTTCTGTGTCTTAGTACCTCTTGCTCTGATATAGCTCCAGATGGAATTGGACGATATGGCTCATTAATTGCGTCAATATCTCGATCATACCAGTCGTTGATTGTCTGGAAAATCGACGACACATCTAAGTTTATGCAGCATTAAGAAAATGCATTACCATACACACAATTCAGATTTTTTGTCTTGAACAAAACCAAACCTGTGTATAGCCAGTAAGACATGGACCAGACATCACCATACAAAGAATCGACTTAGCAACGTCCTCAGGGGTCCAGTGAAAGTTCCCTGCAGGAAGAAAGATGTGTTTGAGCAATTCAAAGATTTAGTCATGAAATTACACAGAAAATAAGTTAAAGATATCTAGTGAAGAAGATTGGTAAGAACATGAAGAAAACAAACACTTAATGAACAGTGTTGCGTCAACCCAAAAAAATTAATATGGTTTACCTGAAGCAGCAGCACCACAGACGACTCCCCAAACCAGTGGAGGCCAAGTGACTGGTTTTGTGAGCTGAAGACGAATCTTCCATTTATTCTGACCACAGAACAGAAGTAAACAACCAACTCTTTTTTTAGCTAACAAACAACATTTCCACAATGTTAAAACGTTAATAAATACAAAGGCTAATGTACTTATCAACTTGAAAGTGATTACTTTTAATAGAAAACATCTAAACTATGTCAATTACACATCATCATGCACAAATACGATAATTTTATTTTCAATTACATCAATTTCAAACCCAAATTTTAAAAAAGTTCCGAAAAGATTAAGAAAATTACAGTTTCCTGAGATGCTCCTTTGATACCGAGAAGCTGGTTAATGCTCGAACCACTGGCTGGTGCCTTGTCAGGCGTCGGAGATTTAACTGCCATGGGAAATTCAAACCCAACAATGTCTAAGTAAGTTTAAAAATCAACGGAAAAAATTGTAGAAAAATGATAATTCAAAGAAATAAAAATCAAACCTTTATCCGTATCAGTCTCCGCCGCACGCACAACAAATCTCCGCCCTACGAACAAAAACAAAATCAGTATAAAAAAAGATCGAAATCATTGTCCGAAGCATCTATCTAACGGAATGTAATGTACCCGGTGATCCGAAGACCAAGGTCGATGTACCAGAACAACGCCGACGAGTGAAGTCGACGGAATCGGGATTACGGAGAGAGAGAACTCCGACTCTGTCGACGGGGGTAACTCTGGAGGAATGTATGGAGGAGACGGTGTTGAGGATCGAAGTAGTCATAGAAGCAGCGGAGGAGAGAATCGTCTGTAACCGGAGATTGAGTGAGCTTTTTTGGAGGCTCTGTTGCTGTTTCGGAAACAAGTGGTTGTAAGTTACCGGCGATAAGTTTTTGCTACGTAAACAGTTTTGGCGGCCTTTGATGCAATTATTGCCACGTGGGCACCATCCTCTTTGGCATTGTACTGTCTGGTTATCTGAACCGAACCGTAACGTATACCACTAATTAAACCGCATATGTGATTGAGGAAAGAGATCAGGCCCAAATAAAGCCCAGACGAAAGCCACGTGGCAGAGAGTCAACTTTGAAGAAAAATAATGAACAATGATTGACCATTCTATCTTTGATAATCTCCTGATCCCATTCTTGATTGAACCAAACTCTAACATCATCATTCTTCAATTTATTCCTGTTTTTGAAAATCTCAGTATCTTGTGTTAATGGAGATCGCTCCTCCATCTTCAAGTAGATTCAAGCTCTACGATGAATTTAAGCTTCTGGAGTTTTCTGATAAGTACGTCCTCAAACCAGTCGATTCGTCTCATGAAGGCTTCGCCGTCGATCGGCGTGATGGCAACATCAAACCTCTCGATGGTAATCACACTCTCTGTCTCATTTTTTGATTCCAAGAGTAAATATGAAGCGCAAGAGGAATCTGTTCATTCGATTTCTCGTCAGATTTAGTGTTTTATGCTGTTGTAGTGTATATTTGATGTTACCTGTTTCTTCGCTACTGCAGAAAACGCATCTTCTGGGAATCCTACTAAAGTCTCTATTATCTATGGCGTAGGAGGAACTATTAGGCTCTTAGCAGGTGAAGATAGGTTTCTATATTTCTCTTTGTATTTTGGTTTCTGCTCAAATGGAACTATTGTACTGTGTTTGGCTCCAATATATATGAGATTTTTTTTAAATGCTGGTTTCCACTTCATTTATATATAGGAACATACTTGCTCGTTATAACAGCTCGGGAGAAAGCTGGGAGTTACCTCGGTTTTCCGATTTTTAGAGTTACAGCTATGAATTTCCTACCTTGCAATGAGGCTTTGAGGTTTGCTACTGCTCAAGAAGTAAGGTTATTGTAAAGTTCAATCGATATAAGATTTTGGGGGTTCTTTTTGTTTGAATTTTTATGAACAAGTTAAGTTGTCTGAAGAACTTGTCATAACCTGGAAACGGTGATTATGCAGAAAAAGGACGAAGCATATTTTAGGACTCTGTTACAAGCACTTGAGGCAACCCCTGGATTGTATTTTTCATATGAAACAGATCTAACATTGAAGTAAGTTTCACTATCTGATGATCTTGAGTAAAGAGTGGTACGGAGTTCCATGGCTTTAAGAATATATATTAGATACATTCATCCAATGTTACAGCTTGCAAAGAAGGTGCAAGGTAGCTGAAGGTTGGAATCGTAAGCCTATCTGGAAGCAGGTTGGTTTTTTCGTCTGGTTCTATCTTTACAAAAAGTATTTCCTTGGATAGTACATTGTTGTCTGCTTTTAGTTCGTCGAATTAAAGTTAGCTGAAGGTTTACTTGCTTGTCAGGCTGACCCTCGATTTGTTTGGAACTGGCGTCTGTTGGAGGAATTAATTGAATGCAAAGTAAGATTATGATTTTTAATTATCTAATCTTCTCATTCCATGTCAAATTTTACTGATCTAACATTCATTTTATGGTGGCAGCTGGATGGTTTTATTATTCCTCTACTTCAAGGAAATATCCTTTTTTATCTTCATTATCTTCTGTTTCGCATCTTCTTGGACTTGTTATATTTGTAATGTAGTGTCTTTCAAATATGTATTTTTAAAGATGATACTCCAGTACGTGTTGTTTATCATTAACTAATCGTTAAGCTACCAAGTTGCTGAGCTAAAGCTCAAGAATTCTCCTGCTGTGATATCGCTAATTTCCAGGCGCTGTACACGTCGTCTAGGTAGGTTTTAACTGGTATTACTGCTTAACAAATTAGTTGATTGCATGTTTGTTTGACATTGATGCTGAAATTGGCCTCCCAGGCACACGTATGTGGAGAAGAGGAGCCAATCTTGAGGGGGACACAGCAAATTTTGTCGAATCTGAACAAATAGTGGAGATTAATGGTTTCAAGTTCTCAGTATTGCAGGTATACTACTGTTAAGAGCGCATTTTGTGCAGTATCCTGTTAAAATTATGTATTATTGTCTTGTTAACTGTTTCATTTGCATAGTAAGTAGAATGACATTCATAGATGATATACTATGTGAGATTTCTTTCATAGCATTTCAGCTGAATGGTTATTGTTTAAACTTTATTTTTATATAGTTTGATTTGCTCGAAATTCCCTATTCATTATTTGTTGCTTCATCTCTTCACTTGACTTGATTATGTAGGGCACCTTGCTTTTATTCTTCTATCTCCTTACTTTTTAAGCTTCCCTTTCATTTCTTGCGTGCTGTAACTCTCTCGGTTTCACTTACTAGGTTCGAGGTTCAATCCCACTTCTTTGGGAGCAGATCGTTGATTTGAGCTATAAGCCACGACTTAAGATCAATAAACACGAAGAGACGGTAACTTTTTGAGATCTTGTTACCAGATCAGTTATATTCTGCCAGCCCTCATATTTGATGACTTTATTTCTGCCTCCAGCCAAAAGTTGT
The DNA here is from genome assembly GCF_000375325.1 of Capsella rubella. Classification (NCBI taxonomy): domain Eukaryota; kingdom Viridiplantae; phylum Streptophyta; class Magnoliopsida; order Brassicales; family Brassicaceae; genus Capsella; species Capsella rubella. Next base: position 9,291,010 of record NW_006238919.1, read on the forward strand.
GCAGCGCCATTTCCATGATCTTTGCCAAAGATATGGAGAAATTATTGCAGTTGACCTAACAGATCAGGTTGATTTCTAGCTCCTCATTTCAGATAGCAAAAAAAGTAAATAGAAAAAAACATATGTGCACTTTGAAATGTGAAATGTATGTTGGCTTTGATTCTAGTGTGGTTTCTGCTATGCAACATTTCACTTGCTTACTTTCAATGTATCATTAACTTAGTCTATCATATTGGACTGCATTAGCATGGGGATGAAGGTGAATTAAGCAAGGCATATGCCACCGAAATGGAGAAGCTTCAAAATGTGAGGTAAAACTCTGTATCCATATTGACGCATTTACCTTCTATCCTTCATGTTTAATCATTTATGTACTAGGTTTTCATTTAGGATTTATCTTTTAGCTTTCTTTGTGAAATTTTGTCTTTTACCTTGTCTTGATTCAAAGTGTTCGTCGTCTCATCATCATACACTTAAAGTGATTTCAGAGATATTGTTAGTTAATGAGATATTTTCACGCAGATATGTCTCTTTCGATTTCCATCACGTCTGTGGAACTACAAACTTTGACAACTTGGGAGTACTGTATGAACAGATTGGGGATGACTTTGAAAAGCAAGGGTAAGCAGAAAAATTATGGTTTTTATTCTGCTCATTTCGATCTAGACGCTGAGTTAATATGGTTAGCAGTCAGATGTTATTCGTTTGGTTCAAGTTAGCTTTCTGCTAGCTGTGTGCAAAGCCTTTTATTTCAGCAGCCACTAATCCATTCTGAGCAGATATTTCCTCGTAGACGCAGACGAAAGCATCTTAGAAGAGCAGAAAGGAGTGATCAGATCTAACTGCATTGACTGTCTTGACCGCACAAATGTCACCCAGGTTTGTTGAATAGTTCTTACTCTTGGTTTTTTCATTTCCAATTAGTACGATATGTTCTATATAAAATCATGGATGATATGGGTGGGACGTGTAAATAACTGTTGGTAAACCTCTTTTTGTTTCATCTGAGCTTTGGGAACTTGACTATGCATTATACTAAATTTTACGGGCCAAAAATAGCTGTTTACATATTTTATTTCATATATCATCTCTGGCTGCACGTCACGGCTAAAAAAAGACTTATTGTAAAGCCTTTTAGATGGTCGAATTCGAAACCTTGTACCTAAGATGCAAACACTACCATTGAATAGCTTCTGATTGCATTGTGAAACCTTCTTATTGAATTGCTTCTGATTGCTTCCTTACCTTTTGTTGCACCATATGAAAAGAATTACATGGCCCAAAAAATTCTGAATTTACAACTTCAAAGGATCGGAGTGTTTGATTCCACAGAGTGTGTATCCTTGTTCGAAGACGATTACACAAAGTTCAGAACAAGTAAGTGGTTGTCATCATTATAAAATCAGCAGTTTCCAGTTTTAAAGCTGTAGATATCTTCTGTCTTCTTAAAACTTTAATCCTTCTTTTTCTCATAGTTTGGGCTGAGCAAGGGGATGAGATTAGCTTGCAATATGCCGGGACATATGCTCTTAAGGGCGACCTTGTCAGGTGAGAATAATGTCTGCTTGTGATCCTTTGAAAGACCATATTGGTTTCAGCTGGCTAAAAGTTCGTGTGATACTGTGGTAATGTCTTTTGAGTTTACAGTTAAGCTGTGTTTTAACCATGCATCAGCACTGTTAGAATGTTCCATGATGTTCTCTCAATACCCTATTACTAGATTGATAACCTGTAATAACAATTTTGAGTTCTCTGTTTACACTGGGTGTAGTTTCTCTAAGATTCTTTAGGCCTTGGGCTTAAATCAATATATTTATTTAGAATGACCATGTAAATGGTACAATGTGGGGTATTTTGGGGCAGGTACGGGAAACAGACTATGGCTGGAGCAATCAAAGATGGCATCAGTGCGATGTCGAGATATTATCTGAATAACTTCCAGGATGGTGTAAGGCAGGCAAGTTTCTTGTACAATTATAATTGAATTAGCAAATTAGAAGTGAAGTAAAAGATGATAAACTGAAGGTACAGAAAGCAAAAACTGACAGAGATTTTTATTTTTCAGGATGCTTTGGATCTAATAAGTGGTCGCTACACAGTGGGCACAAACAGCCCTTCACAACTTCAGCCCATTGGATCACAACCGTCTGTATGTTCCTCCTTACCACAATCTTATTAGACAAAACTTCATTTGTTTACTATAAACGTGAACACCAAATGCGGTTGCCCTTTTGCGTTTGCACTTTGATGAAAATGGTTTGATATGTAAACGCAATCATATAAATTGCATTTAAACGATCGAGACCACAATCAAGCAAACAAAAGAAGCTGACTATATTTTGTTTGCTGGATGAAAAATAAAACAGTTTCTGCCGGTAGCATCAGCATTGTTGATAGGTGGTGTAACAGTGACATCTTTTACAATTCATCAAGGTAAAAAGAAAGGCTTTTGAATTCATATGATTATACATTATAGGATTGGGTTGTGATTGACATGTTGGGTGATATAACAGCGGGAAGAAACACTCAGCAGTATCTGGCGTCAGCATTGTGGGCTGGAGTGACTGCAGGAGTTGTGGCGATGATCAAAGCCAATGGAAGGCACTTGTGTTCAAGGCCTCGTCTCTGCCATCTAATTTGATTACTTATGAATTGAGATTATTTTTATCTCACATTCTTCTAAAAATTCCCACGCACACCTTACCGTTTCTGCATTCTCCTGTGTGTTTACTGTTGAATGTCCGTACAAGAATCTTAGAACAAAAAAGGCTATATCACTAAAACTTTTTTTATATAATGCAATTGATCTTACGCATATATAACTTTACTCTGATGAATAATAACCAACTGATCTGATCAGTGTCTACCCAAAAAGAGAAAAAGAAACACATCGATTTAATTATCGACATTTATAAAAGTTATTTATGATATATCTTCTGAGATTTAATAAAATATCAACGGACTATTATTTCCCATTGCACACGACCCTAAAGCTTTGAGGTCAGATTATTTGGCACACTTGTGAATGCTGTTCTCCAAGTAGTGCAAAGCCTCCCATTACATTATAACCAACAGACAACAACAAATAATGCACAGCCTTTATCTTTAAAGTCGGCTCCGTGTCGCTGGTTTGAAACTTGCAATCCCAGTTACTTCCCTTCCGGTCACTAAGCTGTTTATCTCGTAAGTCCCTTCGTAGGTAAAAATGGGTTCAAGGTCACAGAAAGCCTGCAAAATTTTCACATTTTTTACCACATAAATAAGATTCTCCTTTGCCACATAACCAACCGCCAAGTCAAATATGAAGATTAGCTCACCTTTGCCACCAGAAAATCCGCTAAAATTCCATTCCCACCGAGCAACGATCGACCTAGTGAAGCAGTTTCCCGTGCTTTCGATGTAATCCATGCCTAGTGGAACCATGCAAATGATATTATTCAATGTTTCTTTATATCAGCAAAGAGAAACTCATATGAAAACAAAAAAGGGTTTGTTGTTATTATACCTTTCCTAAACTGGCTTGACCTGGAGTCATCTGACCTGTCTCATATAGCTTGCAGAGGCGCCAGCCCATTAGAAACATTGCTTGAACATTACCTAGCATCTCAACAAGCTTCTGTTGGTTAATCTGGAAAGCAGCTAACGGTGCTCCAAACTGCTTTCTCTCCTTTAGATACCTTGAAACAATACACATTATATGAGAAACTGTATCATGCATTACGAAATGAAGGCTCATACTACGGTTGCTGAGATCTGACTGTTTCCCAAAAAGTACCTGTGACACATATCGTAGATTCCCATTGATATGCCAATTGGTTGCCAGGCCACCATCACACGTGAGACAGCCAGGACCTATTCAAGTAAAATATACCAAACAGTTGAATATCGAGACGAAAGAGGAAGATGTGACATTTTGCTGGTGATAAAGGAGTACTGAAGAGCATTTTATCACAACAGTACCTTGCTGGTGTCCTGAAAAGAATTTACCCCAGGTAACCGGTCCTCATCCGGAACAAAGACATTCTGTAGTAGAATATCTCCGTTTTGAACCATACGTAAGCCTATTTTATTTTGCATCTTGGTAGCCTTTAAGCCAGGGGCATCTTTCTTGACTATGAATCTGCAAGAGGTTGCTGCTAAATTTCTAATGCAGAAAATATAGTCTATCTAAAAGGAATGAGTTGAATTTGATTGAAATCAACACATTAGCCCAGTATTTTCTTGATGACAATCCATTTAAAATATGTTTTGGATGACATTCCGTTCAATTGTAGTTGTAGAGCAATCTATTTAAGAATTCTCTTGAAAAAATAGACTTTGACATCTACATTTTGTTGATCAAAAGAAAAAAGAAAAAAAAGACATCTACAATAAGATAAAATCAAAAGCACCTCATCATCTTCAGTTTTTTTGGGAAACGACCTCTAGACCTAAGATACAAAATCTGAGAGATCTGAAAAAGCCAAAAAATCTGACGACATACCCGTTGATTTGGTTAGTTGTCGTATTCCTAGCAAAGATGATCAACACATCTGCAAAAGTGCTGTTTCCTATCCAACGCTTTTGTCCATCAATTATCCAACCTCCTTCAACCTGATGAAGCAGACAACTGAAAACATTTATAACAGTGAAACATTCCGGCCATTGCAGAAGTGGAGCAGATAAAGATACAAGCAACTGAATAAAAAGAAAGAAACTAGCCAGACCTTTTTGGCAGTTGTCAATAGACCACTTGCATCGCTTCCATTGTCAGGCTCTGTCAAACCCTTCGTACAAGTCCAACATATGTAATGAAATCAACATCATGTTTACATAACACAAAAACTCATTCAAAGGATGCAAATCGTGCAAGTCCAGAATCCATGTACTCACCCAACAAGCCACAGTAGTCAACTTAGCCAAAGAAGGTAAATGCTTCTGCTTCTGTGCTTCCGATCCACAAAGAGCTATTCATGAAAAAATCAGAAGAAATTGAGCTCAAGCCAACCAATAGTATGGCCATTATCAGAATACCTGAATGTTAAAGAAGCTAAGAAAGAAATATTGGGAGATCTTACCAATAGTGAGCATACCCAAAGAACTATGCACCAATATGAAAGTCCCACAACTTGCATCAACTCTAGCTATTTCTGCTGTGGCAATTGCGTTAGCAGTGATGGAGAGGCCAGGACATCCATAACCCTAAGAAGTACAACCTAATCAATACTTTGAAGTTCCCAGTCACATAACCAAACAAAAACTCAGAGCCAAGCATTGAAAATTACCTTGATCGAGCCACCAGCTACACCCAAGGCCCCAAGCTTTGGAATGATCTGGAATGGGAATTCCGCCTTCTCCCAGTACTGAGAAGTAAAAATCGAAGGAAGTGCAATGATGTAAAGCTACTAAACAATCAAGGTTTATAAAAAAACATCTCGAAGATGAATAGACACCTCTGCCATTATCGGGGCAACTTCTTTCTCCATGCACTCTCTCACTTTCTTCCGGACGGCCTGTTCCTCCGGAGTCAATAGATCATTGAAATGATAATAATCCGAAGCTGCAGGAGTATCCACATATGAGGCAAAGTACAATAAACCATCCAAATCTATAAATCATTTGAAGGAAAGAAGTGATGAAATAATCCTTACTGCAAGGTGGAAATATAGAGGCTGGGGTTGCTTGAGGAAATGCTTTAGATATCTCCATAGATGGCAAATCAAAATATGAACTCTTCTTCACCTGCTTCTCAGCATTATCTGCAAGAGCAAAAACCAAAATTCAGAATCAAAATTCTTCAACTCTCAAAACCAAAATTCATTCGTAATCTCTATGTTAATTCCCATATACGTTTCAACAATCACGAGCCTCTTCACAATCTACAAATGAAACAGGCTGTAATACGAATTTGAAATCCCAAAATCTCCGAAAAAACTCATAATCTCCGTCAAATTACTTGAAACGAACACTCGAAACACAATCTCATATAGACCTAACCAACGATATCACCTGTTCGATCGAGATGGTCGACAAAACAAATCATTCAAGACGACCAAACCAAAAAAAAAAATCGCAAAAGAGCTGCGACAACGAAAGAGGGTGGACGAAACATGCAAAACGAGAAAATGGAAGACACAGGGGACGAAAACGAACCTCGATCTGCAGATTTGAGGACAGTCATGGTTGAAGAAGAAGAAGAGTGATTCAAAAAATCTCTATGGCTGGTTTGGCTGCGTGATGAACGAAATAAAGTGCCGAATGGTAAAACATGCACGGAAGTAGATGATGATGAAATGGGATAACAGTGATGACTAATCAGGACCCGACTTTTGTTAATCACGTTTAAAGGTAAATATTATTTTAATATTAATATATTATTTACCTTTAAACGTGATTAACAAAAGTCTAAGATTATTTTAATATTTTTCATAGAAGTGATCAACTTATCCTGATTTCCATATTTTTGTAGGTTACGTTAGGTCCAAGGGACAATACAAATTATGAAATAATAATAGGGAATCGAACACGCAACCTAAAGGTTTAATTGATTTGATACGAAACCACTCTGCCACTTAAACAACATTGATTATTACTATTTTTTTTTGTTTTTATATATTACTGGTGGCACATGCCCCCACTATCACCAACGTGGGTCCGCCCCTGGCGACATGATATGAAAATGTTAGAAATTTGTAGGTGTATAAATAGAATTTTGAAAATGGTATTATATAATTTCCACAATGAAAAGAAAAAAGAAAAAGAAAAATGTGTCGTTCACGTTTCGATATTGTTGAATTCAACGACAGCAAGATGAAACATAAATCGTTGTTATTCGTTTGTCGTTGTCGCATGAATTATGGAAGCTTTGATTATTTAATTTGTTAGATAATTAAAAATAGATTACTTTATAACAGCATTTTGACGGTGAATAGGTTCGAATCCGGCCAAATTTGTAAGCATGAAACCATGGTAATAACCGGTTATGTCAGTAGTTTTTACTCTCTTTTTCTGTAATTTTTCCGAGCATGGAATGAAGACTCTTCATGTCTTAGAGACAAAATAATATTAATAATAACCTAGAAAAATAACGATCAAAACGATACAGTTTAGAAGAATTTAGAGTTTAATCCAATGTATAATGTAACAAATTATAAAACTTGTATTATTTTAAAATAAAGTACGCTCAAAAGTAAAGTAAAAAACTAATATATTTAACTACTAAAAAAATCTAAAACTAAAAACATCTAAACTGAAGTTGTATAGTAGATGCTTATAACAACACCATATGCTTCGTCTCGTCCAGGGACGGATCCAGAAGTAAAAATCGTATGAGGCACCAATAAAAAAAAAGGTAAGAAAATAACAAAAACTAAAGATGTTGGGCATTGAACCCTCGTCAAATGAAAGAACATGGGGCACGAGTAACCAAATAAGCTAAGTAAACATTGATGTAAACTAACCAAATGAACGTTTATTTATAATGAGTATGGGGCACGTGCCCCACCTCTCCACACTGTAGATCCGCCCCTAGTTCGTCTCTAGATTCTCTTCTCAAATGCATCATTAGAAACTTGATCAGCATTCACTCATATCTTAAAACTAAACCCTTCAGTTACTAGTCATATCATTATCATCATCTCTCGTTCTTGACTAATCTTGACTTTGTTATTCGTCGACTGATCATTACCTTACGAGGGTATTTGGCTTCGAAACTTCTTCGTCTCATTTTCAATATCACTAATAAGACGTTAGACCATCTTAACAAATCTTACCTCTAAAATACCCTTGTTAAAGATGGTTAGAACAAATCTTTGAAAAATAGTCTCTTACCAAATCTTACCTCTAAAATGTCTTAAGAAACCTGGTCTTAGACATTTGGGTAATTTTTTTTCTCTTTACTTGGTTCAGAATAATTTTTTTTGTTAGTGTTTTTTGTAACTTCTAGAATGGATTTTATTTTTATCAACAATGTTCTTAATTAGCTGTAACTTCTAGAATAGTGTTTTTGTCTTTTTATTAATGACCGTGTTTTTCTTTTGGTCACCTTATTGACGGTTGTATATAGAGACAATTACTTTTGCGAAAAAAATATAATCAAAACTGTTGAATTCCTTTGAAAATAATAGAATTCAGACTAGATATGCATAATTGGTCGTGTCAGGTGCATTATTGTATGTAAAGGACTTGAAAGGCGATGGTGTTTTTCTAAAAAAAAACTTTGGACCCAACATAATGGTAGCTATATGCTATATGCAACGAAAAAATGTTAATTGATGTTTTGCTCGAGGTGACTTGCAATCATTTATATTGTTGTAGTATACTTTTTCAATTAATTAAGATTTTTTAGCTCGTACTGAAATGAACCATCAATACAAATTCAACTTTATTGCCAAGCCAATGGGGAACACATTAAAAGAATAAAATTAGAAAAATGCAATACCATACGAATTACGAAATGAGTGCATTGAAACCTTGTTTTTGTAGCATACTCAAGTCTTTTATTCATGTATATGGCCCATCATGCTATCTACGCTTTCTCTTTCGCTTATACCATAGACTTCGCGACAATTGAGGAAAAGACAAGCCCAACACATTTTACTTTACCAATAACTTTAAGTGTATTTTTATGATATTTTAGTTTTTTTTCTTTCTTTCATACATTCATCAAGTATTGAACTACCACAAGGTACCGATAAATCTTGCCTTTTAAGTTCTTTGACTACCGAAATCATTTAGAGTTGTAATGATTTTCATTTGACCAATTGTGTCTGTATTGTCATAAACTTTAAAAGACAATATGATGGAAAGTTTCGGGGGTTGATCATTTATGGAAGCGGTCAAGCAATGAATATCGTAAATTTTTTAGCATTCGATGTGTGTTTGTGACATTATGATATACGTATTTTGTTATAGATTTAATGGAATTGCCAGTCAATAGGTTGAAATGTGGTAGATGACACTACCCTCAAAAATGAAGCGCTAATAAAATCAATAGTCATACGTTGTTCCTAGAGATTCTTAGATTCTTCAACGCAGTCACAAAAATATGTTAAAAGCTCTATCTCTTAGTTCAAATCATGATTATCAAATTCAAGAAGATAAAAAAAAAAAAAAAGTTAGCCATAGTAATGGTTCTTTATACAAAGGTTGAACAAAGTCAATCAATAGTAATGTGTTGGGTGTGAATCACACCGTTGTGATCTTCTGGACGTAAAAAAAAGGAAGATATAACCGTTGGAATTTGATCTTTCAAGATATATCTTATCTTCAGTCATGGTATTATAAGTCTTTGGTGTTTTGTATGAACGCATTTCAGACTAGGCAGATGAGATAAGTAGAAAATATTGCAGTTTGTGTGAATGCATTTGGTTGGTTAAGATTAGGTCAAACGTGTACGCATATTTACCACAAAAAGAAAAAAATGTGAACGCATCCTAATTTGTGCGACATATGTTATGTAGCGTCCGTTTTTTAACATTCCCAAACATTTTTGTGACCACCAGATAAGATATTATGTGGTTGTTGCAACCAGCTTTAGTTTGCACCCTGGTGGGTTGGTAGGTTTCCACATATGGCAAGTGTAGACATTGGTTTGCTCTCCGACGCAACTATTGTTACGGTTTTCACCCACTGAGAATTTAAAGGTTGAGGATCTATAGTCTTCTGACTGCGATTTCATTCATTGGGCAATTGTGAATGCCTAAATTACAATAATATCAAATGTTTTTTACAGACTATTTTCAATTCGTGCTCCCCAGGTCTGGTTAATATATCGTATATGATAATACTACGTACAGTGTATATAAAATAATAATTGAAATAGAACATGTGTATTACATTATTTATGTAATTGGAAAACAGAACATGCATGCGTGTATTGTACCAATCCTTTACATGCAAAGCACCCATATGTCATATGTGTATGTGTGCCGGACAAAAAAAAGCCTCACTGGTCTTAAAATTTTGGAAACTATGATCATGTTTAATCATTCGATACAAACAACCTATAGAAGAATGAAGTAATATTAAGCATATATTCTCTTAGATAGATGAATATGTATCCAATACATGTAGACAAGTCTGATATATATCAAACATGATATCATCTTTCTTTGCTATGTCGATGTTGGAAGATCTATATGACATTATTGAGCTTTGAACATGATTCAACTTAGTAGATATATATATCATTCTAATGCAAATCATTCAAAAAAACAAATGATTGTTGACATTGACCACACGATCGTTCAGAAACATCACTATTTTTGCCATCTCTTCCTAGTCTCCTAGGCTCCTACCACTGAAGTTCGCATGTTGCCTCTACCTTTTTGACTCGGCCAGGTCATATTATCAGTTTTGAATCTTTTGATAAACTGAATATACTGAATTTATACTTAATACAAAAATAGATCATAAGAATGCGTTATAAAATATTTTGTCTAAGAGAATATCAAATTAATAAAAAAAAAATTGATAAATATTATGAACAAGTTAACAAGTAGTTTTTCTTGTATAAAAAATCCTAAAATTAGAATGAAAAAGAAAATAAAGAAACAGCACATGACATATATATCCAAATCTTGAATGGTAGCATTTTTCAAGAATTTTTTCCCCAATCATTGACTTATTTTCTTATAATAATGTCATTTGTTTTTATCCCTAATTTATTGTCTTTCAAAACTGCCACATATTAATACATTTTTATCCATAGTTCTAGTTCTTCATGTAGGTTACATTTCAAAGTGTTATAAATTTTGGGAAGTCATCAACACACCTTCGAAGATTAAAATGCTTAATGAAGAACAAAAAACAAAATTGCACTAAAGCGATTAAAAAATATTAAGAACACATTTAAAATATCTTTACGATAATAATGCTATTTTCAAATCATAATTAAGATTACAAATGGATAGAATTAGGAAAATAGAGTAAATAACTGCACTTTTGGAACCATTCTAGAATGTGATTTAGGATTTATGATATATCAGTCAAAAATACTTAAGAATAATCGTTCATATCGAAATTTCACAATTTTCATTAAAATGGAAAATTATGTCAATAGAAACTAATAAGAAAACTATATAGGTTTGTTGACTGACATATCTGTTTATCATTCCTGAAGTAATTAATTTCTAAGAAATAATAATGGGAATTCAAGTAGATATGTTAAAATAAAAAAAAATCCTATAAAAAGTGTTGGTTTACCAAACAAGTAAAGACCGTTTTTCAAAAAGAAAAAGAAAGCTAGGAGACCAAATTATGATTGATGAGTGTTTTTTTTTTACAAATTTGATACAAAAATATTTATATTCTTATATATAATCACCTTGAAAAAATAGAAATAAATATCAAAAATACTCAAAAAGAGACCTCTCTCTCTCTCTTCTCTCCAGCTCTCATCTTCACCGTACGCTTCTTCGATCTACGCTTCTCTCTCTCTATCCTACAGCTGCTGCTAGCTAGACCATTGTTACGATTCCTTCCAAAGCGTAGAATGTAGAACCCTAGATTGCTCAATTTTAGCTAAAGAGATCTATCTAACTTTACTTTTTTAGCTCTGCTGTTTACTTTCTACTTTTGTTAGCTCTGAGAAGCGCTGCTGCTTCACAGTCATGGGGAACTGTTGCAGATCTCCCGCTGCAGTTGCTAGAGAAGACGTCAAATCCAACTATTCCGGCCACGATCACGGCCGTAAAGACGCTGGCGGCGGGAAAAAATCGGCGCCGATTCGAGTTCTCAGCGATGTTCCCAAGGAGAATATTGAGGACCGGTACTTGCTCGACAGAGAGCTAGGTCGCGGCGAGTTCGGTGTCACTTACCTCTGTATCGAGAGGTCCTCGCGTGACCTCCTCGCTTGCAAGTCGATCTCGAAGAGGAAGCTCAGGACTGCTGTGGATATCGAGGATGTTAAGAGAGAAGTGGCGATTATGAAGCATTTGCCTAAGAGTTCGAGTATTGTTACTCTGAAGGAGGCTTGTGAGGATGATAATGCTGTGCATTTGGTGATGGAGCTTTGTGAAGGTGGTGAGCTTTTCGATCGGATTGTCGCCAGGGGGCATTATACGGAGCGTGCTGCCGCGGGGGTTACTAAGACGATTGTGGAGGTTGTGCAGCTTTGTCACAAGCACGGTGTGATTCATAGAGATTTGAAGCCCGAGAATTTTTTGTTCGCTAACAAGAAGGAGAACTCGCCTTTGAAAGCTATTGATTTTGGATTGTCTATTTTCTTCAAGCCAGGTGTGTGTAGTTTGAGTCACCTTTTTGAAAGTAGATTCCGAATTCAATTGTTGGTCTGAGTAGAAACTTTAGACTTCAAATTGGTTCTTGAGTGAGTTTTGCATTAGATCTAAAAGTTTTGGAGCTTTAATGTGGGCATCTCGAATATACTCTATTTAGGGGTTTGGTTCTTGTCTTAGGGCCACTATCTCCACATATGAAGGATTCACATTCTTCACTCCTCTAGCTTTTGGATGTTTCCACCTACAAGTTTAAACTGATTATCAGAGGGCGCTTCATGATTTTGTAGGCTCCATGTTTTTTGGTGGATACCTTAAATGCACCTTGGCCAGTTTATTTGCTGATACTAGTTTTTTATAATGCTACATTTCCAGGTGAGAAGTTCTCCGAGATTGTTGGGAGTCCATATTACATGGCACCTGAGGTGCTTAAGCGAAACTATGGACCCGAAATAGATATTTGGAGTGCTGGTGTTATTCTTTATATTCTGTTGTGTGGAGTTCCCCCATTCTGGGCAGGTCTGTTTTCACCTTCCTCTCTTCTTTATGTTCTCAGTTCCCATTGCCTTAGCATTTGCTTATTGATTCTTATAATACACATCTATGTCATATCTCATAAAGTAGCCCTTGCTTATTGATTCATATAATACCTCTTTTAGTTGTATCAGCCATTTTTTTCTTTCAAATACAGAATCTGAACAGGGAGTTGCTCAAGCTATTCTGCGTGGTGTAATTGATTTTAAGAGGGAACCGTGGCCAAACATCTCTGAGACTGCTAAGAATCTAGTCAGACAAATGTTAGAGCCTGATCCAAAGCGCCGGCTGACTGCAAAGCAAGTGCTTGGTACATAGAATCTACCTTTTTCCTCTGCTCTTTCTCTCTGCATATGTTAACTGTTATTATCTCTTTGCTCAATCACTTCATTGACCTGGAGATAATTCGAAAGATTTTTGATGCTTACTGTTTCTCAATTTCTAGAGCACCCATGGATTCAGAACGCAAAGAAAGCTCCCAATGTTCCTCTTGGAGATGTTGTGAAGTCGAGGTTAAAGCAATTTTCAGTGATGAACAGATTCAAGAGAAAAGCTTTGAGGGTTAGTTAATCAGATTAACTTCCATTGTTAATTATTTGCACGAATCACCTCCTAATCCAGAGTGATCTTACTAATCTTATTCAAACCAGGTTATTGCCGAATTTTTATCTACCGAAGAAGTAGAAGACATCAAAGTAATGTTCAACAAAATGGATACTGATAATGATGGTATAGTTTCCATCGAGGAGTTGAAAGCTGGACTTCGCGATTTTGGTACACAGCTAGCTGAATCAGAAGTTCAGATGCTTATTGAAGCGGTGCACATCTCTTTCCCTTGTACTTCACCATACTTTTATTACTGATTGCTTGACTGAAGTGGAGTCAAACTGCTTTGCCTGATCCTGTCATTCAAATTCCGGTTCATATTTCAGTGATCTTTGTTGTTACACATTCACTATCCAAGTTTGCTAAAATATGGTATTTGTAATTCAAATTTGTATAAAACAGGTGGATACGAAAGGGAAAGGAACTCTAGACTATGGGGAATTTGTTGCAGTTTCTCTTCATCTGCAAAAGGTGGCAAACGATGAACATCTCCGCAAAGCCTTCTCTTACTTTGACAAGGATGGAAACGGGTACATATTGCCCCAGGAGCTTTGTGACGCCTTAAAGGAAGATGGAGGAGATGACTGTGTGGATGTCGCCAATGATATATTCCAAGAAGTTGACACAGACAAGGTAAGTGTCCAAGCTTCTATCTTTGGTATGATCTCAAGTTCAAAAGAGCTTTCTTTTGCAAGACTATTAGGATACCAAAGTTTTGAGGGAAGTCCTAAAAAGGCACAAAGGACAGGGGATGTGACTTTAAATCTTCTTTTTGCTATTTGTTTGATAATCAAACAATTTGAATTTACAGTCTTACACTGTTACACATAGGTAATGGAAACATGCTTTGCAAAAAGTTCTTAAAGCCTGCGAGGACAAAACATGTAGCTTTAAACACTTTTTCTGTAATTTATTTATTTATTTGCTTTTGTCTGTTGTGTAAGCGGTCCCCATAAACTAAAGCAAAAATGGTTTCTGGGTTGTAGTGGAAATGCTATCAGTAGAGAGTTCAGTTATCATGTCGTGAAACAGAACATTAGAGACTGTAGTTAGTGTAAAAGTGTTTCTTCTGGTTATGCCTGACATGGAGTTTTTTTTTGACATTAGGATGGGCGAATAAGCTACGAAGAGTTTGCGGCAATGATGAAAACAGGAACGGATTGGAGAAAGGCATCACGTCATTACTCAAGAGGTAGATTCAATAGCCTAAGCATCAAGCTAATGAAGGACGGATCTTTGAACCTAGGCAACGAATAGCGAAACAATGTGAAGAAGGCGCGTTAGGGTTTTAGAGTCTGTCTCGCACCTCACTTCCTCGTTCACGTCAAGTATTAAGCCAAGAGAAGGTAAATCTTGGTTCAGGATTCAATCTTTTTGTACATCTTTCGTCTTTTAACCTTTTTTATTTTTGGTGATTATGTTATTTTCTCCTTTTTCTTTTATTGGTTTGTGGGCTGAGTTGTGTTTGTTTAGTTTGTTGTAATAGAAAGGCAAGAGACATGAGAATCAATGTTTGATGTGTAGAAGAACAAAAAATCAAAGACCTTTTTGGTATGATGTTGTAATATTCTTTTATCTCCCTTAACCTCTTCAATAATACAAGTCATTCACTACCCTCTCCTATCTATTTGCTCAAAACAGGTAACTCAAATTACTCTATATGCTTTAAAGACATAATAACAGTATAGTTGAGACTATAAGTTGAAAACTTAAAAGAGTAAAAATCTCAAGTATTTTTCAAGAAAGAGATTATCGATAAATCATGTGGTAGGAGGTTTCAATAAACACGAAAGCTACCTAATACCTACTTCACCCATCTCAGTTTTGAGTGTCAATATCAGTGAAGCAATACCTACATTATTGACCTGCAAAGCAAACATAATCACTCAAGTTTTTACAGAATCTTAACCAACGCTCATGAGCCTTTCCTTTATTGGAGATCAATCACTCATGTATTAAGAACAAACTAACCACATAAAGGCATTTGCTTTCTTTTCAAAAGTTAACAGTTAACATCCTAGTGCAAATCCTTTTACGACAAGATTTGCGGCTTTGAGCTTTAAGATGCTGAATTGAAAACCTATTTCAGAAATACAAGTACACGGATCAAGAATTGTAATAATAGTACCAAGATATGGAAGCTAATTTCCAAATTTCGGTTTTCACAATTTTGTAAAGAGTTGTGATGATAGTAGACAGACACATGGAGCCGATGGAAGACAATGTTTTGATTAGAAAGGCCTTGTCTAGCTACGACTTTAAGTTCCTTTTGTGCTATTCAGTTTATGATTTTGAAATGCAAGTTATGTAATTTATAAGTGGTTGATACTAATCATTATTTTTAACTTTTCAATATGCTCTTTTGTTTCTCTCCGAATAAAACAAGTATTCAAGAAAATAATTAAAACAAAGAAGTAAGAGAAAATTGTAAACAATAACAATAAGTCAAGAAGTGGGCACCATGATAGAAGAAGAGACGCCAACACAAAACAACTCAAAAGACACATGTGTCTCTGCACAGTTGTACGAATGGCAATGTACTATGTTATTATTTATTATTCCGGAAAGCTCCACAATTCTCTAAACCAATTTGGATTTTTTCCCCAATAACTCGTTTGGCTCGGTTTGCTACTATACGTATGGGCAACGTATCGACGGAAAAGCATATAAATCACAAAAAAAAAAATTCAAAAGTCAAGTAAATGATTTGGAGTTGTGTTTCGACAAAGACAAGAGCTATATATTTGTAAGTTTGTGAAATAGGAAACTTCGAGGAAGGTCTCTCTATTCGAGATAGAAGACTCTCTCTATACGTACTTCTCGCATGCATGTGAGATGTTTGATCGATCATATTTACGAGATCTTTGTCCATATAAGAAAAAACGATTCTGATGATAATAGTTAAGCTAGTGAGAATATATTCCTAAGCAAATCAAGTGTATATTATACATACCCTGGAACCAGGGGCGGACCCGCATAGAAGAAGGTGGGGGCAGTTGCACCCACCAACCTATTAAAAACTAAAAATTTTACATTAAAATTAAAGTTATAAGTGTCAAAATGGTTAAAGTGCCCCCATGTATTGTTTGAGGTCATGGGTTCAAACCTCATCTTGTAACCTATTATAGAGTTACTAAGGAACTTACAACTACAGACATTTTGGAGTCACGTGTTATAATTTATAGACGTTGCAATTATTACTGGATAATATTAGTGGACCATTCTTGGCCTCTACGTGGTTACGGATATTCTCTTTTGATTCCATGTCCCTTGTCAAAATCTCCAACTACTACACTCTCGTTTGCAACAACCAAACAAACAAAAAGAGTTCTTACATTACAAAATTATATGAATGATTGATGAGGATGTAGTAGTCAATATAGGTTTGTATCAGTGTCAATCATAATATCTTCTAGAATTCAAACTCAATCCGATGTGTGTAGATTATGTGAAAGATTACAACTATATATATTGTCAAATAACACATATATATATATGATTATTGAGGATATTGAAACGAAAAGGATAATAACAAATATATAAGTTAAGAGGATACTGACAAGAAAAACAAAGTATATAAGTTATTATCTCTATC
Source organism: Capsella rubella (assembly GCF_000375325.1). Taxonomy (NCBI): domain Eukaryota; kingdom Viridiplantae; phylum Streptophyta; class Magnoliopsida; order Brassicales; family Brassicaceae; genus Capsella; species Capsella rubella. Next base: position 9,307,960 of record NW_006238919.1, read on the forward strand.
ACTCTTAGCCGCTTCCTAGTAAAATCGCCGCTTGGAAGAGCCAAAGGCAAAGCGTTAGATTCGTACGTACGGTACAACAAAAGTGATAACGAGTGATGATGCAATCGCACTGCGACCACTCTTTGCGTCCATACACAATTTTACAAGTTTGCATTAGAACACTTCTCTTCAAGTACACGTGTAGTGTACAACGTACAACCTTCTGTTTTCCTTGTCCTCTCTCTAATTAATAGACATATCTTACCTAAAACGTAACCCACCTAAAATCATGATCAATTAATGTCAAACAAATATCTTCTATCTATCTTAACATTTTTGAAGTACATTTTGTACTAAAATCTATTTTGGGATATAACCTTTTATTTTTAAATATTTGCATAATCAAACCCTTCCTATTTGAATAAATAACAAAACTTAAAAGTAAATTTTGTAATTAAATCACAAGGAAATAGCAAAATTGGAAACAAATATTTATTACATCAAACATTTCCTAAAATCTCTCTTTAATAAACCTAATCTCTCTCCAATATATTTATATAATCTTATTTGTTTTTAATTTATATTATTACAACAAATATATTTATAATAACAATACAATTTTTTTCCACACATTTTACAATTTAAATATTTGAAAACGGATGTATATAACTCAATTAATAAAGGGAAAAATATATGTACAACGTTTACATAAGGTAGAAAATTTCAAAAATAGTACAAACCCATTATAAATATGACTAATATGTTCACAATTACAAATGAGCATGAACTTTGATTTCTCAGGTATCCAAATTTTTTTTTTCAGTTTAATCTGGTTCTTTATTTAAGAAAAATAAAAAATTTTAAAAGTTTCAAACTATTATAAATTTTAATTTTTAAAAAAACAAAAATATTAAAAATATGAAAACTATTAAAAGCTGCAAATTATAATAATTAATTTTAGTTTTATAGAATATTTAAAATATTTAAAATATTTAAACTTTTTAAAATCTAAAAATATAATAATATAATAATATTTTACATAAATATGATTATATATTTCTTACAGGTTGTCTATATTTAAAATCTTTTACAGGTTTAGTTAAAATATAATTTTATAATATTTTTTTTACAACAAAATCGTATCGCGGGTTGACCACACATATCTATGAATCAACTTATAATACAAATTAATAAAATTATATAAAATTTAAATGATATAAATACGTATAAAACTAAACTATATAAGCTAACTACGAAAATGATCAAACAAACAAAAATGTTAAATTATGGATCCGTGGTGTACCACGGGATAAATCCTTGTATATCATAAGTTTGGAACTATCAAGCCAAACTAAAACAACAAATAGTTTTAACCATGATATCTTGAAGCAGTCAAGCAGTTTTGTAATTTCATTAGAGTTTTGATACAGCCATATATGGGTAAGCAACCAAAGAAGTCGTCACTGATTCAATAATCTTAAGCAAAATAATCATGTCAAGATCATGTATATATCACAAATTCTGAATTCCATTAATAATTTCATAATGAGTCAGTTTAAGCATATATAACTTAAGATCCATTCGTTTATAAAATAATCCCTAACCTTAGATTTAACAAAAAAGATCGGAGTGTTACATATCACGTTGTATCAAAAGAGTGGAGTGATTTTGCATAGCATACACGTGTCAACGAGAATTGCAAAATCAAATGTTTAAGCGCCACATAATTTTAAAATATATCTATAGATTAGATCTATATATGCTAAACTTTAGCGATAAAAGTAGACGACAACACTATGCTAAACAAGAAATGTCATTCATAATATAAAATAAAATTATACTATACATCCGACGTCTAGACACACTCTGTACAACATACATAGATTGTCTTAGAAAATATTCTCAAATTGCACACATGATCATCATATCAGTGTCGTGATACCCAAACAATTCCAACCACATCTATATACATTATATCAGTGACGAGCCATTAACCTCCGGCTTTTCCACTAACCACACATGATCATTTTAACTCAACTAAGGATTGACTCAGCCTCAGCCTAGCCGACTTGTATATATCAACTCCGTCAAACTCACATCGAACGACAGACACTTGAACTAGTACTTCAAGCGTAATTCTTAGGATACCAATCAAAATTGTGAAAAAAAAAAAAACTTAGAAGATATCGTAAATATTATGAAAAATTAGTATTTGTATGTAATTCTAAGAAACTTGATTTACTTTCATATAAAAAAGTACAATTCTTTAATAACTTTTTATAGAAGAAAACAACTACATATACTTTCCTAAATAAAACAATCGTAAGCCAATTTTCTTCTTCTAGTCAAACTCCAAGTTTCTATATGTCATCTCACCCATATTATTACTATTGACTCAATACAGATTTCCCAAAAATGACAGCTTATGAAGATATGAAGATACGTATTTAAGCAAATCTACCAAATAAATTTCGTCAAAACAAAGCAAAGAATTTACCACACCCAAAACAAAATTCTAAAAAACGAAAAAAAAAAAAGAGGAAACTTCCGAGAAGTTGCGTACATGGATGGACCCAACATAATCATAACAACAACACAGAGTCGTCGCCACCTATTTATACAAAATTCGACACAACACTAAACAGATGTAAGAAAAAACAAAAAAAAAGTCTCTAAGCCATGGGAAGTATCGTGGAGCCATGGGCGATCGCCGAGAACGGGAACACGACCGCAAAAGGGTCGAGCAGGGAGCTGCGACATGGCAGAACGGCACACAACATGTCTTCATCGTCTCTAAGGAAGAAATCAGACTTGAGACTGATCCAGAAGATCCCATGCAAAACACTCAAGAACGTTCTCTCCAATCTCCAAGAAGTTATTCTTGGTACTAAGCTCACTGTCTTGTTTCTCGCCATCCCTCTCGCCATTCTCGCCAACTCTTACCACTACGGTCGTGTAAGTCTCTCTCTAATTTTGTGAATTAATTTGGTCAACTTGTTTAGTTTTTCATAAATTGCCTTATCTTCTTAAAATAAAGGGTTATCAAAATTTTAACTAAGATTTGTAGATTTAGTGTCCACTGTATTGATCAAGAGTGTAGCAAAGAACAAAATTTATTGTTCTTGTATTGCGTCAAAGCTTTCGTTGGAGTCAGCTAGATACACATTTTTTCGGAGTTACATACATATTTATTTGCGAATATAAATTTCAGTTTTATGATATATATCATACATCTGTCGAATAGTATTAAATGATTTGTCTTGGGAAACACTCTATTTAACGTTATACTAATTTTGTAGTATTATCCTGTACTTCCTAACTCCCGTGATTAATTTTTTTACAAGTTTGTTTTCTTGTGAGAGTATTCATGATTTGTATCTTTGTTTTTCACGATTCTAGTGCATTCTTGCCACGTAAAATTATCCGTTACCTCTATATTAGTCAAAAACAGATAAAGACTGCTTTTATTTTATTTTATTTACTAAAAAAACATTTTCTTATATTTTGTGAAATGTGTGACAGCCTTTGATATTTGGACTGAGCTTAATTGGGTTGACACCTCTAGCTGAGCGGGTTAGCTTTTTGACAGAGTAAGTACTTATCCTCTCACAATTTCATATTACGTGAAAAAATCACGTTCAAGATGGTTTAAAGTTTTGAAACGATGTTGAAAAGCTAATCTCTAGTTTCTTTAACCAATATCTTTAAGGAAGAGACACAAATCAAGAATCATATTTCAATAAGCTAAATTACATTTTAGTTCCGACTTCCTTATAAACATGAGTTCCGACTTCCTTATAAACATGATTGTCCCTTTCATTCGTGCAGGCAACTAGCTTTCTACACAGGTCCAACGGGTAACGTTTTCATCAGACTAAATAATATTATCATCAAACTATATTCATTGTAATCTCCGAATCAAATAAATTAATTAATAAAAAAAACACAACAACGTCGTCACTTTTGGCAGTTGGGGGTTTGTTAAACGCGACTTGTGGAAACGCGACGGAGCTGATAATCGCGATACTAGCGTTGGCCAATAACAAAGTAGCAGTGGTGAAATACTCTCTATTGGGTTCTATTCTCTCAAACCTTCTCTTGGTTCTCGGCACTTCCCTCTTCTGTGGCGGTATTGCCAATATCCGCCGCGAGCAGCGGTTCGACCGGGTACATTATACATCCCCCTCCATTTACTAGACCCGGTTTTAATTAATTCTTATGGTAATTTTTAGTCAAACCGGGAAAACATGGGTACAGAAATGATTGCATTCGGAATCAAACCAAACCAATACCAAATTTAGTATAACCATAGCGGTTTGTACCCTTAAGTAAACAAACTCAGACTTGAACCGGATATAGCCATACCGGTTTGTTACACTTATGTAAATGTTTCTCTTGTTGATTGTTGTTACAGAAACAAGCGGACGTGAACTTCTTCTTGCTGCTTATGGGACTGTTGTGTCATCTGCTACCGTTGTTGCTCAAATATGCAGCGACCGGAGAAGTATCGACCTCTCAGATTAGCAAAATGTCGCTTAATCTGTCGCGGACAAGCAGCATCGTTATGCTTATTGCTTACATTGCTTACCTCATCTTCCAGCTCTGGACTCACCGCCAATTGTTTGAGGCACAAGAGGTACCTAAAACTTAGTATACGTTTATCTTCTCCATATGATGAGTATAAATGCGAATTCTTTATTTAACTATAATCATTTTTCATCGGACTTAGGATGATATTGATGATGCGTATGATGATGAGGTGACTGTTGAAGAAACTCCAGTGATAGGATTTTGGAGCGGATTTGCTTGGCTTGTTGGGATGACACTTGTCATCGCATTGCTGTCGGAGTATGTTGTGGCTACTATAGAGGTAATTTAATCAAGTCGATATATATGTAATATGTTATTGACTTATGAAGTCCCTAAATGAAAAAAAAGTCTCAGATTGTTATATCTTGGTCAGGAAGCATCAGACTCATGGGGACTATCAGTTGGTTTCATAAGCATCATATTGCTTCCTATTGTTGGAAACGCGGCTGAGCACGCAGGAGCCATCATTTTCGCATTCAAGAACAAGCTTGTGAGTTTCCCTTCTTCTTTGCTTTACAACCTTAACTAGAGTATATATGTCTTCTATTGTTTGATTTTATGTTAAGTACGCATTTTATGTTTTCCAAATGAACCCACAATATTGTAATCAAAATTTTTTCTATAACACTTCAACATGTAAATGCAGGACATATCTCTTGGTGTAGCATTGGGCTCTGCAACTCAGATTTCTTTGTTCGTGGTAAGTTATTCTTTCCCTTTTATTCTTTTGTTAAATAAAAGATTGAACGAAATGTTGCATGCAAAAAATAACAAATCTAAAGACAATATACGTTAGTTGATGTGTACGCCTCTTCACAGGTGCCGTTGAGTGTCATAGTTGCGTGGATCATGGGAATAAAAATGGATCTCAACTTCAACTTACTTGAAACAAGCTCTCTAGCCTTGGCCATTATCATCACAGCCTTCACTTTACAGGTAAACGTTTTGCCTTACGCTACTATCTTACTCGAGAAATCTAACACTGAACATTTGTTTGTTATTTGGGATGGTTAGGATGGAACTTCTCATTACATGAAGGGACTGGTTCTGTTGTTGTGCTATGTCATTATCGCTGCATGTTTCTTCGTTGACCAAATCCCCCAGAGTAAGTCAAGTCCCATCTTAGAAGTTAGAACCATTACTGAAAATGACCAAACACTTAAATAATACTATGTGTTTCACAGAACAACTAATTGGAACTATTGTGGGGCTTCAACCCAAGAACAATCCGGGAAGTGGATTTTTCTCAGCTTAAAAATGAAGACTATGTAATATCATCAAATGACTTGAAAACCAAAAACAAATACATGTAAGGGTAGAGATGAGGTTGAATGATTCGTCAGAGACTTGTGTGAGAGATTCCTCAGCCTGAAAATGATGTGAGGAAGCTTCATGAAGATAGGTTTCTGTTTCTGATGTTACAAATCACATTTCTGTTGCTTAATGCTTCTGTTTGTTGGCATCTTATGTAATATCATATGGTTTTTTTTAGTGAGATTTAAAGTTATAGTTTATACATTGATTAAGCGTAAGAAATCATTAATTTCCTATTTAGCTTAAGGTTTAACATACACATCGGTTTGTCTTTGATAGGACTTTGTTCATAGGAAAAAAAGAAGGTTAAAAACGTTTCTGTAAGCAATAAAAGCCCATTTTGATGCGCGTTTAAAAAAGCCCATAAGGCCCAAAGCAATGCACTCGAGCCCTACTGTACTGGCGCCATTTGACGGAAGCACACAGAACGGCTTCTCTTGTTTTGAAACCAAAAAAAAGGAAAAAACCTTTCTTCGCCTTATCTTCTTCTTCCCTCTCAACTCAAAAACCATGGAAGAAGACAGAGCGATTCTCACATTTCACCGTATCCCTTCCCTCAATTCCTCTCTACTAACCTCTTCCCCGTCTAAATCCGGCACCGTACATTTCCGCCGCCGTGTCTGTCACAGCTCCGCTCGCGGAGATGCCGGTTTCGGTAAATTCGCGTGCATTTCAATGGTGGAGAAGTGCGAACAGAGAGAATTCGCTCCGACTATGGCTCAGCTCTTGAACAATCCTCTTGCTATACTTGCTCTTGTCCCCAAAGATGCCGCAATCTTCGCCGCTGGTGCTATTGCCGGAGCCGCCGCTAAAACTGTTACTGCTCCTCTTGACCGCATCAAGCTTCTTATGCAGGTTTTAGCCTTATCTATTTAGTAGAAGATGAATGTGAACCTTGAAAAGTGTTTACTTTAGTATGAATGCGGTTTTGTCTGCAGACACAAGGTATAAGACTTGGACAACAGAGTGCAAAGAAGGCTATAGGATTTATCGAGGTAGGTTTTTGCGTTGATGTTAGTGTATTATGTAGCTTAGTCTTTAATGTTAGAGATGATGCAAGAGTTAAGTGGAAATTGTTTGTTTGCAGGCAATCACTATGATAGCTAAAGATGAAGGAATGAAAGGTTACTGGAAGGGAAATTTACCTCAGGTTCTTTAAAACTGTTTTTGTTCTGAAACTTGTCTGTGTGTGTGTTTGTGTGCTTTATACATGTGGGAGGTTTCTCTTGAGTTATTTGGATTATTGTGAATGTGACATCAGGTTATAAGAGTGTTACCTTACAGCGCGGTCCAGCTTTTGGCTTACGAGAGTTACAAGGTGAGTCTGTGTCATCTTATAGCTTATAAGCATACAAAGTCGCAGAAAATTATGTAGCTTCATGTACTAGAAAACAAGCATAGATTCAAGATGAAATTATGTGTGAAATGACATATTAGTTGTTAGTTTATATGACTGCCTTTAGGAAACTATTCTTGAATGCATTAGCGTGTCACCTGTATTGAAACTGATAACATTCTGCATAAAGCAAGAGTGTGTACACTTTTTTGTTCTGTCTCTTTATTATTTTGTGCCATTTGACTGATGCTTCCTTATTTTGAATTCAGAACTTGTTCAAAGGTAAAGATGATCAGCTCTCCGTAATTGGAAGACTTGCAGCGGGTGCTTGTGCTGGCATGACATCTACTTTGGTATATTTACTGCTTGCCTAAAGATTTTTATCCATTTTACGGCAAATTCTTAAGATCACCTATCTATTGTAGAGCCTAATGCTTTTCTCCAATTGGTTCCATTTCTAGCTCACATCCTTATGATGGCTGAACTGATATATATCTGAAATATAGGCACATAATCCTCTGTCTACTTGATCAATCTGATTCTTGCTTTTTGATTCTTATGCAGTTGACATACCCACTAGATGTTTTGAGATTGAGGTTGGCGGTTGAACCTGGATACCGAACAATGTCTCAGGTGAAATGGTTTTTTATATTATCATTCATGTTCATGCATTTATTGATAGGCATTGTGCAATGTAAACTCTTGCAGGTTGCTCTGAGTATGATCCGTGATGAAGGGATTGCATCTTTCTATTACGGTCTAGGACCTTCTTTAGTAGGGATAGCTCCATACATTGCTGTAAACTTCTGCATTTTCGATCTGTGAGTCTTCTAAACTTTCCTCCTATCTGTTTCTAAGTAATCATACGAAAACAAGTTGAACCAGGCTAATATATCTCTTTCGCCCCATAACTTAAAACAGGGTGAAGAAGTCTTTACCGGAGGAATATAGCCAGAAGGCACAATCTTCTCTATTGACAGCTGTTCTATCAGCTGGTATAGCAACACTGACATGTTACCCTCTAGACACTGTGAGGCGACAAATGCAAATGAGAGGAACTCCATACAAGTCAATTCCAGAAGCATTTGCTGGTAGAGTAATCGAATTCTTGATGCAACTCATTATAGCAAGATTTTTATCCATAGATAGGGTCTATTTACTTACAGCGCATGTTGTGTATTAAGCAAAAGAGTTGAGTATTGAACTGAGTGATCTTTTCTTTACATCTGGCTGTGCAGGAATCATAGACCGTGATGGGCTTATAGGCTTGTACCGCGGCTTTTTACCCAATGCATTAAAAACCCTTCCAAACAGCAGGTTAGACTTCTTAAGCATTCTTAATGCATGTATTTAAACTTCTGATATCAGTTTGATGTTTTGATAATATTATAATCAAGCTGTCTGCTCTTTAAATAGCACTAGTATATGCAAAACACAGTTATATACGCCTTGAGATTCTTTAGGTCTATAACTTGGATCTTTGAGTAAGAAACTCAAATTGCAAATAAGAAGAGGCATACTAATGCATCCGTTGCCGTTTATGTTTTCCTTTTGCAGCATTAGGCTCACAACCTTCGACATGGTAAAACGCCTTATCGCCACAAGTGAGAAGCAGCTTCAAAAGATCACTGATGATAATCGGAGTCGAGACCAAGCTCAATAACCATTTTTGGAATATAATTGTTTCACAATAAAATTTTGGAACCGCTAGGATATCTATGTTTTACTTTTCATTGAGAAGGTTTAATTTCATTAGAGCGAAACAAAGTTTGGTGATTCACTTTACTAGTTCATGTTTAGGAAACGATATGTATATCCGGCAAAATTCCATCGGAAATTCATTACTATTTCAACCACTTTTGAAAGAAACTTGAGAGTCGCGAAATACATTCTAAGGGAGAGTTTAAGATATGTTTTGACTTGGGGGTGATGATCACTAAAGCAGACACTGTTACATTGTTTGTTGTGGAAAAAAGCTGAAACAAAAAACATCCGGAGAGATGCCAACAACTGTTTCGCTTTCTTAGGAAAAGGAAAATAAAAAACACACGATTTTAGATCTATTGTTCTCGACACACAAATTACAGAGTACTTACTTCTGCTTACGGACCTGCGGTTAAGTTTGAGATACAAAATCTGATTTTCATCCCCGATTTAGTCTTCTTCCTCCTCCTCGTCGTCATCATCCTCATCATCATCTTCTTCCTCTTCTTCTTCATCATCACCTACCACTTCTTTCTCTAGTTGCTCTTCCTGCAAGGAAACATTAAGCCAAACATACATCTTTAGAAGACAAACACTCACTACAAGAGAAAACGGGTCATGATAAAAATATACTATATAGAGACACTCTACACACTTATGTAGAACGATTACCTCCCCACTGGCTTCATCTTCATCATTCACCTCAGATCTAGACTTTTCAGATTCATCACTCCCTTCCTCCTGCACTCATTGCAAGGAAATTGAAGTTCGCCAAGTAAAATGTTGTGTAAATGTGAGGTAAGGCGTAGGGTTTACCATGTTTTTGTTGTACGCATCCATTTGCTTCTCATATTCAGCTTTCCTCTTTGCAGCGTTCTCTTCATATGGAGCTTTTTCCTTTGAAAAGAAGAGGTGAAACACATGTCAATGTCACAGTAGACTCCTTTTTAGTTTAAATATCACAACAGAATGTTGTCAAGTAATGTTTTTGGAGACTTTATAACCAATGTTTGACTTTATAGTACTCCATGTAACCATGGATTAGTTTAGTTGGTTTAGGCTCTCGGGTTAAAAAAAATAAAAAACACTTGTTTTCTGCTGAATATCAAACTGAATGTGGTTGCATTAACGAAGTGGGGCAATTCAACTTATTATACTTTGAGATGACTGTGCAGAGCATCCTCTGTACAATAGCTTAGAAGGGATCTTTCATGAACAAGAAGGTTATTTGAAACAGTTATTTATTTTTATTCAGAGTATCAGAGAGATGGAAGTTCCACAAATACTTACAGCTTGAGACATTGACTTCCATTTCTGCCCTCCAGCTTTCCCAACCTTCACAAGGAAAAGAGAAGGTAAGAAGACTTCATATAAATAAGGACTTAAGCACGTGTAAACTTTCAAGGAATCGGCCAAATTCTTACTGCAGAGACGGCCTTCACATTTGGATTTTCTTTCTTGAATGTTACCCTAAAATCTTCTCTGGAACAAGAGGAAACAAGAAACCAGTAAGAAGCTATAGTAAAATATGGAAAAAACTTTTAAAGGAAGTTGAAGTAAATACAAGTGAGAATCTCCCTCCATCAGGGAAAACTTACAGAAAGACAAAGAAAGCACTAGGAGCTCTTTTAGGTTTGTTTGGGTCCTTTTTAGCCTTCTTCTCTTTACGAGTCTCTCGTTTGCTAGCCTTCTCAGCCGGTGCCTTCCTCTTTCTGAACATCAAACATACACCAAAGCTTTTTGGTTAATAATATAACTATTTGACACCAAATCACAAAGCAACACAACAATGCTAAAACCGCTCTATGCAACCAAATCTATAAAATCAACAACGCCTCCAAGCTTAATGATCACCCCAAAATATATTCAGTTACAGCTGAAGCAAAGCCAGATTTGAAAATATACTTAAGAAGACCAAATTCTCATAAGTTACTGCATAAAGCTTAATGGAGTAAACCTGTCATCGGCTGGCTTCAAGGACTCCTTTTTGGCCTTAAGATCTTTCCCCTTTGTTGTTTTCATCGTAGCAACTACAGAACCAACAAATTTAAAATATTTGTCAAGAGCCAAAAAAAAATATAATTTGTCAAATCATAATAAAACAGAGAAAATATAAAAGCCAATCCTATCAGAAAAAAGGAAAAAAATCAAGAAGAGGAAAACAACAGATTGGAAGCTCAAAAAGTAGTAAATTTTCAGCTATAACACTCAAATCAAGGCTAAAGCTCCAAATTCTCCAAAAAAGATAAATAAAAAAATGCAAAACGTAGAAAACTAATTCGACAAACAATATAGAGAGAAAATAAAAAATCCATTACCGTATGAGAAATGGAAAATCTCAGAAACCCTAGCAGAATCAGAAGAAGAAGAAGAACAAAAAGAGACGATCAGAGAGAAGCATAAGAGATGAGGGAGGCCTGAAAGAGAGATGCTTATTACCGGTTACCTGTTAAAACCTAGTATTCGGCTATCACCGGTTAATCAAACGCAAGAGTCCAGTTAAAAGCCCAGGTGCTTTTACCTGCTATAGCCGGTTTATCATAATTCTTAAGGGAAGGTCGTTGGTTTGAACGGTTGCGATCAAACGGTTGCCGCCAAATCATAGATATACGATAAGGATGCGAGTATCCGACCAAAGAAAGGTGTCACTCACGTGCGGTCTTATATGGGCCTGACTTTAATTTAAGATATCGTTTGGATATAGTATGGGCCTGACTTCAATCAATAGCCTTGACCTATTCTGCTAATTAAGTAATTATCAGATTAGTCAAATTTTTTTCTATAAACCTTCACTTCTTGCCACTTCATCTATGGACTCCTTAAACTTGCATTTTTCTTGTATATAAATAATGTTGTTCTGTTGGTGTTTGTTTAATTGAAACTTACATAACATCAAACTAAACCGATATAGCTTAAAATCTAACACACCATTCGGCAAGAAGACGATGTAAACACGCATTTGGATTGTCTTATCGAATAATATACATCAAAGTTGAAAACTGTGTGGAAAAGCCAACAATGGTAAAGAGTAAAACATAAATAAAGAAGAAGTTAACTTGTCTTCACCAACACAAACTACAACTTCTCTGTACTTGTGACCTGTTCACTCACATCCGGGTCTGCTCCGGATGGTGAGGGTGATTTTGGCTTCATATGAGCTGGCGGGTTGTGTTTGAGTTTTGTGAGCACTTGACGCATACGAGACAGATCAGTGGGCTTCCCAGGCTTTGGTCCTTTGATCACATTTATAGTTGGTTTCTTATTCTTCCCTCTGTTCTCTATAACTGGTACTTCACGAGGAATGAGTTCCGCAATCGCCTTCCAACTGTTTTTGTCAGCTTCAGCGTAAAACTTTTCTTGATTCTCCAAAAACAACTGAACAACAACAAAAAAAACATAAAACAAATGATAAGTCTGACAATTCTATGTTCTTGGCCCTAACCTACAACAATCTTGAATGATAGAGATACAAATTAACGAAGACAAATCACCTTCTCTTTCTCGCGGTTAGATTTCTTGTTGTTTTCAATAGTAACGTTACGCTTGCTATAGAACTCAGCCTTGTATTGCTCTGCTGTTTCTATAATTTGCTGAACCATTTCTTTCTCTTTCTTTTCTTTCTCTTCCAATCTCAGAGCATTTAGCCTTGAATACATACACACAAAAAGACTTTATCATATAAGCTAATTCAATAGACATATGTACAATCACATGGACTACACAACCAAAAGATTCCATGTAATTTACTATCTTGTGTAAGCTAAAAGAATCCATGTAATTTACTATCTTGAAGAACAATTTGGTCAACGTATAAGACTTAGTCAATTGCTAAAATAAGGTTTTTAGCAAAATATAAGATTGGTCCAAAACACATGAAAATCTCGATAAAATCGGATCCACATATTCAGAGATAATCTAATTCTTTTATGAAAAAAACAGAGTGGTGAATCAAGTAGAGTATCAAAAAGCTGCATGCACGAAGAAAGCTTTGTACCTTCGCCACTCTCTAAGCGCAAAACCTTCATCTTTCTCCATAACCGATGGAGGCGGCAAGAACGAACCGTTCGTAGCATCGGAACCGTTTATCGACGGCGGAGATTGAGTCTCCGGTAAATCCCCTTGGTTGGACAGAGGAGACGAATCGTCGCCTGGTAAGTCTTTCTCCGGTTGAGCGTCAAAATCGGAGAAGGACGAGTCAAACCGCTGAGACTGGAATCGAGAATCGTAAGCCGTGTAGTTTCCTCCGTCACCTCCCGTAGAAGGGTTTGAGTTTGACTCACCGAGGCCTGAGCCTGACTCGTCGTTGCTCAAAGATGACGACATCTCTCTCCAGTTCTGTTTTTTCTTTTCTTACAAAAGTCTTCTTTGCTCTGCTTTTTGTGTCCGTGTCCACACTAGGTTTTTCGTAGCAAATAATTCATCTACGTGGCGTTTTATAATTGGTCACAAAGTAAAAGACAAGAAAAATGACAAGGATACATCGTGAGCATCGTGAATCCTCTGCCTCTATCTGATTGTACGCTTACGTGTCTTGTTATTTATGTAGCAAAGACGTTCCGTATGATGGACCTTCATGTACAGGATTATTATTCGCGAAATCCCATGAATGTTCATTTAGTCTGATGGGCTTTTATGGTTATTAATTTTTGTGGCCTTTTGTGTTTAAGAAATGCCAAGTTTCAACCGAAGTAACCAAAAAAAAAGTAACCAAAATTTGGTTCTTAATTAAACGATAATCTGGTCTAATTCAGAATCAATTTCTTTCTAGTTCTTGAAAACATCCATAACCCTATAATAAGAGTACATTATATATAGCATGTGGATTTGACTCACAATCAATATTACGAAATGTGTTTCATGTTTTTGTTTTTCCCTGGAGATACGACGAAACTACTTAACAACGAGTAGTCACAAACAAGTTAAACAAAAAAAAGAAAAGGAATTATACGTTGTTCCAAGGCTCTTTACTGGAGGCCGGTTCGGCTTTAAACGTGTGAAGCATGAAGCTACAAGCCTCCACGGCTTCTCCTACCGTTAAGAACATCCACTCTTCGCCCAAATGGTCACCGATAAAGTTGGATCTGGTTAATTTCTTCACTACCTCTCCTTTTGGATTTGCCAATGCTAACTGTGGGATTAAAGATATATAGGGTGAAGTAACGAATTAATGTCTTCACAACCTCTCCTTAAAATCTAATATATGGCGACGTATTATGTTTACCTTTAACGCTCTTCTGTCGATAACTTTCTTAATTTCCTCCATCATGCTTATACCGCTTGTGTCGATATTACCAACAGCTGACATATCGAGTATAATATATTGTAAACTACTTTCTCCTGATTGTTTGACTCTTTCTTCCTCTTCATCGATCCACCTTACGATTCTGTAAAATGTATTGAAAACATAATCAAAACCAATCATATTCCTCTTCATCGATCCACCTCAATTTTGGCATGCATATATGAATGAGGGTTAGGTTACCTTTCACGCAAGTAACTGGCGTTGGCAAAGTAGATGGGAGCATCAATCTCCAAGATGAGAAGACCAGGAACGGTTCTTGAGGAAGGGTACTGCTCAGTGTTCCTATATATCATGCTGTTTGGTATGTTTCCCTTCACCGCCGTTCTTGGCCTCGACACAAACAACAACAACCTTGCTATCGATATGGCCACCTTCATCACGGCAAAAAAATAATAATTAAAAAACACATTTCAAAATGTATTAAAAATATTTTATTAAAATTGTAAAAATTCTTAAAATATCTTCGTAAAATTGCAAGATTGTAAATGCCAAACGCAAATATAAAGGATAGTGAAGTCTAGGTGAATTCTACACTATTATAAGGTATATACTTACTGCGACGACAAGTCCAATCTCTACACTGCCGAATACGACTCCAACGTAGGCGCTCATGCAGACTAGGAAGTCGAACTTATCGACTTTCCAGAGATGGATGGCAGCTTGATAGTCAATCAGTCCGAGCATTGCGACCATGATGATGGCCGAGAGGACTACGAGTGGTGTGTAGTAAAAAAGCGGCGTGAGGAAAAGAAGAGTGAACATAACCGCAATCGCCATCACAATGTTGGACACTGCCGTTTTGCAACCCGCATTGTAGTTCACTGCCGACCTTGAAAACGGTCCTAGTAGCATGGTACGTCGTACGTAAATATTACAAGATTTTCCATATATAGAACATGCATGTACATTGTAATGTGACTAATGTGCATATGTATAAGCCATGTGGTGTGCGTATGTGTAAATGATTACCTGTTGTGAGGTAACAAGATGTGAAGGAACCAACGATGTTCATCATTCCAAATGCTATCATCTCCTTGTTCCCGTCTATGTTGTAGTTCTTAAACATTGCAAAGCTCCTCCCTACAGCTATTCCTTCCTGCATTTTCACAAATGAATATTGTTATATTTGGATGAGTTTTCGCTTACACTATTCATAATCAAAATCGTTTACTATGACTGTATTGTTTGCTTGATTTGGTTAGTTTTCTTAGATTTAATTAACTTAGTTAGAAGAGAAGTTATTTCAGCCTCAAGTATAAGCCCTTTAGGTAGTTTGTTAATTACTACTTGCTATAACAAGCACATACAGTATGTAATAAGATAGAACATATACAACATTTACCAAAAGTTAATGAGAAAGTACACAATAAGCAAACTTTCGCCTTATTTTATATCTTGGTTATCACTCTCACGCGTCAAAACTTCATATCGTAAGCTTTATTTTTTTAACGTTATATCCAATACTTACAACTAGTCTCTAGCTAGTTCCATATATATAATAACACGTCTATAGATCTAACTTTATGTATATAACTTAGAAGAAAGAAAGAAAGAAAGAAAAAACAAACAGAAAAGGGGTGATGAAGGGGCATACAGCAAGAGCAATGATGCCAGTGATGAGGCCAGTCTTGACAGCTGTGGCCATGTAAGGCGAAGTAAAGATGAGATCAGAAACGGAGAGTGGATTCAACCCTTTCTTCAGGTTCCCTATCTGCACAATCAATCAGTCATTACACGTTGCTTTATTCTCTTTATCACTCCTCTCCCTTTCGGACAATATATACTACAATAAGACCCATTCTTTTTCCACACAATATCCTTTCCCATTCAACCTCATGCTTCTTGTTCCTTTTCTAACCATAATATTCTACCTAACTTATTTTCCTTTTTCCTACAATAATTAATGTTGCTTTTAGAATTTGGTGAAATTGTAGACATACACGCTATGTATGTGCCTTCAGTTAATCGAGAGTATTTTTTTGTTTATTTATTCTTGTTTTCAAGATTTTGAAGATATAAGGTGATCTAAGATAGAGTAAATACCACTTGAACACCATGTCTCTCAGCGTGAGTGAAGTAAACCAAGAGACTTCCAAGAACCACTGAGGTCAAAGGAGCCATCGCCGCCACCCAAAAGAATTTTGGTTTCTTCTTGCTCTGCATCATCATATTCGTAACTAAAGCATTAGTTACGTTTTTCGTTACTATAGTGTAACTTTATTACATATTTAAGGATTACTTCCAATCTCATCATAATTTTGTATTCTTTCCAAAGAAAAAAAAGATTGAAAAGGACGAAGAGTATAAAGGAATATTAGAATTATACGAAAGATCATTGTAGCGTGTAAGTCGAAATAAATGATAACACTATTAGACGAATTAGTTATGTAGTCGGTAGTCCCTTATTTAATTGATAAAAAGGTAGAGAAAAATTAAAATCTTACGAAATATCTGGTGGAAAGAAGAAAGAAGAGGAAACCACAGCCGAGAACGCCACTCTCCCATCTCCACTATACAACAAACAAAACAGACAGAAACACATGTTTAATGTTTTGTAATAAATTAATACTATGATTATTGCAAAAACAGGAGACTTTAATCATCATCGGCCTTGGGAATGAAATTTTGGATGTACTACTAAAGTAAAGTATTGATATAATTAATTAGTAATAAGGACATAACGGAAAGGAGAGACACCTGGTGAATTTGGGAGAAAACAGAACGCATGACTGAGATAACATCGGTGGCGTCTGTGAAGTGTTTAAGTCCAAAGATACCCTTAAGCTGTTGAAGACTCACCACCGTCGCTGCTCCTCCCATGAATCCTACTATCGTTGCATGCGATAGAAAATCCACTATGAACCCTAACCTACAATTTCATTTTCATCATTTGTCTTTGTTGAGTACTACTACTAATTTAAATTAACGATCAATTACTATCAAGTTTTCATTATTGATCAGTAACACATATCATATCATGATTCATGCATGATGATCAAACACTCACCAACCTCAGTTAAAGCCTGTAGGTCCTAATCTATTTCTGGCCAGATATACCGAAATTTTGGGGAACCAATAAAAGATTCTACCTTATAATAATACTTATATCTATACGTCACACAATTGATCTCTCATGTTCTTTTCAATCAATCACGCTATGTATATTTTAGTATGATTCTCCACTGTTGCATTTATTTTTATTAAACCGATCATACCACTCAAGTAAGATTTTCTATAGTTATCGTCTAGCTTTATCCTTATATATTGGCTCGTTTGTTACCAACCATGTCTTGTTTCACGTGACGTAAACACGCGATGACGCATTTATTTTCACTCATAGTAGTGTGGTGTTTGTGAATTATTGTAGGATATTTTTTTTTATTGTTCACGTAAAAAAAGATAGAAGAAATCAACATAAGATAAAAGTTACTGTTTGGTAGACATTTTTTTTTATGCCGGAATCGTTTTTTCCACATGCTTTGGGTCCAAATATATAACTCACACTTTTACACGAGTAAAACCATATATACGTATAAAAGACAAACAATGTAAAGTAAAAAAGAAAGAACCTGAAAATGCCGAGAGAGGCTTCGAGAACGCCGGCGAAAAAAGTGGCGGTGAAAGCAAGGTGAAGGTAAAGCTTAGGATCTTTCTCAGCATCGACTTCTTTGCTCAGCATCGCACCTGTCAAAAGAGACGCAACCGCTACCGTACCCACCGCCAAATCCTTTGAACTCCCTAGCACCGCGTACAGCAATGGTGGTACAAAACTCGAATCTAAAACGCAAAAACAATATAAATAAGTACACAAGCATAATTCAAGAGTTTCGTTTTTTTATTTAACTCAAAATAAAATTTAAGAATCTTGAATACAAAAGCTATTTTTAAGAAATTAAAGCAGTTAGTTATTAGAATAAAAACTAAGAGTGAGTAAATGAGGCTTACAAAGGCCAAGGATGGGGGGCAAATTGGCAAGTTTGGCGTAACTGATGCCCTGAGGGATGGCAAGGCTAGCGATGGTGATTCCGGCGATGAGATCTGATTTAAAGAACTTGAAGTTGTAGTGTGGTGCCCATTCAAAAATCGGGAAGAAGTATTTGAGGCCTAACACAACTTTTGTTGATGCATTCTGGTTCTTAAACTGTCTAAAAGGGTCGTCAGGAAACAAAGTTTCCTTGACTGAGTACTGAAGTGACTTCAAGAACGGCTGAGGCTTTGGAGCCTCCACCGTGTGGTGGCGACGTTGCAGCTCCTCCGCTCCTTGAGGGAATGTGTAGTCCTCCGTACCCATTTTTGAAAACCGCTCGATCGAGACGGGTTTAAGAAGTTTTTTCTTTTTAGAGTTTTTTTGTTTTTGTTTTGGGCGGTTGGAACTTTGGAAGTGAGGAATGAGAAGAAGTGCTAAGGTGGTTTCTTCCTTTTATAGGAGTTTAAGCATAGTGTGAACATTGGTAAATAAATAAAAATATCAGAAAATAATTCAAACGCGTTGAATTTAAATTTACTACAGGAATAATGGAATACCACTCAGTGAAAAGTTATAAAATAAACCACTCATGCATTAATCAAACTCATAACTGTATTAATAAGAGCAATATTAAAAAGTTAAGAACATTTTAGATATTCTCTTTTAGCTTTGTGTCTTAATTAAAAGACTTTCTTAGTAATAAAAAATATTTCCTATTTAATTTAATTATGCTTTTAAGCTAAAAATACCCTAAGATACTACCATTAAAAATGGTCTATGATTGTAACTGAGGCAGCAATAAAACGCCAAATATAACTATGAATTTACACTTGTCATTTTTTTTTGTTAAAGAAGATATTCATTAATTATTCCTTATTTTTCTTGTTTTAGTCGGTCCGGTTCTAGAATTATGTTGTCGTTCTTCATAGTTGATTTTTTTTTTTTAACTTGAATTTGACCACACAATAGCATAAATTAACAGTGGCTGTTTTATAATTAAGTTGATTAATGTGTATTAACATTAGTTTGACCTAGCCGATCGCGGAAAGAGTTACAAGTTTGTCCAAAAAAAACAAAGTTACAAGAAGTGGATAAAGCAACCGATTCACGAATGTGTGATTGGAATGCATGTCTTGTCCCGACACAGAGAAAAGACGCAAAAGCCAGAAAGCTTACGTTTCCACTGTCAATCATATTTCGCAAAATTACCCATTCTATCCCCAACTCAGCTACTAAAGATGATATCATCATCGCTCCCACCCTTAATCATTATATTACTTTATAATTGTATGGCTCTGATGACACTTGTCCATTAGGAGGATGGGTTAGTTTCTCCTCACTGCCATAGTGCCATTTCACGTTTATACAATTATAAGTGTAGGTTTTAACCTAGAATTGGCGTTATGGGATACTTTTTGAAATGTTCTCGTGGACGTGCCTAACGTTAGGAGTTGGAGATGACGATTTCAGCAACAACCAATGGTCATAATACTTTAGTCGGCATATATATAATATTTTACTTATTGTCTCTTTTTGTGACACTCCTTCATGAAATATATATAGTAGTAGTGTATGTTACTTTAATTGATTATACGTTTCTAACTAACTGTGAAGTTTTTGGTAACGGTTGCAAACACATGAAACTCAACGTCGTACGTTGCTCTTTAAATTAGCCGTTCCAAAACTAATTTAGTAGTTAAAGCTGAGTTAACCTTGTAATTGAAGGATTAGAGATCATGATGATATCTTGTGAATCTTTTTTGTTTTTGTTTTTTGAAACTTTTATTCTACATATGCTAAATCACTTTCACCTCTGAAAAGTTGAGCCTAACTGACGAAAATGGTACATGTCGTCTTGCCGTTTCTTAGTCAGAAGTTAAAGTGCAATTGCAGCTGGATGGGCACGTGGTAAACAATATGATTTAGTTTAGTTGTTAATTTATATTACTTGAATAAGTTTTGTATATATAACTTGTACCTTCCGAATCCCCCTAGCTCCAAATTTGTATATGACTTGCTTTGTTTGATTGTTTCCTGACCATTTTATATTTGCATATATAGCAAACAACTTAATACATGTATGATGTATCTGATATGTTGCTTGAAAAGTAAACACGTGAATCGGCTATATAGTATTGTAATATTAACAAGTTAACTAACTTCCCAATCAAATATTTTATTGAAGCACAAAAACATTTGTTGAACATTGGTGGACTAAACCGAAGCTTTAAGATTAGTGACATACTTACAAATTTTTTTCTTACAAAATGTTAACTTTACATAAATCAAAATGTCCCATTTTTTTTTTTTTTTGTCACTCAGTTGTCCCAATTTTTGTATTCGTCAAAAATCCTGTGGTACGAGCTTTTTACTATATGATTTTTAAAATATGTATGTCGAGATAAAAATGATCATGATCTCAACGTACGATATTATATTTTATATAAAAATTAGTAAAATTATGGCCTTAGTATGATAATTAATGATTAACTAATTAAAGAACATAGACTTTGTTCTTATAACCAGCCGCCTTTTAATTTTTTCAGCTAGTTATAGCTTGTTTAAGTGATCAAAGCTAGGTGTTTCGTAAGACATTATAAGTGTTTTGACCATAATTAATTCGAAAAGACAAAAATGACATAGTTAAAAGAAGACTATGGTCAAGTTAAGGAGAGACTATTGTTGACCCGGAACACATGTACATGCGATATTTGACGCGGCTCGAACGAATCGCAGCCGCATGCAGCAGCCACTGCCTAAAAACGGAAACTAATCTCTCCACCAAATTATGACATCTGGTCTTTTCGTTTTTTGTTCTTCTTTTTGTATTTTTGCCTACTGTTCTTTTTTGTTTTCCACCTTACCAATAAATAAATTGTAGTAATAGATGTGTTGTTCTTTTCTTATAATGCTCAAAGAAAACGATAGATCAGCTCGCTACGTACTTAAAATTGCTTTATTTTTCCACTTACAATGGTCATTGTTTCACGCAAAAACAACCGCAAAATATAGTTATACACTACAAAAGAAAACAAGATAATAATGATGAAAGAACTACTCTCTTATTGCCTAAATTTTGTTGATAAAACGATTTACGTCAGTAATTGTTACACAAAAGTAATGTGTAAAGCATATGCAACTGACGACGATGTAAATATTTGTTTCCAAAAAAGGTTGTGGCGGTTCCACAATATTAGTCAGATTAACAAACGATATTTATATTCATACATACTTTTACAAAAGTTTTATTAATTACTAGATACACTTCAACGACAAAGTTTCATAGCTAGTACATGATTTTCAACGGCTGTAAAAAAAAAGACTGGAACAAAACACAAGTCATTTTTTTAGGTTTAAGAAGCAACGTCCTTGACATTTTTACCAATTCATTGCTTACCTTGAGATGATTTAATAATCTTCACGTACAAATTAAATAATTAGTTAGCTAGTTCGCTTTATATTCATGATAGAAATAGTTCTTTCTTTAGTCGCAAAGTTGAAATTCTTCTTTTAAAAATAGAAAGATCTATTTTGATCTCTGCTAAGTGTTCGGATTATCATGAATAGTAGTCATCCATGAACTATATATGTTAGATATCTTGATATGTCAAGATCTATATTAAATGTCTCATATATATACTTTTGGATAATCTTATGAGATTATCTAGAGATGATTTTGACTTGTGCAAGGAGAAGATATGGATCGGCCAGAAAATATATATAAGATTTAGCGATATGATCAACTGGTTGTTAACCACATTGAAGTGGAAACACAAAAGTTTTGTGCATTCGATCAATGTCACTAATATATCAAAATATGGAGTAGATCTTTGCGAAACATAGTCTTGATGATGTTGCTTTTTTAGTATTTTTGTTGTTTATACTATAAATTTGTTGGTATATACTTCAACATATTCCATTCAAGTAGAATATGTTTATTGTTTGTTTAGTGCTGTTAGATTTACCTTTTATCACTGAAATCTACAAAATATCTTGAATAAAAAAATGTTCGGTGAAATCACTAAACCTGAACGAATAAACTATATACGTCTAAGTCTAACCAATATAAATTTGAATCTACGATACTTTATAATTATTTCCAATGTATCAAATCATCGGGCATATCAGACATCTAAATCACAAGATATAATTGACTAGTTGAGTGTTTCTGTATATGATTTAAACCATACAAAACGTTTAATCATATTTATTATTCCATGTTCTAAAATATCTACTGAAATCCCTTGTTAGATTTTTCCCTTGCACCACAAAGATAAAAAAAAAATAACAAAAAACCGTTTCTTACGATCCTAGTTTAAAAGACACTAGCCCTAGTCTCGAATCTGCAATTTTGCCATATTCATTAGTATCTTACTTTCAAATTTTTGCTTGTGCTTAGTTGTTTTGTTTATTCCTTACAAAAACCTTTAGATATCCTAGATTAATTATTTCACTGCCCTTATAGAGTTATTATATTATCTAAGTTTGGTCGGTGACGATTCAAACTCTATATAGTATATTGTGGCACGAGTATTATTAATTCGAGACATTCATATTGATATTTTTTAGGTTGAAAAATGCTTTAGTTACTAAGTTTGGTTTGGAACTTCAACAATTAAAATTTTCCTGGATAATTGTGATGTATTAGCTAGTCATTATAATTAAAGCGATGATACTAGCTAAAATATAGAATGTATAGCAAAGAGTTGAATTATATGATGCTCAACTCAAGTGTGTCATCATTACAGAAATAATTTTCTCGCCAAAGGCTTACTTGCTTGGATACGAAAAGAATGAATGTTGAACTATACGACTCATTAGTTGCATTTTGGCATTACAAGTTATATTTGACTTAGATTTTCTAAAAAAATATAATCAATAATTCCCACTTTGCACGAAAATGTTATCGTTTAAATAACGTGCTCTCGGATATAGCATAAATAGACTGGATGCAATTTTTTGGTTATTTATGTAATTTTCATAGGAAAAGGATATATAAGCAGCAGAATACCTGATAATAATATGAATTAACTTATATGCCATCTAGGGTATACTCTTACCAATCTACTCCAGGGCAACTACCTAGCTAACAATTAATTTTCTGATTATTTACCTAGTTGAGTTCTAGAATTTGATTACCCTAAAAAGGGTTTTAAACAAGTGAATATGAATGATGTAACAATTGGATTATGTTTCGAGTTATATATCATTTTGGTTAGGCAAAAAAAAAACAAAATAAATTTATAAAATTTGGGTTACAACTTACAAGGACATCTTATATATGGCCTGTGTTATCATGAAGATGGTACACATTAGCCGACAACCACCACAAACAAGATTACTGTATAGAGAACAACTAAATTGACTATACATCGCATCAATCACACGTTCAGGACAGATGCAACGATCACTGCCACAATATCTTTTTTTTTGGTGGGATAAAAAAGGAAAATTGATAAGATCCTTGGTAATTTACCAAAAGCAAATTCTATATCAGATTTGCTAATGATTTCCACTTCAAACATAGCAACTACAGTAGTTGCAAAGATTGATTTATAATTTCTTTTTGTCGTTTCAGGTTTGCAAAGGCTAATACCACTTTATGCGTTGTTAATCTCAAACTCTATCTTTAGACTTTTGTCGTATTATTAATCTTTTGCTGGCGTCCGAAACTAAAGAAGTTTATAAACCCTTACATCGTACCTAGTGTTTTGGACATTGTTATATATGTAAACCGTTGACTACTAATTTAAAGCATCGAAAAATACAGAAATGTTATGTGTGATTTTCTGGCAGACAACATAAAATGCGTTCTCATATCACACATCAATTATTTATTTACTATGACATATTGGACCCTTTACCCATTCTATATAGTCTCATACACATGTGTATGCTATATATTACCCCTACCTTATAGTTGCATAGGTTACATGATTTGTATCTTTTGTTTTCCGGATGCATAATTTTGTAACTCACACATATTGTGCGGACACAAATATGGCACCTTGCTGGACCCATCCGAACTCGTACACATGTGCGTATGTCTATGAGTAAAAAAAAAAGAATTTGAATATGTATACACTAATTAGATTTATGGCAAAAACGTATATTATGATGTGGACATAGCAAAATCAACTCAAACACCCACGTAGATTTCCCTTAATTGAGCACTAACTAATTTGGAGTTGACATAAACTTTCTCGTCAAAATTCCAAAATTCAGAACATAAAAAAAAACTCCGTAAGATGTATAATATTTAAAAACATAGAAAATATATAAGATGTAAAAAAAAAAAAAAACTCCGTAAGTTATAAAATTTGTCATGACCATGGAATATATTGTCGAAAATCAGAAACCAAATAGTCTTGACATTTAAAACGTACATAATACGGTTAAGTATGAATGAAACTAAACCATAATTCTCTCCATCCACAAAATGAATTCCTTAAACTATAAACCACATGGGTTATGGATTATGGTTTACAAATACAAATATACAATGAGATCATTGTATATTATATATGACCTACAAACTCAATGATCATAAGTTTTGGTTGTAATCCCCATAATTTGAGAAAAGTAGACAAGTCGTCTTGAAGTCCCATAGATATGCATGAAGAGTGTTTAGAAGTGTGTAAAAAGACTTGTTGAAATTTGGTCTCAAATGGGCTAATAATCCATAAACATGTCTTTTGAGCTGTTAATGGTTTGTCTAGTGTTATTTAGGGTTAGAACATGTTTGAATACAATAAATAACACTAGAAAAGTAGGCTAAAAAGGAGATTCCCAATACATGGATTGGGGCATTGGACCCACTGGCATTCTACTAAAAGGCTAATATGGTTTGGGTAGTTTATCTGCAAAGTGTAAAGAGTTTTTCAGGAGTTTAATCTGCAAAGTAAAAAACAGTTATAGTAACAATACGATTCTTTAACTATTTAGACTTCGAAACTTTTTGTTGGTATATGGTTGTGTCAGATATGATTATTCACCTTTTTCTTTCCTTTCATTGTGACTGTCTTCTTGGCATGCTCTATTCGGACCGACTGCTTTGGATAGGAGAATAAGGCAGTCGTGTGATGTGTGTGTCTCGGCAAGCACTGCATGAGAGATAAAGCAGAAGCGGTCTTGTTAAAGTTAAAGTATACACATGGGTCGCAAATGCCTGGTTTAACTGGATTAATCATTATAAAATTTCAGTTTTTCTTTCTTAGTTTTAAATTGTCATCATCTTAACAAGTTGTTTTTAGTTAAAGAATATATGAACATTTTTTTTGTTCCAAAGTAAAAAAAAAGAAAACAGTTGTAGCGAAAACCTTACGATCATTATGGACAAGAGTTAAGATTTATATGGGTCTCATAAGTCAACAAAAGGATCATTACACAACACTCAATTTTGTTATTTTTGGTAACATGTGAATGTGATAAACTTTTTAAGTTGACATTGGTAACGTGCTATACATTTAACGAAACGTAGGACAACATGTGTTTGAGTTTTTGCTTTTGTCAAAACTCAAAACATAAAATTATGGTTTTAAAACATAACATTTTTATACAAACTTAGTTCTACAAAATGACATCAATTTGTTTCGATTTTTGTGTATAAATATGTTACAGAGATCACATATAGGACACTTTATATGTTTTGGAGGTCCATACTGGCCCAATATTCGTATTTTGGGCCTTAACAATAGATCAAACAGGTAAAACCCTTTGCGATGATCCAAAATGGCATGAGACTCAATTACTACTTACTAGTAGCTGTAGGTCTCAAGTCTGAAACTATACAATCCTATTGGTTAAGGAACAAGCCTATACAATCCACTAATTACAGTTTTATTACATGATATTTGGCGCTAAAAGTATACTCAAAATATGATATGCAAATAAATTAATTGTGAATGTTAAAAATTAACAATACCAAACCAAATTTTTTCAGGTTAAAGTAAGCTAAGCCGAATTACAAATTGAACATCTTTATTCTTACTTTTAAACAAAAAAAAAATTAGGAGAAAGGTAGTGATTGAAACATATGTCGCCACATTTTTATTATTGTATATCTCTAAACCACAGTATTCTCAAGATCCTGTCTGATCTGATACTATAA
Organism: Capsella rubella; assembly: GCF_000375325.1. Classification (NCBI taxonomy): domain Eukaryota; kingdom Viridiplantae; phylum Streptophyta; class Magnoliopsida; order Brassicales; family Brassicaceae; genus Capsella; species Capsella rubella. The sequence goes on from NW_006238919.1 coordinate 9,334,262, forward strand.
AGGCCAGATGTTGAGCACAAACACGTACCATGAGTCATCGCACCAACCGATCAAGTGTCACTTAGGCTGTTAGACACATGTCCGAGGATTTAAAAAGGTGGCTACAGAGCCTACTGTGTCTAGGAAAAGTCCAAGCGGACCAATTAGGTTTGTCTTCTCTATGGTCAAATCAAAACTATATATTTTCTTCTTTGATTAAAAAATTTTACGTTCTCCGAATGTTTAAAAAACAACAACAACGATGTTCTGCTCCAGATACTGGCTTTGACCGGCCAATTCAGAACAAACTGGTAAAATATTAGATTAACATAGAAGAGTAAAATGTTTTGTTAAAAAGAAAATAAAATAAAAAAAAAATATCTATTTTTTACTCAGCGTTGTTATAAAAACACTGCCTATCTTTGTAAAGAGATGTCTAAATTATTTCTACTTGTTAAATTTTTTTAATTCTGGTTGGCTTTCTTTTGATAGCTCAAAGTGTCACTATGGACTGCAGACTTCAATCGTATGTCTCGATGGGTCATCCTGTGTGGTTAGGTGATGTCTTTACTGAGGAAAGTTTATAATCCTGTGATTGATCTGAGCTTTTGGTGTGTGGTGTTTAGGTTAGGCCCTACACTGTGTGTTGTTAGGGCTTTTTCTAAGTATGGATGTGCCCTCTTTCAGCCTTAGTTTTTGCCTTGTTTGTATGTATGGGTTGACATTTTAATATTTTATCTAAATATAACGCCAGTTGAAAAAAAGGTTGGCTTTCTTTAGCTTCAGGTAAACTTGAAACAAGAACCAAATGTCAAGACGAACCGGTCGCCACATAAACATAGTAACCATATTCTAACCAATCAAAAATAGCCATTACATGACTCTTATTTTTATATATATATTTTTTTGTAAAATAATCGTGGGTCATATAATACTTTGTATTGTAAAACCATACCGTACAAGTCCGCAAATTGTAGTTCGAGAAGTTTCCACTATGCGAAGAATGCACCAAAGCCGTTCCAGAAGTTTCTTAACTCTAAAGTTTAGTGTACTATAATATTATTATTTTTACTCACAAATTTTTATAATCAAAACTAATCTCATCACTCTCTTTCAACTCTTTTCTATATAAGCCACCTCAAATGGCTTACGTGGACATTACCTTCCTCACTTTTCCCCTCATCAACTGCCATAAACGAACTTAAAAATCCCACGGAACCAATGTCCATGTTTCAACTCCCAAGATGAAGCCAATTCTCGAGACCGGTTAAAATTGCAGAGCATTGATTTGATCCAAGACCGCATTACCAACCAAGAACCTCGTCTTAAATTTTCAATTGGGGGTTTTGGTGTCTATAAGGCGATGAATCCGTTTGTACCGGAAGGCGTTGATCATCTACTACCACAACCAATGGAGGGGTTACACGAAGTTGGTCCACCTCCGTTTCTGACCAAGACATTTGAGATGGTTGACGATCCAAACACAGACCAGATTGTATCTTGGAACAGAGGAGGCACTAGTTTTGTCGTTTGGGATTTGCATTCTTTCTCCACGGTTCTTCTCCCTCGACATTTTAAACACAGCAATTTCTCAAGTTTCATCAGACAGCTCAATACTTATGTGAGTGTTCTCTCTCTGTTCTTCTTCTAGTTCTATGTTCTCTGACCAAACACAAAAACAGAGCATTGCTCTGTTTTATCCTTTTTTTTCTTTACTTTCATCTTATTATAGTTAGCTGGAAATTAAATAAAAAACACGCGAAGTATGCTCGCTGCAACTACAAAAAAAAAATGGTTGCATTTTTTACTTGGTAATGAAAAGACAATTTCAAATTTTACTGTAAAAAACCATTGGTAGCTTCCTATTCTAGAAACATCGAAAATGTAGATTCCGTATGGTAGTGGACTTAAAAGAAGGTTTAGTAAGTTCCAGAAGCTTGTCTCGTGTCAACTTGCCATGTAAAATATTCCTAAGAAACAGTCATCAATCTTATCCCAATACCCATTGTTTATTCACTAATCAGCTTTAAGGTTACCCACTTGTTCCATTCTTTCATTTAAAAATATTTACAAAGAACCAAAGTGCATCTCACTCCAATAATTGCTGTTTGTTTATGTCAACTTGAGAGAATATGTGAGACTTTCAAAAACCTTATCAGATTCAACTGTGAGTATACTAAAGCAAAAAAAAAAAAAACAACAACAACAGGGTTTCAGAAAGATAGAAGCAGAGAGATGGGAATTTGCAAACGAAGGGTTCTTGGTGGGACAAAGACAGTTGCTGAAACACATCAAGAGAAGAGCCACTTTCACTTCATCAACTCCGTCAAGCCATGACGCTTGCAACGAGCTCAGGAGGGAGAAGCAGGTGCTGATGTTGGAGCTGATGAGTCTGAGACAGCAGCACCAGACCACGAAAAGCTACATCAAAGCTATGGAACAGAGGATAGAAGGAGCAGAGAAGAAACAGAGGCATATGATGTCCTTCTTGGCTAGAGCAATGCAGAACCCTTCGTTTCTGCACCAGCTGCTCAAACAGAGGGATAAAAGGATCATGGAGATTGAAGATGAGACGGCAAAGAGGAAAAGAGGTTCTTCTTCGATGTCGGAACTTGAGGCTCTGGCTCTGGAGATGCAAGGCTATGGGAAACAGAGGAACATGTTGGAAGAAGAGGATCACCATCTAGTGGAAGAGAGAGAGTTGGATGATGGTTTCTGGGATGAGCTTCTTAGTGACGAGAGTTTGAGTTTGGCTTCTACCTCTTAACACAAGATGGATCCTTTTCGTTTTTTAGTTGTACTTTTTACGCTCACTTTCTTCTTTCACAAGAACCACCTTGTTTTTTCTTTATTTTGATTTGTTTTTTGTTTTGTCTTATGTTATTTACAATAATTTCTTATCAATAATTAGTAATTTAGTAGTAATGTAAACTAGAAAGCGGTATGATTCTTTTATATATGTGTAGATTTGTGATAAATATGATTGTCCATAACTTTACCGTCCTTGACAAGACTATAAGTTGGACCTTGATGTTGTTGGATGTTGGATGATCTCTTTCTCTGCTTTAGCTCTTTCCCTAAACTCTTTTTCAAATGTGATCTGTCCTTTTCACGATATTTTAATGTCAAGAGGAGCTTTCGCTTACTTGAGTCAATGTTATGACAAGTTCACAACACAAGAGTGAGCAATCATCCAAGTCTCAGAATTTAACCTGTAATGGCGTTAGCTTATCTTAGTGCCAACATCTGGGTGTATCCTTGTGATCAATCTTAGGATGATCACTCTCTCTCTCTCTCTCTCTGGTCATACCGGGAACAGGAAATCTGATATCTAGTCTTGCAGAAAACAGCATCAAAGATATGTTTTGAGAGCAGTGAAAAAGTATGAGTAGGAAGATTAGTACAATATCAAGAATCCAAGATGGTGAATACTGAATAGTCTCATGGATAAAGAACAGAAACCTCTTTGCAGTTCTGTTTCCTGCTCTGAAGTTCCTTTCCGCAGCAGCCAGAGTCTGGTCTATGGAATCCCAAACTTTAGACATCTACTTTTTACTCTTCCTTCCCCATCACATCTATTTGAGACGTCTCCAGCAGCAGTGGGATGCTGGACACTGGTCGAGTCAAGAAGAAGAATTAATAAGAATCTTGCATAGATAAAGAAAAGTTGTATACAAAAGTAAACACCTCAAACAATGGTCCAAATTTCTTCCTTCCTTCAAGAGCTTCTATAAAGTTCCCTAATTTCTTATAATCTAAGATTCTAATCAATTAGTCCCCAAGCCCATACAACCAAAGCCATGTCGTTTAGATCCACTACTAAAAGGCAAAATATAGCAAGTTACCAGAGTGGTACAATAAATGTGAAGAAGATTCTAGCTGATCAGCTTCTAGATCATGTTCTGTTCACAGTGATGAAAACCATGATTTGAGACAGATCAAAAGAAGAGTGAAAGTGACATGCATGAGTCGAAAACACCATAAAATTAAGAATCCGTTTGAAAGCCTACTCGACAACAACCGTCGGCGGAAAAAAAAAAAGAAGCAAAGCTGATAGGTTATTAAACAACTTCGACAGATTCAACCGTTTTTTTTTTCTCTTTCTCACCATTTACTTATGGAACAACCACTGGTTTTGGGGTTCTTTACACTGCTTCTTGGTTAGGGTTGGCAAGTGGCAACTCTTGGAGATGGAACATATGGTCCTAAGGACACTAGTCGATAGTCGACGCAAGCCCTCTGTGCCCGAGTCAGATGTATCTATTTCAGGTTATTATTTTTAGACACGATTTATATTGTTCGGTTTTATTAAATTACACTTTTTTATGTATTCATTTTAGTTCGGTTTGGAGTTTTATAAAAATAAGTTCAAATAGAACATATTTTATATTGGTTCATTTTAGTTTTTTGGATCAAATAAAATAAAATAGTTTGTTTATTGACTCAGGAAAAAAAATATCATAAATATGAGAGTTGAGTTGACACACACTTTTATTTATATGATGGGAAAAATTTGGAAAAAAACATATGATAGGAAATTTTCTTTCAATATATTGAAAAGTACGTAGTAGTTGGTAAGTGCAAAAAACAAACTCTTATATCATGGCATTTTCATGAAAACTGCTAATAAGAGGCTGCGATCATCATTTTAGAGAACTCGTGCAAAGAAAGAAAACCATCGCCGTCGAGATCGGCTTCACGAACCATATGCTCAGCTTCTTCCGCAGTTATCTTCATCCCCATGTCCTTCATTCCTTCTCCCAACTGCATTTTGTAGTTTACATTATATTAGGAGACATTGCAACAACAACAACAAAGACTATATATAGTTAATAGAATGATTATATGACTTGTATAATTCAAAATGTCCATTTTATTGTTGGTTATACACTAATGTCTCTTTTTAAGTTTAAGTATCTAATTCAGAAAAAAGACATTTGTTTTTTAATCTAGTCCGGGTCGGCCCTAACAATGTTGTGGTGTCGGTTTGTGAAAAAAAAACACAAGACTATCAGCGCAATGAAGTTTCGTATAAGACAAAGTTTTTAGTAAGGTGTGGATGATAGTAGTCGTCGATCAAAAAGATAAAGATCGCATTTAGTAATTCATATCAATCTATATTATCACTTGTTATATATAACACTATTTGTAATGTGTATGTATTGTTTCTACGTTATTTATGAATATGATCAATTGATCATTGTTTTAAAATAATCAAAGAAGACTTTGAGTTTATATATATATTTTTACCTCAAGTGGAGATATGAAACCGTTTCCGTCTTTGTCGAACACTCTGAATACGTCTATTAACTCATCCGAGACCGATTCCTATACAATATTTTTCATTTTAAATTAAACTTTCCTCTAAATTTATCAATCTTAATTATAATAGTTCAACGTTTATTTTTTTTTGATAGTTATATTTACCTGAGAACTGTTTTGAGCCATAATATACAAGAAGTCATCAAAAGTGATGCCACCGTTGCCGAAGATGTCGACGTCGCTCATCATCTGTTGCAGTTGTTCCGCCTTTGGGTTCTTCCCCATGGACTTCATCACCTTCGTTAGCTTCTCCTTCGTGATGAACCCTGTTTCACGTACACGCATCATATTATAACACCATTCATCAGTATACAACAAATCAGACAAGAAAGAGAAAGAAAGAAAGAAAAAAAGACAGACCATCGGAATCTTTGTCGATGAGACAGAAGGCTTCGTAGAACTCTTGGATCTGCTCATCCGTGAAAGCATCGGCCATCTTCGATCGCAAAGAGAAAAGTCAAAAGTCTCACTCTGTTTTGAGATTTGATATATGATGACCAAACTTTTCTTAATATCTGTTTTTGTGATGCAGAAGAAGAATGGGAGCATCTATCTCGTTTAAGTAGACATCAACCTCCTTGGCTCTAGGCTATTGCCGGGTCAAGGTCAAAACTCATGACCTTGCATTTTCATTATTTGTGATATTTTGCTGGAGCACGACTCCAGGTCACGCGTCTTTATTCAAACTTTATGACTTTGACGCTTATTTTTTCCTTATTTTTCATCAAGTTTGGAAAAATATAGGCAGAAAATTAAATTCGGATCTTGATGATTCTGGAAAGAAAGGTAAGAGTAATGCTCGGGTTTGAACTTTGAAGAGTCAAGTACAGTATTAAAAAGTCGCACATCAAGAACAACAAGTTGCAGTTCTTAAGATATAAATGATGCCCGAAAACAGTAAATAAATAGGTCTTGTTACCATAAAAAGCGAAACGCATTTTTTACAAATGGATTTTTAATATATTTGCAAATGGGATTTAAAAGGTATATCAGTATTAAAAACACCGGATTGGCTTAAAAAAGGAAAAACATATTCATCTACTTCGGAGTTCGGAGAAACATGACTCTCCGAAGCAGTGCATGAAAGAGCTTTGGTAAGAGGAGGTTATGAACGAGAAGCAAGACTTGTGTTTATTTATTTATTTATGATAACCCTTTTAATTCACCTAATTGGGAATCTTCTTTATGTTCTTGTTCGGTTATGGTGAGAGCGAAACAATGAATAAAATGTGAATAAGTCAGAAAATAGATTGTGGGCTCATTTACGCTTGTGTCCACACAATAATAGGACTGGGCAAAATATAAAAACATATGTTGTTATCGGCTACATATGTTCTAAGATAAAAAAAAAAAAAAAAAAACAGATAACTATAAAACTTAACATGCACTAAAAATAAAATAAATCAGAAAATACTAGAATTTGAAATTTCAGATATAGATTTTTATTTTGTTCTGAACACAGGATAACTAGATTCTGGCTTTGAATGGAGATAGTAAATATGCCAGAGCAGATCAAGCAATTCAAATATATCCAGCAGAATAAAAGCAGATTAAACAGATATAACATATTAAATGCAGATCAAGTTTTATTAATTTTTTATTAAAAAAGGCAGTTTATTTAAAAACACTCCAAATCTCCAGCTTTTTTAGTGTTTATGGTGCAGTAAAAATATCCTTCTTATTTTTGATCTGGTAGCAGATCAATTATTTTTTAATAATTTTTTTTTTTTGAACTGCTATTATATTTTGTGTGAATGGAGGAAAAATAGCAGTTCCTCCATTGTGTGTATTATCTGCTTTTAATCTGTCCTTCCATTTAAGGTCTCTATCGGAGCCCGGATACGGAAAAAATAAAATAATAATAATTGCCGGAAAAAAATGAAACACATCACAAACGTGGCTAGATAGTATCGGATAAGAAGTGCACAAATGCTCCTAGTCACTACTTTGATCGTATAATAAGTGGTGTGGTATATATTGATCCTTGATAGGATGTGAGTCGACGTACGTACGTTGTCTATTTTGGTACCTAGCTGCTACATATGCCTTTGGTCTACAATGTAGACTCTACATGCTCTTCTCCTTGTAATAGTATACCAATTTACCATCAAACTCAAAAAAAAAAAAAAACATGGGTTATGGTCAAATTATCATAAACATAATATAAATGTTTATGTTTGATGTGGTATGTATATGATTCAGTCGGAATCTCACGTGAACTTAGACCATCATCATTGGAAGAATCTTAGAAGTAAGATTTACCAAAGAGAGGATCTTATATAAAATATTTTCTTTGATAAATCTTACTTCTAAAATCCTCCCATTGAATATGCCCTTAAGCTCCCACTCAGTTAGTGGGGCTGTGTCTTTTGCTTCCCCCAAATCTTTCTTATTTGCCTTTTCAGCTAACCTATTGTTTAGTAAAACGTTCCATTTCATCACACTGCAGTTTAGATTTAAGTACAAAGCCGATAATCTCGATTTCCGTATTATATGGCAGAGCTCCCCATAAATATACTACTAATCAAAAAAAAAAAATACTAATCTTCATCTTATCCCACCAATAATATAAGCAACTAGCCAACTACCATATACATATACAAATACAAATTAAAGGGGGTGGGGGAATACATATACCACAACTAAGAATTAAATCGATATGAGTTAGTAGATCAATTGGTCCATTTACAAAGAATATTAAGCTCATTCTAAATCTTCTTGGAAAATATTATTTGAGAATTACTTCATAATAAGTCTAACACGAAACGATGCTAACAACTAAATTAGTACTAGCTCTTGTTCATTACACACTCTACCAACTTAGTCGGACTTGGGCGTTACAAATTTGGTATACAATCTAATAGTTTTATTTAATTATAATAATCCTTAACGTTACAGTATCCACATTATCAGGTCCAGTTAACATCGCTGGTCAAACTAGAGAGATCAATGATCTATCAGTTACTATATTTTTCTAATACTCGCGTTAGATTCAAGACTATAGGATTTGGGTTATATTATAAAAATTTCATAACCTTATAAAATAAAACAAAAAATGCTCATTAGAAATGATATAAGCAAAAGGCAAAAAGAGAAGCCATCTGTCAAATGTAGCCGTTGTACCTTCCCCCTTCTCTTTAACTCCTTTTTAAATACTCTTTTCTCATTTCCTCAAACGCTCTCCATTTTTGGTTTCTCTGTTTCCGAAAACTACTAAAAATAAACAAGTCTTGAATTCTCTCATTGGTGCGATGGTGAGATCAATCCAAGAAGGAGTCTTGATGTCTTCATCTTCTTCTTCCACCACAAGCAACAGTAACGACTCAGACGATTCTCTCAGCCCATCAGCCTCTACCAAAAGCTTCGTCCTCGGAACTATCCGTCCGCCGATCACCGGCGCGTACAAACCACTCGCTGTTCTCTCTGCCCACGTCGGCTCTGTTTCTTCTTTAGCGCTCTGTGGGGAGTTCTTGCTGAGTGCGTCTCAGGGGAAAGATATTATTGTTTGGCAACAGCCTGATCTCAAGATCTTTGCGAAATTTGGACAGGGAGATGGGTCTGTCAAGGCTCTTGTCAGCGTGGGAAGCAAAGTGTTCACGGCGCATCAAGATAGCAGAATCAGAGTTTGGAAAGTTTCTCGGAGAAACTCTGAGAACGCCTTCAGGCTTGTCGATACGCTTCCTACGACCAAAGACTATTTGGGGAAGTTCATGAAACAGAGCAATTACTTTCAGACGAGGAGGAACCATAAGCGTCTCTGGATCGAACACGCAGACAGCATTTCTTGCCTTGCGGTTCACGCCGGGATTATCTACTCTGGGTCGTGGGATAAGACTCTCAAAGTCTGGAGAGTGTCGGATCTCAAGTGTCTTGAATCGATCAAGGCTCACGACGACGCAATCAACGGTCTTGTAGCCGGAGACGGTAGAGTGTACTCTGCGTCTGCGGATGGGAAGGTCAAGATTTGGGGGAAAGAGAAGAGAAAGCAGAATGAGTCTACTTCTTCTTCTTCCTCCTCTTCTTTACATGTTCTGAAGGCAACATTGGACGGTCGTGCTGAGGTTTCAGTGAACTCGGTGGTGGTTTCTGGCGACGGGAAATGGGTATACGGAGGAGGATCAGATGGGTTTGTGATGGGGTGGGAGAAGAAACAGAAAGAAGGAGACTTTGAGGAGTGGAGATTAGAGTTTGAGATGAGAGGACATAAGATGGCTGTTCTTTGCATGTGTGTGGTTGGGGAAATGGTGTGTAGTGGTTCGGCTGATAAGAGCATTGGCTTGTGGAGGAGAGAAAAGAGTGGCATACTCTGTAAATTCGGAGTCATAGATGGCCATGAAGGTCCGGTCAAATGCTTGCAGGCTTCGCCTAACAATGTCGGTGCTGGCTTCATGCTTTACAGTGGAGGCCTTGACAAGAGCCTCAGGGTTTGGTGGGTCCCTAAACATGACAATTTAGAAGACAAGAAACCAAGTTTTAAGACATTGTTGATGCAAAAGGCATGAGTGAAACATATATTAGTGTGTTGGTGTTCTTTTGTTGTTTTACTTACATATACACATATACGTTTTGGTTTACATTTGTAATTCGTTATTCGTTTTGTAAAGTCACGAGGTTTTTTTCTTCCGAGAAATATATGAATATTGAATTCTTTATTTTGTTAACATTTGTGTCTACCAACTGTTTTGGTCCAAATGATATAGAGTAAAGTCTTGGATCTTTGGTTACCTTTGCTTTGTATTGAAACTGTAGCAATGGGAATGATAGCTTCTGCGTTGGACAAAACTATTGTTTTTAGCCTCTTTTTGAGCTTTGATCACCGTCCAATTAGCAAAGCAGAGTTGTGCAACTTTCTCCATCAGGACCATCACCGTAATGCTTTTACCATGTCCAATTAAAAACTTGTATTATTAGACGCACCCATCATTATGGACCAACCAATTGGTTTGAAAGTGAAGCATATATCCCAGCTTTGTTTATTCCAATATATATAATCTATATAGCAGATTATCGCAGTTTTGAATATAAAAATGAGATGAGAAAGCTTTGAAGGGATGCATGGAGCCAAAAACATAAGTGTATCATGTGTGTATATACATTTCTTTTTGAAGTTGGAATAAATTAGGTGGAAAAAAAAACATACTTCAAAAAGAAACAATTCATTATCAATACAACTTCAAAGGCAAAATCATTTTATAGCCAGAATATGTATCAAACATTATTATCTTCACAAAAGGGGTATTCGTATATACTCTACATGTGCTAACTTTGAAGTGGAAAACATAAAACCCTGCCTTTGAGTTAAAATGGAAGGTCAATAGCTAGCTAAGCTTAAACTACCCCTGTCTGCACAGACCATATGAAGCTAAAACTTTGAACACAAAAAATACATCACAAAAAACAATGGATGATTTGATTTACTTAGCTGAGAAATGAACCTTCCTGTTCTGATAATCATCTCTTCTGGACCATGAGCGTTTGTAGTTAGAATGATGGCCATGTAACTCATCTCTATCCTTGTATTACCTACCCCAACCATCACTAGATCGCTTCACATCCCAATTTCTTTGCTTTGTCTCACTTTCTCTACGTGTTTGCCAAGTGCCTGCATTTGCCCCATGATCCCTTAAAGCTGCATTGTCAGACCCGCAGCCAGCTTCCCATGGATTATAACCCTTTGACTCCCGAAGATCACGACTATATCCCTTACTACGCCACTCCTGATTTTCCCATCCACCACTGCCACAAGAATCATTGTTCCGACCTCTATCACGACTATATCCCTTACTAGGCCACTCCTGGTTTTCCCATCCACCACTGCCCCAAGATTCATCCTTCCAATCTCTATCCTCCCATCCCTTAGCAGAGAAACCTCCCCAAGTGGCTTCTTCAGCTATCTCCATTCTACAATTAGGCTTGGCTTCCCAAGGATTGTGGAGCATTTCATACTCTTCAGCTGGAACACTCTCAGAACCTTTCGCTTTCTTGTGTTGGTGCCCTGACTTATCCCATCCATCATCGTTTCCCCGGACTGAGTTCTCCCAACAGTCAGTAACCCTATCTTTGGTATTCCACTGGTTCTCCTTCCGATCTTCAGTCAACAAACAACCCCCAGATGTTGAATAATTTGCTTTCTCATTTACACAACTTAGCCTGGCTTCCCAAGAACTCGCCCTATCTTTTGGATGATCAGTACCATTCTCTACTAAATTCCAACCATTCGATTTATTTTCCAATGTGTTGACATCTTGGACTTTATCACTGCCTTCCCATGGAGACTCTTCAACAGGCTCTAGCTCACACCCACTCCAATTCTTATCTCGCCAACCACGTTTAAAACCAACCTCTACATCATCGGGAGGAGCAAAGTAAGCCGTTTCTAAATCCCTAATCAGTTCGGGGTCAATAAAAGTATCCCAATCTACTTCACTAATATAAAGATCAGGATCAGGAAGAGAAACATCACAACGAAGACCATTAACTCGAGACCAAAACCTCTTCTTCTCATTATGAAAAGTCTCTTCGCAAGCAGAATCATCCCAAGTGATTACATTACCACTATACCAGCTCTTAAAGTCAGCAGCTTCAACAACTTTCTGCCATGGTACTGATCCAATCACTTCACAGAATCTCTTTTCCCATACTGGAATCCCATCATCTTCACGATAACCTTTGTAAAGAAAGAAATAAAATAGTCAAAACACTCATAAGATGCTTCTAGAAATATGCAGAATTTGAAAACATAGAAATCAAGAAGGAGAATACCAGAAGAAGAAGAAGAATGGCGTTCGCTGTACCATCGCTCAGGAGATCTGCGACGGCGGAATCTAGATCGATGATTCCACTTTCCCATTTGAAGAAATCTCAACGGGCGGTGGTGATTGGATTTTGGAGAAATTGGAGAGGAGGAAATTAGGGGTTCGCGGGAGAATTTGGGAACGAATTTGGAAATTTCACAAAGGAGCTAGTGAAAGTTGAATCGGTGGCGGTGGTGGTCTATTCAACAACTTCCCGGTTCTGTAACGTAACGCCCCAAAATTTATTACTTTTGGGCTTTAAATGGGCCTTAGGCCTTGTGACCTTTTAAAACAAACATACATAGTTCGGCTTGCTGATAGGAATATGAATATCGCATGCATACAGTTGAGAAATGAATTTGCAAAAGTAAAACTTGAGAATAATTTAACTGTCTTCTAGTGAACGAACAAAAGGTTAAAAATTGAATTTTTTCAACCGACAGTGTTATGCCAAATATCTCCAATATGTCCCACTTGAGTGATTGTACATAAGGAAGATGAGCTTCATTTCCCAAGTGATATAATATACCAACGACCCAAATTTTGTTTAGACCTAATCCCTTATTAGAGAACTATGCAGTCACAAATGAAAGTAAGGAGTAAGGACCATTTCGTCGTCGAATAAAGTTTCTACTTTATAAGGATTTGGACTTTGCTCACGGGACCAAACTTATTAACTTACTAGTCAAACAAGTTAAGAGAACCAGATTGTTTTTGTTTAAATATATTTTTGTATCCCAAATGAAATGCTTCTAAAGGAGCAACCACAATGCACACGTGATCATCATAATTATCATATCACTCCATATCCTAAGAATTTGTTCTTAGACCACAACTTCAAACTTTGGAACTTATCTTTTCCCAATGTCCTATATTTCCTTTATTTTTGCAACCAAACCAAAAAAAAAATAATCATCCATTTTATTGAAGTAGAAGTAGTACTAAAAATGTTTGGGAAACCATGCACAATATCAGAGAATAATAATTTGAAGGGGGGAAAAAATACCTTTATGGGTGTAATATATTGAATTGTGCAATTATAAATAAGTCAAAAGAAGTAGTAGTATAGTGGACTATATACTATAGTAGACTAAAACCAAAATAAATGACTTCACGGTTGTTGTTGAGTCGATGATGCAAACGCATCGATTCATTTACTCTACACCAATCAGTAAAATGACGTCGACATTGCACATTCGAATCGGCTCTTAAACATTGCTATATTTACTCAAACAGATCTTTTTCTACTCAACTTTTGTAGAAATTGCCATATTTTGAAAAGGAAACAAAACAACAACAACAAAAAAAAAACCAAAGAGAAGAAGATGGACCCAAAAGTTTGAAGACAATAAAATAGGGTAATTGCACGTTCTGTTGCATTCAACCCCTTCTGACAAACATCATTTTATAAAAAAAATATCTTTTTTTTATCTCACTCACTCTCTATCGCTACTTCCACTCTCCAAGACATCCCACGCGCCGATCATTGAGCATTTGTTTGAGCTCTAGTGGTTTGGTTTCATTTAAACGTTTTGCAGTTAGGGGTTGGGTAAAGAAGAAGATTGGATTCGATTTGTTAAATGAGTCGACCCAAGTTTGCAGTGTTTGTGTGTGTGTGTACCTCTTTCTTACAAACCAACCAATACATGCTGCAGTCAACGATGCATTACCATCCCATTTATTTATTTCATTAACTCTCCTCAATATTGATTGCAAACTAAAACTGTTTGTACGGATGTGAGTGATGACTTACGAGTGCCTTTGTCTGTAAGGAATGGTTCTTAACATTTTTGGTCTGTTTTAGCATAATTTATTTAGTCTTTTGCATTAAAACACTCCCCAAAAAAAAGAAAAATATGTTATGATTAAACTGGCAAATGTACAATGCGCCATCTCAGTTTTGATCAAGTTAATCTAGAAAGTTTTTTACTACTGATTTTTTTTTTTTAACGTAACATCACTCAAATTTACATTCGGTAATTTTAGCGTATGTGTATTGTAGTGTAGACGATCATTTATTTATAAATTAATTAATTTTCTTCTATTTATCGTCTACACTATAATATACATAAACAAAATTTATAAAAAGAAATGTTTATGAAAATATAGTGAAATGGAGTTTGATTTTCAAGAAAAATCAGAATAACAGTTTTAGAAAACTGTTTCTAGTTGATTGTAGGATACATTAGTTAGCAATAAAAACTAATTTAAATCATCATGAAGTTGACATGTCACGTATCATATATGATTTATGTACATTACATATATATATGCTAAACCGATATTTTGGAGATATATATGTGGACATGTCTCCACAAAACACAACTTCTGAAAAATATATCCCCCACACCACATGGCCTGTGTGTTGGCTCGTGGGATCCCATTATTTTTCTTTCTTCCTCCTCTTTCTCTATTTTCGAAGTTGTTTTTATTCCTTTTGTTTTATAAGTATAATTTCAAGTGTGATTTGACCAAGAAATAATCAGCATCAAGTGGATGTTCTGCACACATAATAGCCAATACTAAATATTGATTAACCATGGCAAGAAGCTTATAAAACATTACACATCAAGTGTTGTGTTATTAGCCTTCAAAAGAAGATCATGGCCTTCACATTCGTTTGATCATTCATACATAGGGGTGAACTGAAACACCTTCTTTCCAACTTTCACATAATAGAAGCGACATTGTTGTAAGTAGATCACAAGTTACTAAACTGTTTTTGTCATATTGTGTCAAAACTCTTGGCACTCACTCTCTTCTTCCGTGCCCCACCACACACTACTGTCCTTTTTTGCTTTTGCTAAATCATTAAGAATGCACATAATAATAGTATCCCACAATTTGGATATCCATTACATTACATGCAATATGTCCTTCATTAACATTCTTCTTCTTTCCTTTACCATAAATCACGGTAGTAATCATGGATACATCACCTACTCTTTACACACTTTACAACCCACAATGTTGCACTTATTAAGGAGGATACAGAACATACAAATCAAAGGTTTTAGTTGAAGCACCAAAAGTTGAGATCTCTGGATTCTCAAGTTTGGAGAGTAGTTGTTAGAGTGAGAGGGTAGCAACTAGCAAGGACAAGAACATATTGACTTTTCAAACTCAAATCATAATCTCTCTTTCTTTTGTATATCTTTAGAGAGATTACACTTCTTGTCCTATATATTTATATATATATATATCATATCATATCATATTACATCATCTTGTGTGGTCCATCACATTACACATTAAAACTAGAGAAATGGTACAACAATCTTCCTTCTTTCTCTTCTTCTATCTCTTACATCAAATTTCCTGCATTATTTTTTACACCTCTGCATCTTTTTTGGTTATTAGGAGTCTCTATATTATCAGTCTTATAACTTCCCTCTGTTTTTCTCTTCCTACAAAACAAACACCAATAGAGTAAATGTTAACTTAACAAGACTGTTGTTGTGTGTTCCACCATCCATATTCATCTACACTCCTTTTTACCTGTTTGTTTATATCCCAACACGACAGGTCGGTCCACCCCTACCGGGTAACATACCAATCGGCTGTAACCTATTGAAGATTATTCATGAACGCACTGTTAGATTTTACCATTTGCTTGATAGCAGAAACTTAAAAGTGTGGTTGAATCTCAAAACCTTGGCATTTGGCAGTTGAAAGAGTTGAAGGACTCAGAGAGTGTGGAAGGAGTAGAATTATCGTCATTATCAGAAGAAGGTGACCATAAATCTGATCCATTATTGTCTGCAGAATCAGCAAACAGAAGCAAATGGTGGGCGGGGGACGCGAACGGACTGTCTGGCAAGCTATCCTCCAACCTGAAACAACCCCAAATGACTTGCTTATTCAACCTCACAGCTTCAAAAACACAATCAGTTTCCTTGCAGAAAAACTCATGTGTATAAAAAAACTACCTCTCTGGTAGATTCATTGTATCATCATCAGATCCTTCTTTGGAACTTCCTTTCCCTTTCTCTCCTCCTTCATGTTCTCTCTTGATCACGGACAATGGGCGTGGAGATATAAGTGACTGGCTGAAAGGGTTCGGTGAATGCATGTTTGTAGGTGAACTGAGTTGGAAATGCTTCTTGACATCAAGAAGCTGCAGATTCATCAGCCTTCTGCTCTGAAGCTCAAGAATTTCTTCTTCAAACTTACTCCTCCACAACACATCTTGGGTGTTGTTATAAAAAGCTCTCCCTCCTATACCACAACCAAATCAGTATGGCAGCCACAATATGGTTCTTCAGTATATCCAAATAAGAAAAGAGCTTAGTGTTTGTTTGTTTACCTAAAACATCCCTGGGGCTAGAATCAAGGCCTGTTGGGGACAAATCTCGATCTGTTGTTTGGTTAGTTCTACACAAACGGATAAAGAGAGGTAAACAAAAGGATTTAAGGAACAATCAGGCCTATGTATGAGAGTTACTACTACTAGTATAGTACCTGTATTTGTCAGGGACTTTGCCTTTCTCCTTGTAAGGCTTAACAAGAACTCTTGAATCACACACAAAGTGTGGGTTCCCTTTGGCGAGAATGCTCTTAACAGTCTCAGGATACACAAATGTCACAAATCCAAACATCCTCTTTTGCTGATATGGTATCCTCACATCTTGAACTGGTCCAAAAGTACTACACCCACCATAACAACATCTTATGTCACACAAGAACATACATTCAGACCAAAGAGAAGTTGAATGTGTTTTGTTGGCAATTACCTGAAGTAATTGGACACATCTTCCTCCCTGAACCTACTGTCGGCAGGAAATGTCAGATAGATCTGTCTCGAAGCTGGACAAGCCATAGCAGAAAGATCAATCCTTTCAGGTCTCCACCTTCCAAGCTTCTGCAGTTCATCTCCTAACATCAAAGCAGCAGCAGCTCTGGCCAGAATATTTACACAACAAGTTAAAAAAAATACACACACACACACACTTCAAATATAACTGAAAAAAAACAAAAACAGGTAAATAAAGGTCAAACCTTTGAGCATCGCTCTGCTGCAAGTTTACACCTTTTGGAGAGAAAGAGGGAAGAGAAGAACGAGTCATGAAGTGGTGAGCGAGTCTTGGAGGTACCGAGTTAGACCTGAGAAGCTCGATTCTGCTTGGAGAGCCAACCAGTTCAGCTCCTCCATCACTGTGTACGAATCTGCAGCTAGCTCCGTTTTTGCAGAAGCCTCTAGCGAAATAAGAACAGGGCACACCTCCAAACCCTAAGTCAGAGTCAGCGTAGCCTAAACCGTCCAAAACGCAGCTACCGCTTCTCGCATGCACAGAGCCCAAAAAATCAGTTCTCGGGTTAACATCATCCAAAAGCTCGAAGTCGCTGGTTAAATCCCTAGAAGATCTTCCTCCATTAGCGTAAAAGGGCAAAGAAGCTGGATTGAGAGAAGAGCCACGGTTGTTCTTAGGGCTGATTAACTCGTCTTGATGACTCCAGGGAGACCTGGAACCGTTCATGAGACCTAACTCTTTCTTGGCTTTCAGTATGACAGAGTGAACAAGCGTCTCGGGACCAAAAGCTAGCCTTATCATCTCCTTTTCACCGTGATCTTGAAGAAGGAGAAGACCCATGATCTTTGATGCGTTTTCTGGGTCTAAGCTTTGGATTCTAGAGAGTACAATCCTAGTAGCTTCATACCCATCCATGGCTTTTTCTCTCTATCTCTCTCTCTCTCTTGAATTAAGAGTAATTAGAGTAGAGAGAAGAAGGAAGGAAGAGAAGGGAAGAGAGTGGTGTTTTTGTAGAGAGAGTGTTTGTTGTCTTGTGTACAGAGAGGTTGTTGTCGTTAAGAGGTCTCTCTGGTTTTTTGTGTTGGATTTTAGTCTAATGGGTTTTACAAAGTTTACGTTTTTTTTTTTTTTTTCTTGGGGTTGGGATATCTTTAACTACAACAAATTCTCAAATCCTATCTACACTTACACTAACCTTAACTTAAAAAAATTCATCATAGATTCCTGCGAAACACCAGTAAATAACAAAAGTTTTAAAGAAGAAAATAGTATAAAAAGTTTACTACTACTACTACTACAATATTTTGTTTGTTTTCCTCTCGCGTGCTTATAAGAAGAAGAAAGGTTAAAAAACTTTGCACTTTAAGAAAAAGAGTTGGAGAAGAAAAAGGAAAGGTTAAAACTTTTTATAGGAAAAAAAGAAGAAAGAAAAAAAGGAAAGTTTTTGCATGCCGAAATTTTTACATTTGATTGAGGGAAATAAAGAAAATAAAAACGGTAAATATTATATTTTTTTTACCTGAAAAAAAAAAGTCAAAAGGATGGACGACACTTGAAGAAGAATCTCCTGTGGAGAGAACATTATTATTAAGCAGAGCAGCAGTAAGAAGAGTGAAATTTTGATTTAGGCTGCAGGTGTGGTGAGAGACTGACCGTTACTGCTCCTTTTTTGGGGAATTAGATGAAAGAAGAAGAAGTAGAAGAGAAGATGTCATCATCAAACATTATTATAGATTCTTCTTTCTATCATTCAAGAAAATATGTTTTAGAGAAAAGAGAAGAAGTACGTACTTATAATTCTATGTTCTGTCCAGTGGATCCTGAGTAAAACTGAGTTATATAAATAAGAGATATGTATATATCTTCCGGATATGGGATCTCTGTGTTTGTTGTTTGGATCAGGAGAAAAAAAAAAAAAAAAACACTCTGGTCAAGAAGAACAAGAGAGAGAGAAAGAGAAAGAGAAAGAGAGACACAGAGATAAAAGAGATTGTGTAATAAAACTGTTTTTATAAATTAATCAAGAATTAAAAAAAAGAAAAGAAAAAGATGGATGCATTGCACGTTCTTCTGACACAAACCCCAATTATATTTTTATTTTTTTGTTGTTCATTCGGACACTGAAGAAGAAGAAGCAGCTTCACGCGCCTTCGGGTGGGATGTGTAATAACACGCGCCGGTGATTGATAAAAATAAAAATAAAAAATATGCAGCCCAGCTGTATCGCTGGACGCTGGGGTCTCCCACTCTCTTCTATACTGTCCCTTTCTCAATTTCATCATTATTATTATTTCTTTCTTTCTTTATTTTTTTTGGGGTAGGGACACTTTTTTAAGTATACATAATAATATATAACTAAAAGCTTTTGTGTTTCAAATTTTTAAAAATGAAATAAAACACCTTGTTTCTTTTTCTTCAACTTGTTCATTTAAATTTGATTATTTAAAAAAAACAAAAAAAACGGCTTAATTGAGTAATTACGGAAAACATAAAAAGTACTATGTCATAGACACTTATATATCCAGAAATTGTTGTCACTTGTTCCATAGCTTAATTCTCTGCTTTTTATCTAATTTAGTTTGGTGAGAGACACTTCAATTTTTATAGTTAGTTAGTAGAGTACTGTTTTTTTTTTTTTTTGCAGCACTTATGGTTTAACATATTTGATTCAATCATTATTGCATGCTTCATTGAATCAACATGAAATTAAATTAAAACCATGTCATGATTAATAATATCTGTCATACTAAATAAATTTATCTCATGGCATGTGTTGACCAATTCCATCATAGTATGAAGCAATGAAGAAAACTCACATATTTATATATGTATTATGGACTATATATTAAAAGGAATAATCTTACGCACGTAGTTTTTTTATAAAAAATATATTCAAAAAATACTATATTGTATACATGAGACAGGGGGTAGGATTAAAGATGAAAAGACATGATTGTTCTAAATTAATGTAGGGTAAAAAGAAACGAATTATTGTTTTTAATTTTTAAAAAATTTGAAAGGACCTTTTTGTAAAAGAAGAATGACCCACAATGAAAAAGAAAAGCAGTTTTTCTAATGCTTTTTATAATAGTTTTTTTTTTATGAGGGTGTCAAGAAAAAAAAGCAGTGGTCTAAGTCTAGTCACAGGAGCCGAGGCACCTAACACCTCACTCGATGATTATGATATGTATATGTGTGTGTGTTTTTTTCAAATATTATAAAGTCTTGGCTTATTAAAATCTAACATTGCGGCCTTATCATTGATTGACCATCCATCCATCCATAATAGTATATTTTTTTGATACGATTGTAAAATTTTACTACATGGGAGAAATGATTACTATGCACAAATGTTTTGAAGCAAAATCGAAATAAAACTTCAATGATTGGGGCATGTATGTGTGTATAATGTATGTGTGAAAATATGATAAAACACATGTATGTGTGATGCATCGCATACCTTATCTATAATTGGTTTTTGGGTTTTTCATCATACCCACATATTGAGAATCTATAAATGGACCCCCAAAGATCTTTCTCTAAGCCCACAATCATCATCATACATACATGATACAACCACAATCCTCCCCTCCCCCTCCTCTTCATTTCAAATCAATTTCACATCAATATGTTTTTTGTACCCTTAAAGTAGACCATATGTGGGAATACGTTACAATCTGTGTACATGTTTCACTATGTTTAATTTGATTCCAACCTATACGCCCCTAGTTAAAATTCCCATATGTAGACACAATACCACAATCAGTAAAAGAGCTTAGTGAGAGAATGGTGGTGAATGGGCAACAAAGGAGTGCATCGCAGCATCATGAAGTGTTTAGCCTTCCTCGCACTCCACTCTTGCCGCTTCACATATTATATTACTTGTTGCTACACTGCATCCATCTGTGTGTGATTTACATTTTGTGTTAGCATTATTCGACTTAAGTCAAAAAACACTTCAAAGTCCAATGGGATATAAATAAGTTTAACTCAATCTCATAATAACACAGAACATTTTATCAATTTCTCAAGTTGTTACATCTAAAGAAAATACTAATTCATTTCTAAAAAGTTTTGTTGTTTTTATCGTTTTGTATTATTCAGGAAAAGAAACGTTTAACTCAAGTGTTTTAGCGATTCTACCATACCAATCATCACCGGGCTCACCGCTCTTATTTATTTTCTTCCTAGGAGAATATTTTATGTATTAAACTTATCAGAATGTTGATAACCAAGTTTCATCTAGTAAAACCAAATATAGTGAGGAGACATCACCTTCTTTGAACACAAGACCAGAACCGAAGCAATGCTTCTGATTCGAGAAACCACCAAGTTCACCATCAATCTTCCCCTGCATCTCTACCAGAAGAGTCCGGAGTCTGATGACTTCGGTTTCAACCGTTGCTTGGCTCTGAAGCTTCCTATGCAAATGTTCATTCAGAGTTTGCAATCTCTTCACTTCGTCTTCAAGGTACGCAGTGCGAGCCTTTTTCTTCTCCCTGTACTTCCTCACTGCCTCTCTGTTCCCACACGACCGTTTCTTGTTGCTGCTGTCAGAATGATCATTCTCTTGCTGGTCCTGTTGCAATATAAACACTCATATTTTTCTATAACAAACCATTCAAATCATCAGAAACCATATCAAATATTAGGCAAAGATATGTATTATACAGGGATGATGAGATGAGTATGAGTGTGGAAGCATGTGTGGGAGTGAGAAGCATCATCTGGGCCTGGAGGGTTACAGCTGTGAGTGTGGCTACATCCTCTCGATGCTCCATCCCAAACTTGTACTTCTTCCTCATCCATATTCATCTTTTTATTCTAAAATTCTAGATTGCCAAAGAAAACACCTCTTCTATTCAAAATTGTGATAATTGGAGTTATGGTAATATTATCAATGTTAAAGGGATATGATGGTGTTGAAGAATATGTTCTTGATTAACATAGTTGATGAATCCAACAGTAGTCAACTCTTTAAAATATTTGACATGGCTCAAGGAAGAAAAAAATCTTACAGAGAGAATCAAAGTTAGAAACTTGTTGTCTCGTCTTCTGAAATCCTTGCAAGATGAAAGAAGCAAATTCAAAGATAGATATAGGATTTGTGTGATTTTGAGATTACAGGAAAGGTTGAGCAGAGCCGATGATGATTTTACTTGGCCTTAGAAACGGTCTTTATGACGAGAAATTACGATTGGAATAAACCATACCGGGATAGGCATAAGCCATTTTACCATATCTCCAATGAATAATATTAAAGAAAAGAAAAGAGAATTGGTTCTTTAATGTCAAATTGTTTTCGAATAGAAAAAAAAGAAAGAAATGAAGATTTTTTCTCATGTGATTTTATTTAAGTAATCACACGTCTTTATCATAAATTAATCGACGGCACGTTTTCTCGTGTCAGTTTTTTTTTTTCTCGTGTCAGTTTTGGTACTGATCATCTTCTTCTTCAATCCCGAGAGACTTGAATTCAAGAAGCAAAAACATGGTGAGCTTCTTCAAGGCATGGGGTGTAGTGATCCTCTCACTGTGTTACACTTTTTTGATTGGCAAATTGCTTCCAAAAGGAATCAAAAGGCTGATTCTGATCATCCCTGTTTTCTTCATCTTCTTCATTCTTCCTTTCTTGATGATTCCTTCCGTGCACTTACTCGGCGTCACGGCTTTCTTCATCGCCTGGCTCGCAAATTTTAAGCTCTTTCTCTTTGCATTAGGACGCGGTCCTCTCTCTTCGAATCCTAAACCCCTATCTTTACCTGTTTTCTTAGCTGTCTCTTCTTTGCCCATCAAGATTCAGCTAAAGTCTAAACCTTTAAAATCTCGCTCCCATGAAGGATCCAGAGAGGGTCCTCTGATTTATACCATTAAGGCTGTTATTTTGGTTATTCTCATCAAAGTCTACGATTACAGCAGCAAACTTCCCGACAAAGTCCTATTGATTCTTTACGCGATCCACATCTATTTCACCCTCGAGCTCATCCTAGCTGCCATGGCTGCTGTGGTTCGAGCCATGTCCGATCTTGAGCTTGAGCCACAGTTCAACAAGCCATACCTCGCAACATCACTACAAGATTTCTGGGGGAGACGATGGAACCTAATGGTCACGGGGATCCTACGACCAACAGTGTATGAACCCATGGTCCAGCTGTTCTCCATCTTGGGCCGGAACTGGTCCAAGGTTCCTGCCATTTTCGGGACGTTCGTTGTCTCGGGGATAATGCACGAGCTCATCTTCTTCTACATGGGACGGTTGAGACCAGATTGGAAGGTAATGTGGTTCTTCCTTATAAACGGATTTTGCACGACTGTGGAGATTATCATCAAGAAAGCTATAAACGGAAGGTGGAAACTCCAAACAGCAGTCAGTCAGTTCTTGACACTCGGGTTTGTGATAGTGACAGCTTTGTGGCTGTTCTTGCCAGAGTTTGAACGGTGCAAGATAGCTGATAGGGCTCTTGAAGAGTACAAATCCATAGGCGCGGTAGTATCTGAGATTATGAGCATGACTGCTTCTCTTTTTTAAACTTGCCAAAATCCTGAGTGATCTCTATTGTGACTTTTTTTTTTCCCTAACACTACAGTATGTAAGTTTCTGCAACTCAACTCCTTCATTTACATGGAACAGAAATCAAGCAAGTAGTGGAAGTTTATAATACTATACATAAAAGAAAAACCTTGCAAACACTATATGAAACTAGACGACGGGAAGAAAACTCTCTAGTAGAGGCAATAACATGCAAAATAAAAAAAAAATAAAAAAAAAATAAAATAACATGCAAAATCGATCAGCAAGATCCGCCTAAGTAACACATGTTTAACTCTATCTAAGACAGTTAGATTTGTCTACAACTCCTACAGCTAAAGCTTTTCCCACCAGAAATTAACGCACAGGGAGTTGCTTTCTTACTGGTCATGGTTCATAAAACTCCAAGCTTTTGGCGGAAGATCAGTTCCACTTCACCACGAAGGCTCTCCACATCTGCAGCATAGTCTCTCTTGTATTCATCCGCCATTGATTCCTCCAGCTGCAGCTTCATTCTCTCTAATGCTCCTTCCAACCCACAGAACTCTTTGAGAATTTGAGGCTCTATGAATTTGAGTTGAAGAAGAGTCTGGATTGCTGTAAGAGCCTGAAACATGTTTTCCGAGTAGGATATGTGAGAAGGAGATGTATGCCAAGATTCCTAGAGGAACAAAAGGTCATGGGGACCTGTTAGATTTCTACCTTTTCTTGGAGATCAAGGTCAAAGACAGCGATCAAATCGATCACAGACTTTAGGAACAGACGATCATTGAAAATAGGAAGTTCAGCTTTCTCTCTGTTCTGTAGTTGAGACTCGGCTAAATCACCCACTAAGAATACAGCTTTCCGTCTTAGATTGATATCCAAACTCACATTCCGCATCACATCCTACAGAATGAAGAAACGTTTTTTGAATCAGAGAAATGATGAACAAAACTTGATATGATGTATGTCTTGTGTACTCACCTGAAGCATGATGTATCCTTGTGCTGCATAAAACTTGTCCTGCCCAGCTATATTATTCCGTATTAAGGCAGAAACAGCAAAGAGTGCTTTACCAGCTTCTTCGACAGAGCTAGAGTTTACCATCTTTATCAGTGTTGCTAAAGCCCCAAGTTCAAGAACCTAATACCACAAATTCACAGACCAAGAAAAATGATTTGGGTCAGACGGCTTATACTTCTACCAACGGTTCTGCTCTACAAGTCCAACGACAACAAACCTGCTCTTGAACAAATGGGTTGTTTTGGCTAGCTTTCCCGAGCACCCACGCAGCTAATTTTCTGACTTCTGTGTCATCATGATTAAGCTCTCCTGCGACAACTCTAAGCCCTCCTGATTTGCTCAAATCTACACAAGAGGAAAATGATGAGAAACTCAACGGACAACAATAATTGATCAGGACTCATGTAAAACTGTAACCAGGAGATGCACCAGAACACAATTCCTGGGAAGTAATAACAAATATATGAGATTCAATAACGAGTTTTTGTTTTTTGAAAAAGGAATCAATAACTTGTTAAGGATTCCAATTACCATTTGCATTATCAATCGGTTCAACCAGGATTAATAGTTCCTGTAAAGCACGGTGACGATCTTCAAGAGACAAGGACGAATTTTTCAAGTCATCAATGGCTATTTGCATCAACCTCGCGTCTGATGGCATTTTCAGCTTCTCCACAAGCTCCTGCTCAAGAGTACTAGTTTCAGATGGGATCCCAGTAAAAAAAACAGAAATTATAAAAACCAGAGCCAGAAAGTCCACACCTTTAACTCCAATTGACGCTGCTGTAACTCATCCAGAGTCATCTTCTCTGCATCTTTAGCTGCTTCCTTCAATGTCGCAGGATCCGAGTGACCTATAACCGGACAAATCAGATCTAGACAAAACACAACAAAAAGTAAAGAAGAAGAAGAAGAACACTGAGGAAGATAATTTACCAATTGCCCAGTGTAACATTCCATCAAATGAGGAGAATCCACCTTCGAGTTGATCTTGCTCGCCGATCACAGCACCGGAATCTTCAACCAATTCAGCCTCATCTCTCGCAGTAGACCAAACCATACCCCCAGAGGAATTCACTTTCTCAGCGATCGAAAAACCCACCAATGAGACCACCACCAATAATAACATACATCGGAGATAGCTAATCGTCGACATCTTAGTCGTCCCGGCGTTAGACTTTAATCAGTAAAACAAAGGTTTAAGGTTTTGCCTTGTTTCAGCTTTTTATACGAAAACAAAAAACTAATTACTCCTTAACAACGTGTCCAGCCAATAAATATTTTACACGTCATCTCATCCATCGTCACCTTCCATCGCGCGAAACTATTAAAAATGCCACGTGGCCATTAGATCCAGCCGACTAATCTCTCTACTTGAACTAACATAAAACTAGATTAAAACGGGGGTGCAAATTGATCAATTTATTAGTTTTGGTATTAACTAGACTGATAATAAACAAGAGGGGCGATTCACGAATAATTAGGATACGGCATATTTAATAGAACAAAATAAGAGTCATGACCCCTCCACTTCTTTGAGTCCAATCAAATGGTCCTTTAATTAACAAAAATGAATTCTTACGCCATTAAGCTCCCACACCTTTCCCTTTTACTTTCTTCTTCTTCTTCTTCTTCTTCTTCAACCTTGTTCTCTCAACTCAATGGGTTATCTCTCCTGCAAAGCCGGATCCGCCGTCGCAATCGCCGTATCTTCTTCCGCATCAACCTCCAGCAAAGCTTCTGCTCCTCCCGAATCTCCCACCGAAGAAGACCGCCCCAGGCTTCGTCGTTTCCTCCATCGCGATCTCGAATCAGCCACAGGAGGATTCGACATCAACAATCTCCTCGGCCGTGGTAGCCATGGAAGCGTTTACAAAGCGGTCATCGGTTCGCGCCTCGTCGCCGTCAAGAGACCTTCGAAATCTCGCGAAATCAGCCGCGAGTTCCACAACGAGTTCGAGATTCTCTCCAGGATCCGTAGCCCTAGGTTCGTGAATCTCTTAGGTTTTAGCGCCGATAACTCCAAAGATCCGCTTCTCGTTGTTGAGTTTATGGGGAACGGAAGCTTATACGAAGTGATTCACTCCGATTCCGTTTTGAATTCCGTTGCGATCTCAAGCTGGAGCAAGAGAATCAAAATCTCTCTTCAGATAGCGAAAGCCGTACATCTCCTACATTCCCAGGAGCCACCGATCATACACAGAGATATCAAATCAGCAAATGTACTGATGGATAAGAACCTAAACGCGAAGCTAGGCGATTTTGGATTAGCGATCAGATGCAATGTGGACGATCAGAAAGTGAAATCAACACCACCTGCAGGAACAATGGGGTACTTAGATCCAGATTACGTTACGGCTGATAGATTAAGCACTAAAACAGATGTGTTCAGCTTTGGGATATTGTTGTTAGAGATAATCAGCGGGAGGAAAGCAATCGACGTAAGATACTCGCCGTCGTTTATAGTAGATTGGGCGATTCCGATGATAAAAAGAGGCAAAATCGGTGGGATTTATGATCCGAGAATCGGACCACCGGTGGATGTGAGCGTGAGGAATCATCTGGGGTTGGTGGCGGCTAAGTGTGTGAGAACGTGCAGAGAGAAAAGGCCCGGGATGGAGGAAGTGGTTGGGTGGCTCACGGGGTTGACTAAGTCGGTTAAGTCACGACGGTGGGATGAGTTAAGCATTGGAAACCCGTGTATGATGGTCGAGACGGTTGGTCGACCCGTGGAATGATTCTTTTTCTTTCAAGTGCTTTGCTTTGAAGCCATTTTTTTTTTTTTTTTTTTGTGGTTTGGTCAATTTATTCATTTAACATCTATATATTGTATTTGATGATTAGAATCTGAAAATTTGCCTTGTACAATTGCTATGTAAACATAGGGGACACCGTAAAACCTGGAAGCAAGAGTCATGAATCACTAGATTGCATGGGAAACATAAAAGCATGACTACAAAAGATAGATAGATACAAAAGCGTCGACGTTATAGGTGAATGATTCTTGAGGCTTCTCATCTTGACATAATGACATGACCACTCTCATCGTGCTGACACAAGTTTCTGAGTTCGGCGAGGAATCTGACTTCATTTTCACCAACAAGCACATCTATAACGTGTTCTGTTTGTTTCACCTTGACTCTTGAGTCTTGAGAGTTGAGACGATCGACTCCAAAATAAATAACTCTGTTTTAGACAACAACAATATAGAATAATAGAGTTGGAAAGAGGTAATATTCTCTAAATAGTTCGTGTATTGTAGCCTATGTGCATGAATGATAATCTCTCAAGTATTTTCCCGAAGTTTTCATCATTGAAGTCACCAATTCTACACTAATGATCTTCCTCCAAAAACACATATTCTCGAGATTGTCACACATACTCTTCGTTTAAGAATGTAATGAGATTACCATGTCCACAAGACATGCATATGAACATATCACTGATCCAATAACATACTAAAGTCTTGCTGTATTTTTTTAGAAGACTATATTAGAAGAACCCAATATACGCCTTGAATGGCATCTGATTTTAAATGAATTTTTGGCTTTTTATTCTGCAAAATCCATTTTATTAGCCATTCATGATTTTTAAAAATATAGATTCGCTGAAAATTAAGAAATAGATTTTAGAAGATTTTGTTAATTCTTTCTTAAGATCCAAAAACCACAAAATGTGGTTTTTATTTTTGTGAACGTGAACTGATATTTTTTCTCATTTCTCATTTTTCATTTTTTTTTTAATTACAAAATCTGTAAATCAAAAACCAAAAACCATAATCCAAAATCCAAAAACCACCCAAAATCTTTGAAACATTCATGGCCATAGAGTTTTTAAAATCATGACAGCTAAGAATTGAGATCGGTTAATTTCGGTTCAGTTGAATTTCTGTTTGATTTTGTTTTACAACCGGTTAAGAGGTCTTAACAAGCAGGAAGCGCGAGAAAGAAAGAAGATCAATGTCGACGATAACAGAGACCGGCGGCGAGTCGTCGGCGAGAAAGATGAGACGTAGAATAAATCCAACGTCGATCGAATTTCTAGACGCCGACATACTATGCATCATCTTCTCTTTCCTTGACTTGTTTGATCTCGTTCACTGTACCGTCGTCTGCAATTCCTGGTACTCCCTCCAATCCAATCCAATCCCTAACTTATTTGTTTTTTTTTTTTCTTTTTCTATAAGCTGCTGCAGTTCAGTGTTGACCCTTTTTCGAATTGTTCTGTTATTGATATTGAGGTATGCTGTAATCAAGAGGCTGAAGCTGCTGCAAGCTTCATGCCGGAAGATGCACCAGCTCGGTTCTGACTTCCCCAGCAGTTCCACTTCAGCAGCTGAGATAGACGTGGAGGATTTCGCGATGAAACATCATAAGATGGCTTTATTAAGGGGTCGAATCGGAATTGAGCGATGGGAAGCTCATTCACACCGGTGAGGCAATTTTCCCCATTTCTTTTGTTTGTGTGTGTGGACTGTGCCATGTTTCTAATGATTTCTCTATGTCCAGGGTTTCTCAGTGTCGAATGAAGAAGGGTTTGCTTCTTACTGGTGTTGGTGATAAGGTTTGGATTTTTGGTATACAATTCGATTAGATATTGTATTGTCCTCTGTTTGTTATTTAATTAGTACTGGCTTAAGGTAATCTGACTACTGTACCAGGTTATGCGACTCTGGTCATTAAAAAGCTACAAATGCATGGAAGAATACTCCCTTCCTGATGCTGCTTCCTTGATCGACTTTGATTTTGATGAGAGTAAGGTAAACCTCTAAAAGGTCATCGATGTTTAATTTACATTCACGAAAAATGTTACATTGATTAAACTGGAAATGAGTTAAACAATGGATGTTTTCATGTTACCCGTTGGGCTCGCTAGATCTCTAGAATTGGCCACTCTTGTAACTGGATGTTTTGAAATCTTGTAAAGTGAGAAAACCAAATTATCTCGAGCAAGGGCATTATTCCTAACTTTTTTTTTCTTTGTTCTTTTGTTTGGAGATTGTTGGCTTAGTTGGTACCCGCATTAGCATATGGAGAAGAAGCGGGCAAAGAAGCATTTTTCCATCACGTGAAGGAACAATTCCTAAAGGCCTTTGTATGCGGTATGTCAAAAGATACTCATGAAATATCAAGTTCTTGAGAACCTTCCCCTGTTTCTTGAAACTTAAGCTCATTTTGCTAGAAGGACCAACTGATATTCCATGTTACCTGATAATAATGACTTGGCTACTAGCCACTATAAGGCTGGCTTCCTTAACCACACTGATACAGATTTCTGATTTCTTTATCAACCAGTTACATTGACCCAGAAGCTGTAGTTGGATGTGAGGATGGAACAGCTCGTGTATTTGATATGTATAGTAAGACATGTTC
This sequence comes from Capsella rubella, assembly GCF_000375325.1. Taxonomy (NCBI): domain Eukaryota; kingdom Viridiplantae; phylum Streptophyta; class Magnoliopsida; order Brassicales; family Brassicaceae; genus Capsella; species Capsella rubella. The sequence continues at coordinate 9,364,014 of NW_006238919.1, forward strand.
GCAGATCATTAGGTAAGCTTACTGATTCGATTCTGTCTTTATTATGGTTTAGAACTCCTGAGAGTGATACTTGAAAATATTTGTTATCGTGTTGATCGTTGTTTACAACTTCATATGAGAACCTTATTTGTCAACTATCTAATTGCAGGACTCACGGTGGGCCAATAACGTGTTTGTCTTTGAGTGAGAACCAAAGATTTCTTAGTGGGTCTTCACTCGGGAGAGTAACAGTATCTGACCCTTTAATGGATCAACCAGTGGCTACCCTTAAATCCACGATAACTGCAGGAGGTAAACTCAAACTCCATTTCAGATTGCATCACCAGTGAAATTTCCTAAAGCAACCTCCCTTCTCCGCAGGTATACAGACCATCTGTTTTAACCAAGGCACTAATCTGGCCTTCACTGGAACAACTGGTGGATATGTTTCATGCTGGGACCTCAGGTATGTTAAAATATGGATGTCTGAGTTTGTTCCAAAGATGCAAGTTTCGAAATGTGTTATACCAAACGTTGAGATGTTATATAACCAATCTTTATTACAGGAAAATGGGACGGTTGTGGGAAAAACGAGTGAGTCCTAATGTGGTGTACTCGATACAACAGCTGCAAAATGATTCATCGGTTATGGTTGCTGGTGGAATAGATGGTGTGCTGCGAGTGATAGATCAGAAGAGTGGAAGAGTTCTATCTGGATATATAATGGACGATAAGGCCTCAACAACATCGAGAAGGGACAACCAACCTGTGATTGAGAAAAGGAGAGGAAAAAGAGTTTTTCAAGATATCGAAATCGATAAAATCGAAAGAAAAGTCCGGCCTCAAATCAGTTGCTTAGCAGTGGGGATGAAGAAGATAGTAACAGCTCACAGTGGCAAAATTATAAGTGTATGGAAATTCAATATCTAGATGAAATCATAAGAATTGCTTGTATGAAACAAAATTGGTGATAACAATAGCATTATAATTGATTGAATAGTGAGGATTACAAAAGTTTGAAACACTGGAAACGAAAACACAAGAAAAGCAAAATTGTTTGTTGTCATCTATTTGGCTGATTTTTTGGATGGCTCAGCTTGAGATTCAGCCTTGATAATGTTAAGTTGACCACCTTCTTTGCAAGCTGCATTAGCTGCTTTCACTTCATTGCAATGGTTTATGAATTTGGTAAGCTCCTGCTCCATTCAACACAAACACAATTAATCAATAAACCATAACTTTTACAAATCGATTCAGATTAAGGGAGAGTGAAGAATAGAAGAAATTACCCGATCAGTGTCCATCTCTTTCGTTGATTTTGATGGTTTCACATTTCTCTTCCCTGGAAGAGGGAGAAGATGATAAGTACAAAGGGATTCATTTGTAAGCAATAATTTAGAAAAAGAAGAAAAAGCAAAGGACCTTTGCGAGTTTGAATGGATTTGCCATGGCGATTAGGGGCAATAGCCTTCCTCTTCTGCTGACCCTTGAACTGATTGCTCTTCTGCGTCATCGTTGATCGTCGTTTCTAGGGTTTTCTCTTCCGTCCAAGGGTTTTTGTTGGTTCATAGATGAAGACGAAGAAGACTATATAATGGGCTCTTAAGGCCTATATTCGTATGGGCTCATATTTGGGCCCAATTTTGGAGAGTTCTAAATTCGACGACACTGCGAAATGTTTTGGGAGGCAGTAGATTCTGTTCGAGGAAAACACGGAGTCATAGAAAGCGGTAAAATCCTCAATTCTTCTTCTTCTTCTTCTTCTTCCTTGTAGAAACCCTTTTCTCACTTTTGGAAGGTTCCTTCACATTCTAGATTCTCGGTTCTTCGGATTTCGTTTCTGATTTTGTTGATTGTGATTGTGTCTCTGCTCAGGTTTCATGACAGTGTTTTCAGTGACGTCATGACGCTGCATCTGTATCATCACTCCCGTTTGCTATGGAGAAATCTCTGTTTTCCTCGGAGAGTTGGGGTTTTCTGTAATCGGAACTGTTCTCTCATCTCTCCTTCCCTTCCACGCTCTGCGAAGGTGATTCTTCTATCGCGTCGATTAAGTCACTTGAATTTTTTTTCCGCTGTGTTTTTGCTATTGCTATGTGTCTACATTTGAATTATTGAGCTGATTAGTGTAAGATTTGGTGGATAGTGTGTTATCGTTACGTAATATTCTGTATTTCTGAATCAAATCGACTTCTGTTAACTCGAAAATGATCTCGAGGTTATAGTTTTTATTTTCTCTTTGCTAATGTTGATACCTACATATGTGGTAATCAGTACTATTGCAGTTCAGCATGTAATTTGGAGGCAGCAGTTTCTGAATTCTCTAATGAGGCAGCTAGTCGCAGTATATTGGCTTCTTCGAAAAGTGAAGATGGTGCGCCAGAGTTGATAACAAATTCCTTAAAGTCAGAAGAAAGAGCTGCAACTTCTGCTGCTTCTTCAAATGGCAGAGTGATGCTTATTGATGGGACATCCATTATATACAGGGCTTATTATAAGCTTTTAGGTATTGCTACTCATGTTTACTTACAATGTTAAGTTTTCCCTCGAGTCTCACACTTACTGATGTTGGGTTGGGCAATGTGCAGCAAGATTGAAACATGGTCATATGACTCATGCTGCTGGAAACGCGGACTGGGTTTTAACAATATTTTCATCTCTTTCTCTTGTAAGTGAAATATTTCATACTGTGCTCCAGATGTTCATTTATATTGTACTTAGTCTGATGATTGAGGAAAGCTTCTTTTAGCAGTTACGATGGCTGATCAAGTAATCATGGTTGCATATAATTGTGTTTCTTAAGGCTAAAATTTCTCTTTCTTGTTTCCTGTTATAAAATTTCTTACCTTATTTTCTTTCATTATCTTCTCATTTGCAGCTAATTGATGTTTTGAAATTTCTCCCATCTCATGTGGCGGTATATTCTTATTTCCATCGAAAATCTCATTTCTATATATCTGTGATAGTCGAATGAAGCTCTTGTAGTTTTCTTAATGGTGGATAGCCCCTGCTGACTTAATTGTGTTCATGCAGGTGGTGTTCGACCATGATGGTGAGTGCTAATGCAAGCAGACTATGAGTCTGCCATAACTTGTGAAATTCGTGGACTACTATTTATTTTCTGTAGTGGGGTAGGAAGAATTCAGGTTTTTGGGGACCTTTTGTGTATATAGTTAACCACTTTGAGTGTGCCTGTCAGATGATTTAATCAAATTCATTGATAGGCCCTTAATATAGTTCTAATTATAATTCAAATCAATAGTTATGGCCTATGTACTTCCTGATTTTAATTACTCAAGTATGTGAATGCTTGCCCCTTATCAATTGATGCTGATTGTTCCGCTAGCCATCTATAGATTTGATTTTCATTATCTCGTACAGATGAATAGATTATAAATGTGTTCAGCTCGATTAATGTTGTGGCCCAAAAACTACTTTGGTGAGTTCTGATATTTTTAACTTCATTTTTCTTAGTGAATGGATAGAAGTTTAAGATTTCAACTTCTGGCCATTGCTGAAAACTTGTATTCTATAGGTCTAGGAGTAAGCAAGTGGAGGTCTAGATGGTGATATGACCAAAAATTAATCACTTGATGTTGATAATCATTGCTGTATTATTTATAGCTATAGGATATTCTAAAGTTATCTAGAAAGCCTTCTAGTAATGCATGATAGGGGTAATCTGAAAAATATCATCCAGATATGTGAAGCAAGAAGATTAAATGGTTCCTGGACCTGTAAGTCTATAGTTTACTCGTTTTTAACAATATAGAGCCTTTTTTCAGGAGTTCCTTATGGCACTACTTCTAATTCATCTACAGGTTCTCGTTCTGCTAAAGGTAAGCTCGATTTTCTTAGTCAAACTATTGTTGATCAGTTAAAAAAATAAGAAATGGTTATTTTTGCATGAGAGTTTAGTTAGTATGCTGACTCATGGTGATGAATGTGATTATCAATCTATGAGGATCTCAAATGCGCTATATCAGCCTTGAGTATATGGCTTCTATAAACTTATTTTCTGCTGTGTACCTAGCAGAGTTATTCCAAATATTATGGCTTACTTGCCAAGGGTGACATCTGAAGTGATATGCCAGCTTTGTCTACCTTTGGGTGATTTTCTTGCAGCTTTTGGGTAGTCATTAACTTAGGTGTAGTCGTGTAGAGAGTAGAGGGTCAGTCATATGCGCTTCTGTTGCGGTCTTTGGCTTTATATAAACTAAAAATTAGGTCATCTCCAATGATAAGCGTCCAGTATTCTGCTGTCTTTTGTTAATACTGTTCAGTACATGCTGACATAGATATGCATATCCAATACTCTCTTTCTTTCTACGTGATGGGAACACCTGGCTTCTCATAATTATGAAATGAAGGCTTTTTTGCTCATTTAATCTCGACATGGCTTCTCCCTTTCCTTATTGCAGAGTATGAAGGATATTTTATATGTAATCTCATCAATATCCTGTCTTTGTTCTGTGTTAAAAATTTACAGGCATGAACTTCCGTCATACTCTCTACCCTGCCTATAAAAGTAATCGTCCTTCCACTCCTGATACCATAGTAGAAGGACTTCAATATCTCAAAGCGTCCATCAAGGCAATGTCTATTAAGGTTATAGAGGTAATTAAAATTTAATACTCATGATTGCCTTATTTCCTTTTATTGTGATGATATCTCACTAATGGGCAGAAATTCCATGAAGACAGGTGCCAGGTGTAGAAGCTGATGATGTTATTGGAACATTGGCTATGCGAAGCATTAGTGCCGGTTTCAAAGTACTCATTTTCAGTTATTCGAGAATTGTTTACTGCTTACTTAATGCTCAGGGCCTGTTCAATTTGTCCCTTTCCTAGAAGCGGACTGAATTACTGATCATATTGTTGTTATCCCCTTACAGGTCCGAGTTGTCTCTCCGGACAAAGACTTCTTTCAGATTCTTTCTCCCTCGTTGCGTCTTCTTCGACTAACACCACGCGGAACAGAGTATGACATTCATGTTAGATGAATTATTGCCCCATTGTAGAATTTTGCGTATTATGAAACCCCTTGCTACTCACTAGAGAGATTTGCTTATGTAATTAAGATAGATTTTGGCTGAGAAATTTCCTAAAGATATTCTATGGTTGCTCTGTGTATCTTGTATAGTTTTTCCACTCAATTGTGTCAATGCTACTTCTTCTTGTGGCAGGATGGCTTCTTTTGGAATGGAAGATTTTGCTAAAAAGTTTGGCAATTTGGAACCAGCACAGTTTGTTGACATTATCGCCCTTGCTGGAGACAAGTCTGATAATATTCCAGGTTAAGCCCACCTCTTCTACCAGTCACAAAATTATTATTTTTGGGAATTTCTCTTCAATAGCTGCATTGTGTATTTGGCTAAATACAAACTTTTAGCAAAAGTGCACACAGAAAAAGGCTAAAGTGATGTTGTGTAATGCAGGAGTTGATGGCATTGGGAATGTGCACGCAGTTGAATTGATATCTAGATTTGGTAGTTACTGAGTCATGCTATATGCTTTGATTTCATTGATTTGCGCCGCATGTTTCCTATTAATCACTATTATTGCATTATCAGGCTCGGTAGAGAATCTGTTGCAGTCGGTTGATGAGATCAAGGAAGGAAAAATAAAGGAGGTGAGTGAAGTGATGTTGCGTAGGCAAACTAGTACTTGTATGATATGCAAGGCCTAATTTTGAACACTTCCTTGTCTTTGCAACAGTCCCTAATAGCTAACGCGGAGCAAGCCATGCTAAGCAAGAAATTGGTAGGTTGTATTGTTTTATTTACTAGTTTCCATTCATTTCAGCTGTTGAGCTTCACAGGGTAGGGATGATTAATTTGTTAATGGCAGGCACTGTTACGATCCGATCTACCAGATTACATAGTACCGTTTGACACGAGTGATCTTACATTTAAGAAACCAGAGGTTTGTATTAAAGGGATTAAATTATTACATTTCCTAGAATAAAATTATCAGTTGAGAAAAAAAAGGCAAGAAGGAAAGAAAGACAAAGTTAACTGAGGTTTATCTGTGATGTGTGTGTATAGGACAATGGGGAGAAATTGAGGAACCTGTTAATAGCGATTGCAGCTTACGTAGAAGGATTTTCAGCTGATCCAATCATCAGAAGAGCTTTCAGGTTGTGGGAAAATCTGGAAGCAATGCCATGATGATATTTTCATCCTTTTTATTACTCTTTTGTGTTGTACTCGGGTACATAAAAGTTAAGGTCAAATTTAGAGGGTTGTCCCAAAATCCTTTTGTAAAGCATGCTTTTATCAAAAAAAAAAAAAAAAACAAACAAACAAACAAACTAGAGAGAATGATGAAGCTGATGCTAATTGGGAAGCTTTATTGATTGATAAAAAAATATAACCCAGTAGTGACCAAATTGGCTAAATAATAATGAGAGTCTTGACTAGATCATTGATTCACATTTGTTGAGCATTTCTTACATATGATTTAAACCATAACTAGATTCTTCCTCTTGATTAAATTCATCATCCATGGAGGAAAACAACAACACTTATAATAACAAAGATTTTTTTTTTTTTTTTCTTTTTTCATTCACACTTTTTTCGAAACAAAAGAGAGAGAAGTGACCTTTGCCAATTTCTCTCCCTCTCCCGTGGAAAGGAGCTGAAAATACAAAAGAAAGCCGATTTGGCTAATCTTAATGATGACGATGCTCTCACTTTGCCTTTGGGGCTATTTACATTTTCATTTTTTTTTACATATCTATTTCCAAAACTACCTTCTCTAAAGAGCCAAAGTTTCAAAAACCCTTTTGACATTTACAGGGTCACTGAAACAAACCACCCACACACGCACACCCACACCCACACAGAGTAATCCATCTTTATTTGCAACTCTTCTTCGAGCGCCAACACAAACTTCTTCTCCTAAAAAACCTGAAACCTGAACACAACAAGAAGATAGATAAGCCACTTGACCAACGAACTCATATACACACATTTTGGTCGTTTCCCAATCAGACTCATTGTTTGTTACCTAATTTACTTTCACCGTCTCAATCCCTGAAAATCACAGCATCAGCTATCTCCATAAGCGGTTGCAGCGACTCCGGCGAGAATTTTCTGGCGAAGAAATAGTCTAAACTTGAATTAGATCTCCGCAGCGAGCGAATCAGCTGCGGCGAGACCTCTGAAGCGCCGTACGTGTGAGGATGGCCACCAACACTACCCGTCCAATTAACACGCGTGAGTGTGAAGTGACTACATCCTTTAGGATCCTTAAGAGACAACAAAGTCGGGAAATAGTGTTCTTCAGGGTAACAAGATTCAACATCGAGGCATGGCAATTTGAATTTCCTCCATAGTTTCCTCTCTTTGATCACCATCAGAGCGTGACGTTTCGCCAAAACGAAGAACTGAGATCCGACACGGAAGTCTTGGTACCGGATCTCGGGAAGCATCGCGTCTTCGCCTCTTGCGCTGTACCGTTTCGGGAGGAAAGGTTCATCGGAGAGGATCTCGATGAAGCTTTGGTGATTGGATTTGGCGGAGAAGAGGTGGTTGTGGATGTAAGAGAAGGAATGGAGAGGGATACAGTGTTGCGAGATCAAAGCGAAATAGAGATTGTTAGGATCGTCGATGATAGCGTTTGCTAGCAATCTTCGTTCGGCGGAGATGAGCGTCGGGGAAGCTCGCGCGGTTCTTTTCGCCGGGATGAATTTGGCGTTGATGGATGAAAAATCACGAAGCGGAGAGACGGGGGTTGTTGGATCTGCGTGGATGTAGACGTTGTAGAGATCTTGGTGGCCTTGGAAGAAGCTTTCCCAGAGAGGTAAGAAGGTCAGATCGGAGTTTGTAAGGAAGAGAAACGCGATCTTAGGAGGCGGAGGAGATGAAGAAGAGAGGGAGATGAGACGGCGGTTGTTGATGTTGGAGGAAGAGACAGCGGCGCGGTGGTAGAGAGAGATGTCGTCGAGGTCATCGGCGGTGGAAATGAGGTTAGAGGAAGAGAGAAGGATGTGCGGTGAGAGGAACAAGATGAAGAAGAGAAGAGAAGTAGAGAGGAAGAGAGATAGAGAATACACGAGTGTTGATGAATTGAACATTTCTCTCATAGAAACAAAAAATTTCTCAGAGGAAGAAGATGATGATGAAGAAGAAGAAGAAGAAGAAGAGGATTTGATTTGAGAATGAATGAATTAGAAAAAATTTCTGATGTGACAATAAAAAGAGAAAAAGGAAAATATGACGTCAGCGAATAGGGACACGTGAAATTAATTATTATTATTTTTTGATTAAACAATAATATTTGGGGAAGTCGACAAACACAGTTGCTCTATCGCTATTTGTTTGTTGCGTTGCGTGGGGGGTATTTAAATACCTTTTGATACGGTTTTTTCAGCAACCAATTTTAAAAGTTTATCTGATTAAAAAAATCTAATATTAGTAATTTAGTATAGGGAGACAGAGACATATTCTTGACTTTTCTTTTTGAACATTATTTTTATATTCTTTGCTTATCCACTGAGTCGTCCTTTATCTCACAAGTCATAATGTGTCTGTCAGTGTGTGTGTGTGTGAATAAAGAGAAAAATGAGTTGGATATGAATATGATGATATGCTTCTCACTGAACCGGTTCGGATTCAAAATGTTCGGTTTACTATAATTCATACCAAATCAAACTTTGGTTTGACCGGAATGCCTTGGCTTACACGTGACTCTGTGTGTGTGTATGCGTGTGTGTGTGTTAGAGTAGATCTATCCACTCATTTGTTGTCGTCATGCTATCAAGATGATTCAGATATTTTATTTCTTCCCTGCTTTGCTCACTTTTGATTCCAAGAAAACAAAAAAATTTCTTCTCATTATTCTATTTCCATCTTTCTACTCATGGCGGCTATCTCCACCACCTTCTACCACCCACTCTGGACTTCTTACAACAACAGCAACCACCACCGGACAAAGAGACAAGCCCCAAGCAGACAGGGAGTTAGATCTATGACAGTGACTTCTTGTCGGAAGCAGAAATTACCGGATGGGGAGGACCAAGAAGTGATCCAGAGGATTGTGAGAAGGATTGTTTCAGAAGCTGAGAAGTTTGGGAAGGATCTGAAGCCAGAGAAGAAGAAGAAAGGAGACGTGAAGGATCTGATGCTTATGAGTCTCTCTTTTGCTGTTTATGTTTACATCTCTCAGTTATTGGTTTGTGCTTACTTCTCTTGGCAACATCTCAGCTTCCCAAATCCTTCTTGGTAGTAGTAGCTTACGCTTGCTTTCTTCTTCTTCTTCTACCCCAGTTCTTGATTGGGTTTTGTAAAAATCTTGCACAAATCATTAATAAGACAAAAAATATTCCATTGCAACATAGAAGATTTGAGAGTTGTGTCTTACCAAAATTATCAGGGAATGAATCCATATACATGTCTTAGTTCTCTGCTTTTGCCTAACTGTATTATTAAAGACTGTAACCTCAACTTACCTTCTTAGACCACATTTGAACCCGCTTCTTCGTTAATAACCTTCTTATAGCAAGGAAACTTCCAATATTTCATATCAAGTATCAGACAAGTAACCAATATTCTGAACTCAGTTAAGTGACTCCACCACATAGGGAAGATTAAAACCACAGTAGCAATACGTTTTATCGAGAGTCAGTACTTGATCAGCAGAAAGCTAAAGGTTACTTACAGATGCATTTTGAAATACTTGGATGGTTTGGAACCGTGTCCACCTTTTTTAATGATCTGCTTACTGACCTCTTTAGTTGTAACACTACCGTTTTGAGAAGGCTCACCATTTACAATGGCACTTATCATCCTTGACTAATCCCGTCTTAGCTCTAACAAACAGAGTGTTGCTAATAAACTTGGCCGTGCATTGTACTAATTAGTTCCAAATCAAAGTGTGTCTGCACCTTGAGACACATATGTCATTGGCTCCGGAGAATTTACATTTTAAGCAGTAAACTTACATTTTGCATTCTTGGATGAAATCCAAATTATTCGCAATAAACACTCTGTATTACAAGTATTAAAGTCTTGTAACGGAAAAAAAAAACTAAAAAATGTTCCAAGTCATGAAGAGAAGAATGTGGAAGGCTAGCTGACCAACAAATTCTTAACGTTCCAGTCAACTCCTAAACTTCTGAAAGACAATAACAGTCAAAAATAGATCACAGACTAAAAATGAATGGCCATCAGTAAACAAACATTTATTTTCATGTTATACCGTTAGAAAGTAAATATCCTTGAAGTGGTATAATGTTTACAATTTAGTCTGAACTTGTCATGTTGAATGATGAATGGTGTATGTATAATGGGGAGAGAAGGAACGTGAATAAAGGGATCCACAAGTGTCTCCACCAATTTCTGAGTAAAAACAATCACATCCTTTCATTCTCAAACCCCTCAACCAAATCGTCAACTCAAAGGAAAAAAAAAGAAAGAAAGAAGCACACAGACAAATCGAAAAGCTTCTTTCTCTGCATGAAACAATATACGAACGAATAAGGCAACCACACAGAGAGAGAAAAATGAACACAACTACGACAAAAAATGTTTGCGGAGACAAATGGTACCTTAATCTAGACAAGCCTGAAGAGGCATTGAAGTTTCTTGGTTTCATAGCCATTTTCGTCATCAGAACTCTCCTCCATCATCTCATGAAGCCTCTAGGCCAACCTTACCTCACCACCGACTTTGCTGTATGACATTCTCTTCTTGTGATCTTCTTCTATCTCTTTTGATTAAATTTCCATATTAACTCAGTTCTTGTATGCATCAGATAGGGCTGATTCTAGGTAATCTTCCAAAGTTTCGAGAGGCATTCTCGGGGCCTTACTCTGTAACACTCAACAACATAATCGAATTCGGAATGATCTGCCATATGTTTGTGCTGGGGCTAGAGATGAATCCAAGCGTCCTTCTCAGACCACCAACAAAAGACGCATTTATAGCATACACAAGCATGATCACGACCTTTGTTCTCGCCTTTGCCACAACTCCTTTCCTCCATTATACCAAAACTTCTCCGTACATTTTCTCCCTCGCTCTCTCCCTCATGGCCTCAAGCACTGGTTCCCCCATCTTAACCCGCGTCATTGCCAATCTCAAAATAAGAAAATCCGATCTTGGAAAACTCGCATCATCCGCAGGTGTCCATACGGACATGATATCTACCTTGTCTTACTGCTTCGGCTTCATTTTCGTCCCTGAAGAGAAACCTGCCACTCGTCCTCTCTACAGATTCTTCAGAGCCCTCCTCATGTTCTGCCTCTTCCTCGCTCAGATCACTTTCACCTCCATCGTATCCCCAATCTTTCTAAATTGGGTCAACAACGAGAACCCTGAAGGCAAACCACTCAAGGGATCTCACCTTGTTATGTCCCTGGCATTTGTCGTCTTGATCTGCAGTTTCCCAACTTGGTCACCTGAATCAGCCTACAACCCAATTCTCAGCGCCTTCACGGCTGGTCTCTTCCTTCCAAACCAAGGAAGAATGTCGAAATGGATCATCAACAAAATCAATTACTTGCTCAGTACGGTCTTCTACCCTATCTTCTTCTTTTGGGTTGGGTTCATTATCCACATGAGAAACTTTGACATCACGGATAAAATGGCCTGGGCGAAGTTCTTTTCTCTTCTCGGTACTGTCATCGTCGGAAAAGTCACCGGAACTGTCTTGTGTGGTTTACTACTTGGTTATCATGTCCCGGAAACCGCATCTTTAGGACTTCTTTTGACCACTAAAGGCCATTTGCATGTCTACTTGGCAGCCTTAGCTATACGGGTACCATCAAGCTTTCTCCTTTTGTTTTTCGTTTCTCTTTGTCATTCAAGTTATCTTTAAAGTGTGATCTTTACTTTGTTTTTTTTTGTCTGATGCAAATGCAGACTAACAGGGTGAAAAATACGACCGGTGCAATGATCATTTTTGTCATTGTCCTCACAGTGGTCTACTCCCCATTTGTGGTCATGGACATCATCAAACGTGCTAGAAAGCGGGTGCCTGTGCACATCATGGCGCTTCAATGGCTTGATCCAACAACTGAACTTCGGATCTTGATCGGTCTTCACGGTCAGCACAACATCGGTTCCACGCTCAACCTTATGGAGATCTGCCATGGGGGACGTGATCCAGGGTCCATATTTTATGCGACTGACATGGTGGAGTTGACTGATGAGATTGCTGCCACGCTGAAAAAGGGTGGAGGAGCTGGTCAGAGTAATGATGATTCAGTGACAGTAACCGATAGGTCGGTGACGGAAATGAGAGAGAGTATAACGGCAGCTGTGAATGGGTACGGGGAGCTCCGCAACGGACAAGGTGTGACAGTGCGCCGGATGCTTGCATTGTCCACTTTTATGACCATGGCTCAGGACGTTTGTGGTTTGGCTGATGAACTTATGGTTTCCATTATAATTCTACCGTTCCATAAACGACTGAATCCTGATGGCACTCTTGACTCTGGCCATGCTGGGTTCCGTCATGTGAATCGGAAGGTAACTGTTCCATCAAGTACTATTAGCGTCTTTTTCCTTTCTAGTCACTGAAGAATCAGCAGGATTATAAGGCTTTTGCGTTTGCAGATTCTGAAGAACGCACCATGTTCGGTGGGAATTCTTGTGGATAGGTCGTTCGGGCAAACAGAAGAGGCATGGAGACCAGGAGCGTCCATGGACATTGCTATAATATTCATAGGCGGCAGAGACGACCGGGAGGCACTAGCTTTCGCGGCACAAGTGGCTCGACATCCTGCTGTGAAGTTAAAGGTGATACGTTTCTTGGAAGACAAGAGCTCTCAGAACGCACAAAAACGCAGCAGCATCCTGAACAGAGCCAGCGTGGTAGAGCAAGAAGAGGAAATGAAGCTTGATGATGAATGTTTCGCTGAGTTCTATGAAAGATACATAGCTGGAGGTGGAAGAGTGTCTTACATGGAGAAGCATCTCACCAACTCTTCTGAGACTTTCACAGCACTTAAATCACTAGATGGAGAGTATGGGCTGGTGATTGTAGGAAGAGGAGGGGGAAGAGCGAGCAGTGGGTTAACCACTGGCCTCAACGACTGGCAGCAATGTCCAGAGCTTGGTCCCATAGGTGATGTTCTTTCCGGATCAGATTTCTCACACAACACATCAATGCTAATTATTCAGCAGCAACGTACTCGAGGTCAGCTAGAAGGGCTTCATGATGATTTCACCATCCTGTGAATATTGTACATCTGCACTTATTTAGTAGCTTGGGAAGAGTAGTAGCTTCAACATTACAGCTCTTAAAGAGACTTTTAATTTGTACAATAGTTCAAACATTAAGTGGTTTCTGTAGATAGAATGGTAAAAAGAAGAGTTAATCTTAGCATTACTTCTTAGAAGCCTGAAAGATGTTTAAAACATAGAGTTAAAACAAGTTACAGGGCGATTTGTTTCTGATTTACACAAAGCATAACTGGGGGAAAATTTCATAAGCTCATTATAAGTCTTGTGGCTTGGGCTTAGCGAAGGACAATGTTAAGCGTTTCTTCCCGATGTTCTGATGGAGACCTCTGAGTTCCCTAGTACTGATTTGAAAACTTGGCTACCTCTGCCTGAAAATACAAAAGGGTATACCATAAGACCAGGGTACATCAAACAACATCAATAGCATTTGATGTTTGCCTAGCTAATTAAAGTCAAATAAGTGTGAAGAGAGAAATCACTGTACCTCAAACTGGTTCTTCAAATAGTCGAGCTCCTTGTCGAGATCATTGATGGCCTGGTTGTATGCTTGCATCGGGGAAGACTGGCTTGTTGTATGAATCTACAAACATAACCACTTTCACACTTAAAAACAACAACATCCAATATATTTCTGAGTCCTAAATCAACCAGTATATCTCACTTCTTATGCTGTTTTGAAGTTCCTAAACAAATACCACCAATTCAAAAAGTGAACTTACCCTCACTATAATTTTGTACTTAAGAGGATGAGGCAGCTGGTATCCAGCAAACAAGACATTCTCGTCGCGGTGAAGTTGCCTAAAACAAAAATTTCAGGACAAAGCTGACAATAATTAGGGCTTTCTATCTTCTGAGGAAAAGTTTTACAAAATCAACCAAAAGAGACAAAGACGTACATGCGGACAATGTTTCCAATCGTATGGTCTTCTCTCTCAATCGTGAACGAAGCAGCATTGATGATCTTCGTGTCCCTATCATAAGAAACCCTATAACATACCCAAAAAAAAATCGAGGTTTTAGCACAGTGATTACAGAAAAAAATTGAGACTAATAGAGTAAAGCATTCGAGTGCTTCAAATTTCATTACTTCTTGGTTCCTTCAGGGACGACGAATCTCTCGTATCGGTCGGGAGCATTCATGGCTTAATCGGAGATTTCAAGCTTTCGTTCGCCGCAGAGACCCTTTCACTCTCTCTCTGGGAAACGAAAAGAAAATCTGAAACGAAAATACATCCCACGGCGTCGTTTTATCCCGCGAACGTAAAAAAGGAAAAGTATCTCCACGTGTTGTTTTGTTATTGGTTTATAGCCTTAGTGTCGGATCGGGCGGATGAAAACTCACAACTCTGAAAATATTACCATATAAGACCTTTAGGTTTAAGTTATTTACACAAAAACGAGCGTGTGATTTAATTGGGGAGAAACCTAAACAAAAATTCAGCAAAGAAAAAAAAAAAAACACAAGTCAGATCCCTAAAAATCGAACCCGAACGCGTAAAAACTTGAAAACCGACTATGGCCTTTCACGTAGCTTGTCCAATTACATGGTATCCTTTATTTTTCCCCTTCTCAAATCTTTTTTTATTTCTTTTTGGCGCCTCGTTACTCTATAGTCTTCGTCTTGTTGTTTTACTTATCGAATTGTTCAAATTGGTTTAATTTGGGTGTTGTTGTCTTCTTTCTTCATTCTTACTTTCTTTCGCAGCCGGCAAATTTGCTTCTGCGTGTTGGGGTTTCCTCGGAATCTTCATGGTAAACAAGTCAAGGATGTGTTTCTCGATGAGATCCATTCTCTACAAGACTTCTTGCGAGACCCCTGGGGTGAGGAGGTTTCTACGGACGGTACCGTTCAGATCCATGTGCCTAAGCTTGCAGTGTTTGATACTGGTCCTCGCATTGCGGCTAGAGATGTTCGTCTTGGGAATGATTCCGCGGTTGAGGTTGTCTCTGCTTCTTCGAATTCGGTATCAGCCAAACGCACTGTTGTGTTGCAGAAGAAGGCAGTGGTGGATTGTGCTGCAGCTAGTGATGGTTTTGACGACTTAGAGGTGTGATTTCTTGCTTTGAGAAACTTGTTTTTGTGGTTACTGCTATGTCACTTGAATTGAACTATTGTGTGGTTAACTTGAGAACACTAATTTGGTTCGTTCAGTTAGGCTAGACTTGCTAGTTACACATTCCCTACGGTTATGATATTGCAGCCTTTGTTTGATTATGAAGTGGAACGGTATATGTCGCATCATTTGAGTAGACATATCTCTTTCTTTCTGAGAGTCGTGTTGTAATGTTGATGAGCTGGTTCTGGTGTTTTTGTTATGGTGTTGTCCTACAGTTTTAGGAATAGAAGTGTATGGATAACTTGAGATAATTATTTGGTTCGTTCAGAGATGGTAGCTTTTGCTAGATAGGAGTTGTTTATGGTAGCCTTCGTTTGATTATGGAGTGAAACAGTATATGTCGTATTATCTGTGTAGAAATCTGTCTTTATGAAATATCCTGTATTTAGTAATGTTGATAGTCTCTTTCTTGTGTATGTCTCTCGCTATGAAGGTTGCTGTCAAAGAGCTCAGTGGAGTTGATGATCATGATCATCACAGTACAAGCATAACGTGTCACATGTGCTATTTGGTTGAAGTTGGGAAGAGTGAGAAAGCCAAGATGCTTTCTTGCAAATGCTGTGGCAAGAAGTATCACAGAAACTGCTTGAAGCCTTGGGCACAACATAGAGGTATCATTTGCGTGGAATGTAATACTTATGAGTCTTCTGCCAACTGCCTAGATACTTATACCTGTGTTTGCTTTCAGATTTGTTTAATTGGAACTCTTGGGCTTGCCCCTCTTGCCGAATCTGTGAGGTTAGTTTGGACACAATTTTGTGCTCGATTACTATTCCTACACTTTTATTTTCTTTTCAACAAGTGTTCCTGCTCCTTAGATGCTGGGCTATGTTAACGTTTCCTCATCAAGTACCTGATATATTAGAAACAATTGATTTGGAACATTATAATTAGTTAGTGTGACCGCCTCTTGATTATTTACACTCTCTTGATCATGTTTCCTTCAGGGCTGCGGGACTGTGGGGGATCCAAAGAAGTTCATGTTCTGCAAAAGATGCGACGCTGCATATCATTGTGATTGCCAACAACCTCGGCACAAGGTAGTATTTATTGCTTCTATATAACGTTCTTATCTTTTGCAAATTGATTAATTTTTGTCTCTGAATTTTACAGAATGTTAGTTCTGGACCCTATTTGTGTCCTAAGCACACCAAATGTTACAGCTGTGGGTCAACAGTCCCTGGGAATGGCCAGAGCTTACGGTATTTAACTTCTTTTTGCTTTGTGACTCCTAATATTATTTGATTCATGTAAAGTGCACTAAATCTCTTATCATTCCTTTTAAACTCTGCAGGTGGTTTTTGGGGCATACTTGTTGTGATGCTTGTGGAAGGTTGTTCGGTAAGGGAAATTATTGTCCTGTATGTTTGAAGGTATATTCTCTCATTCTCCTTATTGGTGACAGTTGGCCAGGTTTTCTGTTTCCATGCATCATATTTGGTTTATGTTTGGTCAGATTTAGCTGTTTTAGGTTTATGATGTAGCTTTGAGTTGTTATCCTATACTATCTACACATAATTATCACAAAAGTAGTTAAAATGCAGCATTTTCTTACGTTTTTGGCTCGCTTTGAATCAAGTTGACTAATCTATTTTGTTTTCATTACGTAGGTTTACAGGGACTCAGAATCAACACCAATGGTGTGTTGTGACTTTTGCCAGCGTTGGGTTCATTGCCACTGTGATGGAATCAGGTCAATATCATTAATCTATTTCATAATGCAACATTACTTTTGTGTCATGTAAGCATGTCTTCCAAGTCTGTATCCAACTATTTTAACTGACATACTAACTTTGCAAACATATATCACAGTGATGAGAAATACATGGAGTTTCAAGTGGATGGGCATCTTCAATACAAATGTTCTACGTGTCGTGGGGAATGCTACCAGGTGTGTTTCCTCGGTCCTCTGTCCTTTTCAAGTGTTTGTTTGTATATTTGTCCAACGTTCTAGTGGATTGCTGTGAATGACAATTTGGTGACGCCATCTTCTCTTGCTGATGTATGTTTATGATGCCAGGTCAAGGATGTTGATGATGCTATACAAGAAATATGGAAGCGAAAAGATATGGCTGAAAAAGAACTAATTGCTAGCCTAAAAGCTAGTGCTGGGGTTGTTGGGAAAAGTGGTGGTGCCCCTCTTATCAATCAGCCTGGATCTGTGGAAAGAAAAGTTTCTGCGAAGGCTATGGTCAATGGTGAAGAAGAGAAGCCACTGAGAGTTCTCAGGATAAAAAGCAGCAGACCTCAAGATTCAGATAGTGAGAAATTTGGAAAACACTCGACAGAGCTGAAGGCGAAAAAATTGGTGATAAGTATAGGTCCTCGAAAGACGGGGGTTACAAACTCTATGAGCAGCGATGTATCAAAGCTTTCCTCCAAATCCAATGGTATGTGTAGTGTACATTTTTGCATGCTCTTGTAAACTAATGTAAGAAAAACACACTACGATTTAAATTAAATTCAGCTTGTTCTTTATTTGATTGATATACGGCACAGACATAATAATAAAAAGTGCGTTGGTAATTTCAGGAAAGCAAGAAAAATTGCAATCAGAGGAATTGTCGTCCCGAGAACAGCATCGCAGCTTGTTAGGAAAGAATAATGACGAAAAGAGAGGGTCTAGAGGTGAAGTAGCCACTTTAAAGGCTGAGGGCAGATTCATAGGGAGACACTCAGATGCCAGAGGAGATTTAAATAGTGGCTCTCATGATTCATTGCAGAAAGATTCAAGACCATTGTTGAAACTGAAAATAAAGAAAC
This sequence comes from Capsella rubella, assembly GCF_000375325.1. Taxonomy (NCBI): domain Eukaryota; kingdom Viridiplantae; phylum Streptophyta; class Magnoliopsida; order Brassicales; family Brassicaceae; genus Capsella; species Capsella rubella. Next base: position 9,382,065 of record NW_006238919.1, read on the forward strand.
ATAATCCCGAGAGCCAAGAAGGTGAGGCCCCTAGCATTGTCGATGAAAAAGGTAAATCTGGTAAAGGACATAGGTCTAAGAGGAAAAGAGCATCACCTCCAGCTGAAAAGTCAGGGTTCAATGAAGATGAAGATGTATCCTTGTCACGCGAAGACAATTTGTTAGACGAAATGCTTGATGCTAGTTGGATTCTGAAGAAACTGGGGAAAGATGCCAAAGGGAAAAAAGTTCAAATACATGAAGCCTCGGACGATTCATGGTATATGTGATTCTTTTTGTATTTGCCTTTGAATATCTCAAGTAGTTATAAGTTTCTAACAAATGAGGTAACAAAAAAACAGGGAGAAGGGAGTGGTAAGTGAAGTAGGAGGAGGAGGCACATCGAAGTTGATGGTGACACTGGAGAATGGAAAAGTGAAGACGGTTGAGCTCGGGAAGCAAGGGGTTCGATTTATTCCTCAGAAACAAAAGAGGACGAGAACGTAGTGCCATCTATTCTTGAGTAATCACATTAGAAAACAACATGAGCTTCTCCTTCTTCTTTATCTTCTATACCTTTAGAATCTGTATGTAACTTCTTGATTAGCTTCTTTTTTTTTTTTTTGCTTGGGAACAAGTTTTAAAGAGCAACTGCTGAGAGAAAATAAGAGGTTTAAAATTGTAAAAGATTCGATAAAAAGTTAGGAGGATGAATTCAAACTGATTTGAGATAACTTTATGTAGTTTTTGTAATTCAGACATGAATATCATCATATACACAGTATATGTCTTAAAAGATCTTATGTTGTTTTTTGAAAAGTCAACTCATGAACATTGCCACGCGTTATGCAACGGCTGAACTTCTACAGTTCTACGGATGAGAATGTAAAATATTTTTATGATGACAAATAATAAATACAAAACTAGGAATTTAAAAAAGTGTCGGTCTACAAATCTACAATGTAGCAGTAGATACTAGAAATGGCAGGAAACATATGATAAAATTGAATTGGGGTTGTGGAAAGAAGGGTAACACGTGATTATCAAACCAAATCTTCTTATCTTCTTTACTAATCGAAACATCTTACGCTATTACGATTTGTTTTGTTAGGTACCTGTAATAGTAATAAGGGAACCCAAAAAAAGAAGCAAACGAATAATAAAAATCACGATCTGCGTTTTCCCCTGAAACAGCCAAAAAAAAAAAAAAACAGAGAGAGAAACAAAAAATGATACAGCTGTTTTTCACGATAGCGTTCTCGGCGGCGCCGTTAACTCTGTACATACCGCCGGTAAGATGTTTGACGGTGTTTGTGGAGACGATGGAAGAGATGGGAATGGAAGGTAGAGTTTATAGCCGGAGACTTTTCCCTCGCGCCAGAATTGCTTGGTCTAGGCTTCTTGATTGCTTCTTCTCCCCTTCTCGTCCTCTCTCTTCTTAAAAATTCCGTTCGTCTTTCTCTTCCTTTCTCTGTAGATATGTGTAACTTCAGTTTCCTTCTTGTGCGTATATGCTTTCGATTCGAGATTTAGTTTTTTTTTTTTCTTTTTCTTTTGGTTTTGTTATTGTTGTTGATCTTGATAATAATTGATTAGAGAGATGGATCTGTGATTCCTCTTTTTGTTCTCTAATCTCTCTTTTTATTTCAAACGAATCGTTGTATGTGTAAAAAAGGAAGAGATTGAATCAAATTGCTCAGGATTACTTATGTGGAATCTGAGCAAGATTATCATCTCGTTTAGTAGTTACAGTTGAATAAAGGAAACTTTAACAAAAGAATGAATCAAATATAGAACGAATTTGGTGAAAAATTAAAACTTGTTCTTTTAGTTGGCTAAAGTGCAAGGCTTTAAGAACCAGAGAACGTCCAAGCCCCTTGCTTCCTTGGCTTCTCCACTCTTTCTGTTCTTCTCTTCTTCTGCTTCATCTTCTTTTCTCTTCACGACTTCCTGTGTACACAAAATCAAAAATAGCAACCATTCAAATGTGTTTGACTTTGTTATGTTTGGTTGTTCTTCTTTCTTTAATTGGTCTTGCAGGATTTGAGTTAAAGGGGGTTAGACTTTAAGGTTGTATGCGAGTTTTTGAGCAGGTAAAAGGAAGAGTTTATATACATACCGTAAGTTTGGTCCTCAAGGGTTTCAAATTAGCTGTCCGGTTCTCTGAGAAGCATTGAGGAGATGGTGGATTTGTCCTGATTTGTTGCAGGAATCGTTCGTGTCCTTTGTTCTTTACAGTCTCTAGTTTTAGAGGAACAGGAATGTTCTCTGCATCATCCATTCTCCTGAAAAAATTCATTACAGAATTCAAAGTTACTTAATTTACTTAAACTCAACAAAGTTACTTAATTTGTACTTTATTTACTTAAACTCATCAGTAGTATATAATACTAGACTTGGTCACTTGAACATATAAAATGAAAGTCACTCGAGTAGCAAAACTTACTTCTTTCTTCTGCCATCATCTTCGTTGCTCTTTACAGTCTCCACATTAAGTGAGACAGGAATGTTTTCCGCATCATCCACTCTCCTGCAAATCCCCAATAGAACCCTCAAAGTTTAGTAACTCAATTCTATGCTGGTTCTGCATAAGCACAATTTTACTGTAATATGGTCAAACTTACTTCTTTCTTCTACGGTTCTCTTTAAAGGTGCTTCCTTTAACATCCGTAGACTCATGGAGTTTATCTTTGCTTACTTCAAGCAATGGCTTTCTTTCTTTTTTCAATTCCAAGTCATGAACAGAGTAAGGCTGATTTATCATCCCACCCACTTGATGATGAGTCTCCTTCACTTCAGACTTCCCAGTATCTTCTCTCTCAGTTACCCTTGTGGCTAATCTCTTCAACTCATAGCAGAAATCTGAGATATGGCCAAATATGTCTCTCCCTGAAAACAGATTTCTAGCTGATTGTGTGCTCTTTAGTCTCGGTGTTTCTTTATTCATCTTCTTGACAGAAGTTGATTTAATTGCTGATCTCCATGATTTTGCTTGGTAGCTTGGAGGTGTGGCCAAGTTTGGGTTCTGATTTTCACTTTCTTGGTTGTTTGGAGTAGACGGTGATAAGGCATATCCCCTCCTCCTACAAGTTAATATGACATAAGAATGTGAAATGCCATAGCAAAACATTGAGGTTGGGGATTTTAAGTAGAGAGTTAATAGAGCATCTCGCAATGTACCTCTGATTCTGCTCTGTAACTCCAAGAGTCTCATTTGTATCCCTCAGACTTGGATGCTTCAAAATCACAAAGAAACACCGGAAAATTATATTAAAGGTAAAATCTTTGGGCAGCCAAGAAACTGTAATTTCATTCCTGTTTCATATTTTTATGAGGAAACAAGAAAGTAAAAGAAGAAGGAGAAGCAAACCTTGAAAGAAGTGGGCGTTGAGAAAAAGTCCTCAGGTCGCTTGGGGTGATTACATTCTTGAGTTGAGGTAAAAAAAAAAGCCAGAATCAGTAAAAGAACCATCAAAGATATGCCAGAAGATAAAACGAAGAAATGGAAAGAGAGAGTATCTTGATCATTACCAGGTTTGCAGAACCAAGCATCGTCGTCAACAGAATCTAAATGGCTTGGAGCCAAGAAATCGAACCATTTTGGAGCTCTTATGTGTTCGTAAAAGACGTCTTCAACAAAACGAGAATCGATTCGCTTCCAATCGATCTGAGCAGGCTCCATTGGCGAATACAGAGATTGAGAGAGAGGGAAAGATACAAGACAAGAGTTGTTGGGTTGGAGCGAAAAAGAAGAGGAAGAAGAAAAAGAATGTAACCGTTGGAGTGAACGTTACAGGGACATCTGTGCACGTGGATCTCTCTTGTTACCGTTGCAGCTTTATTTATTCACACCTCTACTCATTACTATTTTTGTATCATTTAATTAATTCCCTAAAGCTACGCCACGTGGAAAAGAACCGAGACGTGAGAATGGGTAATTAATGGGCCTATATCGTCTTTACCCCTCGCCTCCGGCCCATATTCAGTCGGGTATGCGAGTTATCCGCTCTAACAAACATAAGGCCCAACTACCGGGTCGGGTCTTTCAGTAAGCTTCTCGGGTAAGCTTTCACTAAAACTTGAAATTTATAAGGAGTAACGTCAACGCGCGAAAATTCCGAAATTATAGAGGGAAACAGACCGCGATAATCTAAAATATTTGGATGCTCTAATTCCAGATTAGTCTTCTGGGTTTCACATATCCAGAATCGATCAAAAGCTCCTTCGATCTTCCCCTTGCGTCGTTTCATTATTAAAATGTAAGTTTACACTTCTTCGTTTTCTCCAAGGTTTTTATATAGATCTTGTTATCACTGGATCGGAATTAAGTAAGAGTAGAAATCCACTCGATCTGTTGAAGAAATGATTCGAGATCTGTTTTCATGTTTAGGTAGCTAAAACCCAGTAATGGAATCGTTGAATTGAGTAGAAAACGTAATTTCTAGGCACTTGCTGATCGATTTTGTGATTTCTGATTACAGCTTGAAGATGGGAGATGAAACAGTTGATGGCGTTGAAGCCAAGTACATATCTGGTCTCAGTACCATAATGGTTGCTACAATCCAAGAAGCTAAGGATCGGATATCTCAGATCGAGTACATTTTTTGTAGCCAGTTATTCCCAAATTTTCAATCTAAATCTAAAGCTTTTGAAAAGGTTTATTCAGAAGCTCGTCTTGCTGCTTGTGATACTTGGAAAGAGAGAGAGAAAAATCTGGTGTCCCAGATTGAGGAGCTTAAGGTAGAGAATCAGAAAATTAAGTCTGAGAATCTGGGTTTGATCAAGGATAAGGAGAAGCTAGCTGAACAGCTTGTTAATACTGCTTCTATGCCTCTTAGATTGAAGAGTCTAGAAGATTACATCGATCATTTGAAAAAGAAGCACAAAAGTAGATCTAAGGAAGTTAATGATGCAAGAGATTTGCATTATAGGTTAGTTCAGTTGTTACAGGTTAAGGGGTCGGATGAGCTCAGCGAAGATGCCATCAGTATGATTCTTTCCGAAGTGAGGAGCCTCAAGGTGAAGGCTGAGGATGTTTCGAAGAAGACATTGGTGACTGAGAATCTTCTGAAGAAACTTGAGTATCTGTCTGCAGAAGTAGCAGACAGTGAAAGGAAGTTAAGCAGCGTTGAAGAGGAGAAACAAAGATTGATAACTAGGTCGCATGTTTTCGAGGAGAATGTTGGTAGACTTGAAGAGCTACTTAGGCAGAAGAGCGATGAGCTTGAGGAACGAAAGACGGCTCTTGAGGTTTTGCAGGGTAGACTCAACTTGACAGAGAGGGATTTGTTAGAGTGTAAACAGAAGATTGCAGATTACGAGAAAGAACAGAGAGTGGTTATGGGTAAAGCAAAAGATGATAGACCTATGATGGAGGCCAGATATGGAAGCTACTTGGCTGACTTAGAAGCATTACGTTGCCAGAGTGAGAAGAAATCATCTGAGTTAGCTATGGAGAGAAATAAAAGAAAAGAACTTAAAATTTCTTACAAGAAGCTGATGTCCCAGTATAGTTTTCTCTGCAAAAGGTTTGGTCTTCCTACTAACAGTTTTCTTCACCAAAGCAGCCTTGACGAGGAGTATAACCAAATGGGACAACATGAGAAACCAGCCACCTCGAGTTGTAAGTATTGGCAATCTCTGACTCTGATATCTACACCTCTTTTGTTTGATTACTTGCTTTAATCGGTCTTGCTTCAACTGTATACTTCTTGTGCCATTAGTAAAATCATCCAATTTTTCTTTTCTTACAGCTCTTGAAAGGAAACACTCAGGAACTACAGAAGGAGCAGATAAAGTGAGAATTGGTCCTGGCACGAGTGGTAGCAACTGTGGGAAAGAGAGTATAATCAAAATGGTGCAGACACCTACCACTTCCATCTCTCCAGTTTTGCAGTCGCCTGGTGTTAAAAGTGGCCCTTCTGCGTTAAAATCTCCACAGATAAGTGGATTAAAGCGTCCAGCTTCCATTTGGAGAGACACAAGGTCTCGCCAATCTCCTGGAGGCAATGATCCTCATGATGACTTTCTAGATACTCCCATTGAGAATGTCAAAAGGGGCACTGTGGAAGAAAAACATGTTCAGGATGTTGCTAAGAAAGATGATTCAGACGACGAGACACAGGACATGAATCCTAAACCGAGTCCATCACGGCAGCGAATTCAAGTTGCAGAATCGAGTAAGAAAAGTTTCAAGCATGTGGAGTCAGTAAGGAAAAAAGCTGAGAGGGAGAATTTGAAAGGGATGGAGTGCAAACAATGCAAGAAATTCTATGATGCTGTTCATCCTGAGAACGATGGAAATGGTAACAAAAGCTTGAGATGTGAGCATCATGAAGGTGTGTCGAGGCATCGTTATAGATACGCTCCTCCAATGACCCCTGAAGGATTTTGGAACATCGGGTTCGAATCCGAAATGTGATTACTGTATTTACACATAATGCTTGGTTCTTTGGATAGGAAGACCACAATAAAAGTTATTCTCTGGCAATCTAGAAGAAAATAGCAACTAAACTCCTAGGATGAATTATTTAATTCAATGATTTAAAGTCAATTCCCTTTGTTTGATATAATCTTCAACAAATACATTCATGCTTACTAAACACTAACTAGGATCCTTGGCAGCTATATCAAAAGTAGTTTTATGCATGAACTCTCATCGATCATATCAAACAAAGAAAAACTTATGCTTTACAAGACAGAAGCTTCATTCTACCAATCAATTTGAATAATTTGAGGTTTTAAATTTGATATTTAGATCCTAAACTAAAGTATCAATCATTTAATTTTTAGGACCGTATTATGTATAACAGTTTCTTAATGGATGAAACTAAATAACTTTGAAACTTTCGGGACCGTCTTATAAATATAAGAAACCTTATGTACCCAGTTGGGGAAAAAGAACAAATAAGGGCCTCCTTTACGTGTATATATTAGATTATTAGGCGCAGAACAATCGAGCTTTCTTATTCCGATTTAGTCGCTCCGATCGTTGTCCTCCCGCTTCCGTTTAGTCCGACATCGTTCCGACGACTTCTGACCGTGACATCGGCGAAGGTGACAAGATCGCTAATCTGTTTTCGTATAATTCGTTTTTTTTTTGTTTCTCTCTTGTTCTCTGAATAAATTGTTTACTAGATCTTAATTTTATTTCGTTTGTATCCGACCGAGTCGAATAGTAACCTAGGTTTTTCCTGCATCCTGCGATTTTTACCTTTTGTCTCTCTTAGTGGATTATGGGTTTTTGTTGGTTAATTTCTGGAGCTTGATTTTTTGGGATATCTAGATTTGTTTGTTCACCACTAGTTGCCTTTATCTTTGTTAATTCTATGGAATCGAGGACGATAATGCTCCTTTAGTTTTTTGATTTTGTTGAATCCGATCAAACGATTTTGTTTGCGGTTGTATTTTTCTTATATATAGGGAGCTTAAATAGTTATGATGGTTTCTAAATAGTTGGAGACCTTATCTGTTCAACAGTGACTTCAATACAACTATTGGACTTGGTTTGCTAGCAATGGAGAAAGGAGCACCTCCTAGCATCTTTGTGAATGATGGGTCATTCATGGAAAGATTCAGACAGCTTCAACAGGAGAAAGATAAAGACAAGGACAAGGTTGCCCCTGTTGAGGATTCTAAGCCTGTGAAGATAATATCTGGGATTTCAAATCCCAAACCTTCTGCTAGTAAAATTTCCATTGGATTAAAGACCAATGATGCCCAGAAGAAAGGTGGGAAGCTTGCTTTCAGCTTGAAGCAAAAGTCTAAGCTTCTTGCGCCTCCTATAAAGCTTGGTACAGAAGATGATGAGGATGAGGAGGATTCAAAAAATGATCAAGGCTTTGGATCTGCCAAGCGTCAAAAGCTAGATCAGAGAGACACGCCTGTAAAGTCAGCAAAAGTATCTGATGTTGGTAATGGCTGTTTATATATATATCTGTGTTTGAGTGTTCTTTCTGGATGTCTCTGTGATGATTCTAGTTTATCTTGCTTTTTTATGGGTCCATGTTCTCGTAAGCCATTCTCTATTCCATTTAGTAAGTGCTCTATGAGGGTTATGAACATATGATGTCAAGAGTCTCAAGTTTCCTGTCTGTTTCTTTATTGATGAATCTGTGCATTTTATGTGAAACGAGGAAGGCCTATGAGTCCTAGGTTGCCAATAGTCCCAAGTTCCTGTTAGTGTTACGTGGAGCTGCGTTTTTTTTTCTGGAATGGAAAGGACAAAAACAGTCTGGAAATTTAATTGTCTACTTAAATGCAGTGTCTTGCTTAACCAACAATACAATTGCTGGAAAGATTTGGAATAACTCCCACGCCTGCTACAAGAGTGATTTGCATTCGTTGTTCATGGACTCGGTATTAATCAGTTTTATAAGTGATATGCAGCACCACTTCCACCCAGTGATCCTACTGTGAAGAAAGTTGCTGATAAACTAGCAAGTTTTGTTGCTAAGCATGGAAGGCCATTTGAGCATATTACACGGCAAAAGAATCCTGGGGAGACACCATTTAAGTATGTATTTCATTGCTTTTCGAGCTTCTACAGTTTAAAGTTTCTGGATACTCTCCTTTATACACATACTATTTTGGTATCTGGGTTTTCTTGATTGTGTTTGTTGACCTTATGTATCGTGTGTCCTGTTTCCCAACCAGATTTCTTTTTGACGAGAACTGTGCGGACTACAAGTACTATATATTCAGGCTGTCTGAAGAGGAAAAATCAGTTTCACAAACCAAGGAATCTGGTGTACTTCACAGTGGTAAGTATTAGATATCTGTGTTTCTGTAGACCAAAAGTCGCACAACTGATTTTTGCTGTTCTATTTATCCATTTTCTTCGTTTTTATCTTTCCAGGTGATGCAGGCCCGCGAACATCCACAGCAGCAATGACTTTGCAAAAGCCAGCTCATCAACAAGCAGGTTATCAGATTCCTGCCTCAGCCCTCTATGATGCTCCTGATGAACCTGGAGCTTCTTCTAGATCTGCTCAGGCAACAATTACAAGACCCAGCAACAGTATATTCATTAGCCTTTTATCTGCCTAGGTTCCCCTCCTATCACTGGTATCTAGCTTTGATTGTGGGTTACATGTGTTTGATCTGCAGGTGACTCCTCTAGTGGGCCGAGGGGTGCAGACCCTATATCAATGATGGAGTTTTACATGAAGAAGGCTGCCCAAGAGGAGAAAATGAGACGTCCTAGGCAGTCAAAAGATGAAATGCCCCCACCAGCTTCACTTCAAGGCCCATCTGGTGAGAATTAATCCTATGGCTATTTCTTGTTTTATGCAGCTATGATGTCTTATTGTGCCTGCGTTTGATTTCAGAAACTCCCTCCACAGACCCTGGAAAGAGAGGTCATCACATGGGTGACTATATCCCTCTCGAGGAGTTGGATAAGTTCCTTGCAAAGTGTAACGATGCAGCTGCACAAAAAGCCACAAAGGAGGCTGCTGAGAAGGCCAAGATCCAAGCAGATAATGTTGGACATAAGCTCTTGTCGAAAATGGGTTGGAAAGAAGGTGCTTACTTGCTTCACTTTATCTGTAAACTTGTGCCCTTGTTACTTTCTGTATCTTGTGCCTCTGTGGAGACAAGGAGCTTAGAAAATTGGAGGAGTGGATTACAGGTGAAGGTATAGGAAGCTCCAGAAAGGGGATGGCAGACCCTATTATGGCAGGAGATATAAAGACAAACAACTTGGGAGTTGGGGCTTCTGCTCCTGGAGAAGTTAAGCCTGAGGATGATATATACGAGCAGTACAAGAAGCGAATGATGCTGGGTTACAAACACAGACCCAATCCACTGGTACTTGTGCCATCTCTAACTCCATTCTTTTTGTAATAGCAGATATTTACTCATGTAGTGTCAATTTCTCTGCAGGGAAATCCCAGGAAGGCGTATTACTAAGGATCAATCAACATGCTGCGCACAATTATTACCTATCTCTCACCTCAGCACTGGCTGAGCTTTTGTTTTTCTATTAAAAAGAATGTTCAAGTTTTTTAGATTTCTGACTGATAATTTGAAGTGTTGGTATGGATTGAACTTGCGTTTCAGTGTGCAAATAGATCTCGTTGACAGAAATATCAGTTGAAATACAATGGATCTATTATTGGATACGACTACTAATTCTAATTGATTGTCATAACTTTATTAATGTGTTGGAAGTCTGGGACAGAAGGTGTTTATTTGATTGAAAGGAAAATGAAAAAGAGAAGGATGGTATGTCCTTTCTAGTTAATGACATCGCAGGGAGGGAAATTAGCAGAGCATCTCTGAGGAAGCTGAAGAGCCATGGAGCGGTCAATGCCCGAGAGTGGAGGTCCATTGGCAAGAAGACATAGACAAGGACGGCCAAGTGTGACAACGGCAGAGCAACAGGTTTCAGTCGGTGGGATCGGGCTGAAAGGAGCTACAGCTGCTCTGCATGGTATCAGCTGCACCAGAGCGGAGAAGAATGTTCTGCTGCATCCTTTAACTTCTTCCTCAGGCAACATTGGTGGGGGAGGTGGTTGCTGCAGTTCCTCTTGCTGCGCTGTGACTATGGTAAGAACGGTTATGGTCATGAGCAGCACCATTGCTAACCCAGCTCTCATAGCCCTCATTGTCATGTAAACTACTGATGGTAATGAGATGACGCAACAACTAGATCATGCTTCTTTATATATATGCTATAAAAAAGGGTGCATGTCATGCCGTTTCACACCTCTCTCCTACCTCGCAACCAAATAGCTTCACGATTACTCTGTGTGTTTCCCACTCTTTAGAGCTTCAATCTTCGATCAAACTCACAAATCTTCTTACAACATCCATGTGCTAAATGATATATACTTGCCTTGGCGTGTGGTAAATTGATGATACTTGCACGGTTTGATTGGTGATATTAATTTATAAGAAGTTTTTTAACCAGTAAGCGACGTTATTGTTAACTAGAGTAGAAATAAACGGTGAAAACTTGTATCATAATAAAAGATTTTGAGATTTGTTCCAAAAAAAAAAAAAAAGATTTGGTAATATAACCTCAACTTTTAGGCCATGAATGGTGAACACAAAAGCAGGATGATTTTAAGGCACATATGTTACCATTTAATCAGATTTTTTTCAATTAGCGTTTTTTTAAAGGAAAAAGTAGATTTGCAAAATTAACCAATATATATAAACATAAAACTGTTTGAGACCGTTTTTTCCGCACAATCAAATACGTTGTCACCGTTCGGACCAGTATACCTCAACGTCCTCAACATTTTTGTATTCTAGTGGTATGAATAGAAAGACTAATAAAATCTGATATTAGACTTAGTGGTATAAATAGATTATTATAGCCCTATGATATACTTCATATGACACTGATGGTTTATATATTACTATATATCTGATATGTTTATGTTACTCTGATGTTTCATCATCACACTGTGACTATGTCATGTGTTTCTGTCATAATGCTTTTTTTATCAATATCGTGGCTACTATAAATCTATTTATAGAGTATCTACAAGTTCTATTAATTATAGAGTACTGGTATAAAAAACCAATATTGACTTTCCACCAAAAAAAAAAAAAAATTGACTTGTTTCCAAACAAAAAAGATACAGTACTTCTTTAGAATATTAGTAATTTAATGTACGTGAAAAGAAGACTTTTAAAATGCTTAATTAAAAGACACAACACAACCCCCCAGTTGTAAAGTGGAACTGAATAGGTCTTTAGTTTAACTGAACTGGCACACTACAAAACGGTAGTTGTAAAGTGGAACTGATTAGGACAATGATATTGTAAAATGTGAACCGCAGATTTGTGTGAGTCAGTTCACCATAAACTAATGAGGAATCTAAAAGCCATTAAATCAGACTAAAAGTGAGATTGGACTAGCTCGCATCGAAACCTTATTTGCCGTGATGTTATCCTTGGAATCAAACCCATTATACTGTGTTATTTTTGTGGTTAGTGATTAATCGTCATCTAAACTTGCTTAAATTCAGATGATTAGCAATAAATTGCGCATCTTTCCCGCTGTTAAAAAGGCCCAAGCAAAGCCCATTAAAAACCCAAACAGAAACGATTGGTTTTGTCTCTCTGTCTCTCTCTCCTAGCGAACTACTCAGCTCTAACATATAGAAAGAGTCAGAAAATCTTCAGCCGCCTCTTTCACTTCAACCCTCCTTAAACCTCATCTCTTTCCTACTCCGCCGCTCTCTCAGTCGTCTCCGTCGTCACTCCATTTCTCTTGACCCCTCCAGGTAATTCACCTCTTAGATCCTCTTCTGTACCCTTTACTATAGTTTTTCTAATTGGTCTTTCTCCATCTCACTGTTGATTACGTATCTATGACTTTTTTCCCCCTTTTGGATTATATTGCTCCCTTTTACTCTGTTTCTGTCATATGAATGTTTTTTCATCAATTCAATCACTTTTGAATCTTTCCCGATTCTTTCCTCTTTTAGGTGAAATGGCTGGGAAGTCGAACAAATCGAAGGCCAAGAGAGCGGCTCAGAGCTCTACCACCAATTCAACTGATGTTAAATCCGATGCTCCTGTTACTGCCCCTGTTCCTGATGTTCCTGCTCCTCCTACAGCTACTGCTACTGTTCCTGCTCCTGATAATGGCACCCTCAATGCTGCGGTTGACGCTGCTGTGTCTGAAACCAATGAAGTTCCTCCTCCGCTTCCTAAGGCTGAAGAAAGCGAATCACAAGTAGCAAATAACGATGCCCAACCCAAGCAAGGTTAGTTCTTATGCGTTTTCTAAGAAGCACCCAATTTAGATCATATCTCAATTTTGATGTGTCAATGTGGTTTTCTCGTAAGCTAAGTGGATTCCACTCCCTCTTTTGTATTGATTTTAGTGTCTAATATGTCTTGGCTTTCACAGGTGAACTCCGTCTTTATCCTGTGTCTGTCAAAACACAAAGTGGGGGTAAAATGGAGCTTCAAGTAAGTTCGACTCTTTTGTTTTTCTTTCCACCTTTTATACCTCTCGCTAGTCAATTAGTGTTTCAGTTTCTTCAGGGATTTATTGCTTATACATATTTCTTATAAAGCATTACCCTTTCAAACTGTTTTCTCATATATATAAAAATATACAAAATATATTGGTGTGAATTACTGAATCTCTCTAATGGATCTGTTTTCAGTTGAACCCTGGAGACTCAGTAATGGATATAAGGCAATTCCTTCTTGATGCTCCAGAAACGTGCTACTTCACTTGTTATGAGTTGTTGCTCCGCAATAAAGATGGAGAGACTCACCATTTGGAAGACTACAATGAGATCTCTGAAGTAGCTGACATTACTATTGGTGGTTGCTCGTTAGAAATGGTTGCAGGTATGCTAATTTTGTTTCTTCGTTTCTTTTTTTGGGTTTGGGACTAAAATTTGGAAGTTGACTTGCTTTATTTCTATGGACAGCATTGTATGACGATAGATCTATCAGGGCTCATGTTCACCGTGCCAGAGATCTTTTGTCTCTTTCAACACTTCACTCGTCCCTATCAACAACACTTGCCTTGCAGTATGACGCAGCACTTAACAAAGTTCAGAACCCTGGAGGTTTTGAATCTGACTCTTTTTCCTTATGGTGTTATGCTTTACTAATCTTCTCATGTACTCAAAGGGCTTATTTATGGCTTCTATTATGAAACAGATAAACCAAAGTCTGACGTTCCAGAACTTGAATGTTTGGGTTTTATGGAAGATGTGCCTGGTTCCCTGAAGAAGTTAATAAACTCTGCATCAGAAGAGATCAAATGTGTGGAAAACATTGTATTCTCATCGTTCAATCCTCCTCCCAGCCACAGAAGGTATAAAACAAACTATTTTTAGCATTTGTTAAGTCATAAATTTACCATTTATGCTGTTTCTTATGAATTTATTTGATGCAGGCTTGTAGGAGATCTAATATATTTGGATGTTGTGACACTGGAAGGTAACAAGTACTGCATTACGGGCACAACAAAAACATTTTATGTTAATTCTAGCTCAGGGAATTTTCTCGATCCAAGGCCTAGTAAATCTGGATTTGAAGCAGCTACGCTGATAGGACTATTGCAAAAACTGAGCTCTAAGTTTAAAAAAGGTGGGAAACATTATATACACCGTTCTTCTGAAGTCTTATAATTACTCTTTTTTATGATTTGATATGCTTTCAGTCTGTTGATTAGCTTCTATTTTCCTTTAATTTTGAAGCTTTCCGTGAAGTCATGGAAAAGAAAGCCTCTGCACATCCATTTGAAAATGTCCAATCGCTTTTGCCACCACACTCATGGCTAAGAACATATCCTGTTCCCGGTGAGTTTGATTTAAATAGCAATTAAATAAGCATTTCATATCTTGTTTATTACAGGGTACTCTTGTTCTGCATAGTAGTATTGTTTAGTATCTTGCTTCTTTACTTTTGTGGCTAGATCAATAGTTCTTTCAGAGCGGCTGTTACTATGTGTTATCCAGTTTTAAGCAGTTATAATGGTTTTGAAATATTCACATGAAAGCCATAGTAGTGGGGTAAAAGATTCCCTTAAATATTCGTTGTGATGTTTTTTCCTCTGACAAATTTACCTTAATTAATTTATAGGTAATATGTGGTCAGTTTTGTTGCTTGTTTATCGACATCATACTACGCATATGTTTTATATTTAAAACATGTGCGTCTGCTACAACTATTGATGTTTGAGTAGATAAGTTATTTTATTTGTGATTGATAAACTAGGATATTCAAAACTATTTGCCTTTTGTCCCCATTTCCACAAAAGATACACTTGCATTAGATTGATTTCAAATATATCTGAGCAAGGACTCTTGTATTGGACTTAGATCACAAGCGCGATGCAGCGAGAGCTGAAGAAGCACTGACCATTTCCTATGGTAGTGAGCTGATTGGTATGCAAAGAGATTGGAATGAAGAATTGCAATCGTGCAGAGAGTTCCCTCACACTTCTCCTCAGGAGAGGTACATTTGATATTTGACTACATTGAATTTTTGGTAGCATAACGTTATTCTTGTGGGATTCTATTCCTTTCTTGAACATTTCCTTTTTTTTTTTGCAGGATCTTACGTGACAGGGCACTTTACAAAGTGTCTTCTGACTTTGTCGATGCAGCGCTTAACGGAGCTATTGGTGTAATCAGCAGATGCATACCACCCATAAACCCAACTGATCCAGAGTGTCTGCACATGTCAGTGTGAATTGTTTGGCCTTTATATTTGATTCTCATAGGCAACTCATATGTTTTATTGATTCTGGCTTTTGTCTTTACTTGAAATTTTGGCAGTTGAGTAATTCCCTTTTTTATTAAGGTGGAAAAATGACAGAGTTCTAAAACACTTGTTATTGTTACACTGTTGTAGGTATGTGCACAACAATATATTTTTCAGTTTTGCTGTTGATGCCGACATTGAACAGCTATCCAAGAAACGTCCATCTAATCAAGTGACTGAGAAGGTGTCCTCATCTGAAAAGGTTTCATGCACAGAAGGAACCTGCGATAATGAAGAGCTTAACTGCTGCAACGAGGCACCACTAGTTGAAAATGAGCAGGCAACATATGCTTCTGCAAACAATGACTTGAAAGGCACAAAGTTATATCAAGAAGCTGATGTCCCAGGGCTATATAACCTGGCAATGGCCATTATTGATTACAGAGGTCATAGGGTTGTTGCTCAGGTTGGTTCTAACCCTGGAACTGCCAAGTCCATGATTTTGAGATTATCTATGTCTTGCTTGTGTGAATTTCACTGTTATCTTTAAAATGATTTTTAGAGTGTTCTACCGGGAATTCTTCAAGGGGACAAATCAGATGCTCTTTTGTATGGTTCAGTCGACAATGGCAAGAAAATATGTTGGAATGAAGATTTTCATGCTAAGGTAAATGGATATAGTCTGGCTTGCTGTTGGATAATGTAGGCTGAATGTGAAATTATACTACTGCGTTCCAACATATACTACTTGCTGTTGGATAACTTATTATTGATATTTATCTTTATATTATTATACTACTGCGTTTTTCCTAGTTGAACTTTTATGCTGATTAACTCCTTCTCCAGGTGCTAGACGCTGCAAAACTTCTTCACATTAAGGAACATTCTGTTATTGATGCATCTGAAAATGTCTTCAAGTTGGCTGCACCAGTAGAGTGCAAGGGGATTGTCGGTAGTGATAACAGGCATTATCTCTTGGACTTGATGAGAGTAACACCTCGTGATGCCAATTATACGGGTCCAGAGTCCCGGTTCTGTGTCCTAAGACCAGAACTGATCACATCATTTTGCCAGGTACATAATCTTTATTTCTTAGAGAAAGTATGTTCTTGACTTTTCCTTTTGACATGTATTTTCATCATGAAGGCCGAATCATTGGAAAAATCAAAATGTAAAACCAAGAATGATGAAGGGGCGGATATCGTTTCCGATTCTTCTAATGTTACTGCTGATACTTCCAAAGTTGGTGATGCATCGAACGATGGAGAGGAAAATGGGGCTTCAACTTCTGTTCAGGTACATGTTTCACTTATTGATCCTGATAGATATGTCATTAAGCTTATCTCGTACTGATTGATGTCTCTATTCTAGTGAGGTTTCTATGGTGATATTTTCCGACAACTTACCAAATAGGGTTGAGCCCTATAAGGCTATAACAATGATAGAAAAAACAATCTTACTTATATTAGACTAAGTTATACAGTTGGGAAAGCTTTTTCAATTCTCTATTGTTTTTGCTTTGAGGTTCTTTCCCATCCTTGTTTTTTACTGGTAGATAGAAATGTCTGAGGGTAGTTATAGCTATGTTGAAAGAAACTGTAATTGCTGATATCTGCATTTTCTCTACAGAAAACTACTTCAGAAAAGGAAAATACCATGGCTGAAGATTCTGCAGCCGAATCTTCTGAAAGTTCCAAATCATGTGATGAAATAGCATTTAACCCCAATGTCTTCACTGACTTCACATTAGGTGGCAATCAAGAGGTAGGCTATGTTGCTTATAGGTTTTTTCTTTTCTTTTCAAATTCTCTCTTACAGTTTATTTATCTGTTGGACTCTTTTGTATTATATAGGAGATAGCTGCTGATGAAGAAAATGTGAAGAAAGTGAGTTCATACCTTGTGGATGTGGTCCTTCCAAAATTTATTGAAGATCTTTGTACTCTTGAAGTTTCTCCAATGGATGGTCAAACTTTGACTGAAGCACTCCATGCTCATGGTGTTAATGTTCGTTACATAGGAAGAGTAAGTTCGTCATCTGTCATTATCATTTTGTTAGCTATCTCCATGTTTGACTTTATTAACTGTAGCTGTGCATGACCAGGTTGCTAATGGGGTGAAGCATTTGCCTCATTTGTGGGATCTTTGCCTGAATGAGATTACAGTAAGATCCGCAAAGCACATTTTGAAGGTAATTTTGAATTTTGTAAAAATCATACCACAATAAAAATGGTGAACAAGATTTAGGTTATACGTGGACAAGCTTTCACTTGTTATAATGTTGTTTTCCTTGTTTTTCAAGATTTGAACAATTGATGTTTGTTCATTATTTCTGAAAGCTTTGACATCATTGTGCAGGACATTTTAAGAGATGTAGAGGATCATGATATCGGATCAGCAGTTGCACATTTCCTCAACTGTTTCTTTGGAAACTATCAAGCTGCTGGGGGAAAAGCTAGCACCAACAGCTCGAATGCTAAAAATCAAAAGAAGGTGTGTACTATCAGAGTTTGTTTATTATTGTTCCATTTTTGTTCATCTTGAATTAGGATACTGTTCTTTGCAGCTGTCTATAAAAGTTTCTCGTGAAACAAATCAAGTTTTTTTTCCCTGACCCTTGAATTTGGACAGGATCAATCCATCACCAAGAAGGGTCAAGGAAGAGGGAAAGGAAAAGCTTCTGCGAAGAAAAATTTCTCATCGTATATGATGGTTGATTCTAACATTCTATGGTCTGACATTCAGGAGTTTGCCAAAGCCAAATATGAGGTAAGCCAAAGAGTCATTAACCAAATTAAGATTATCCTATCGGCTGTCTATGAAAGTGTTGTCACCCTTCTGGGTCACCTACTATAATCATCTATATTAATGCGATTATATTTTCAGTTTGAGCTGCCCGAGCTGTCAAAAACTACAGCTAAAAAAGTATCGGTTCTTCGTAACCTCTGCCAAAAGGTATTTAATTAGATACACTTTCTTGTTACTTCACAATTTATTTATCAGGGTATCCCTGATTATACCAGTTTCATTATTTTTATTAATCCCTCATTTTCTGCTAATAGATTGGTATCAGTATTGCTGCTCGCAAATACGATTTTAGTGCAACATCACCTTTTGAGACATCAGATATACTGGATCTTCGGCCTGTAATTAAGCATTCCGTCCCTGTATGCTCCGAAGCTAAGGACCTCGTTGAGATGGGGAAGGTCCAACTGTCTGAGGTACTTTTGTTATTTCACATTAGCTAATCTATGTGTTTACATTGTTGTTCTCGTCTTGGCTGTTACATTTTGATCATTGTGATTCTTCTGTTTGCTAATTCTTGTCAATATATTTGCATTGGATAAGATCGATAGAACCTTATCATGATTTGGGTTGGTATTTAACTCGTCTCATATTGCGGGTAAAAGTCATTGTATTGTATTTACCAAAATGATTAAACATTTGTAGGGCATGCTTAGTGAATCATACACGTACTTTTCAGAGGCGTTCTCAATTCTTCAACAGGTAAGTATTCTGTATATGCTCCTTGTACTGTCAAAATAATATATCACCAAAGCTGCTCATGATATTCGTCTGATTCAGGTGACTGGTCCTATGCATAGGGAAGTTGCTAACTGTTGCAGGTATGCATGCCTCCAGCTGATTTTTGTTTTATGCTGGAAAAATTTCTATGTACTTCCGTTTTAGTTGCTTTAAGATTTTTGTCGTCTTTCGCTTTTCAGGTACCTGGCCATGGTCTTGTACCATGCAGGAGATATGGCTGGGGCCATAATGCAACAACACAAGGAGCTCATTATAAATGAGCGTTGCCTTGGTTTGGACCATCCAGATACTGCTCACAGGTATCAACTATCTTTCTTCTGTTTATATGTTGTGACTCATCCTGATTTGGAAACTATTTACTTTCAGCTGTTGACGTAAATATTTAATATTGCAGCTATGGCAATATGGCTCTTTTCTACCATGGACTGAATCAGACAGAACTTGCTCTACACAACATGGGTCGAGCCTTGCTTCTACTTGGCCTTTCATCTGGCCCAGACCATCCAGATGTTGCAGCTACATTTATAAATGTTGCCATGATGTATCAAGACATGGGAAAAATGGACACTGCTCTACGTTATCTTCAAGAGGCTTTGAAGAAAAATGAGAGACTTCTTGGTCCTGAACACATTCAGACTGCAGTATGTTATCACGCTCTTGCCATTGCGTTCAACTGTATGGGCGCATTCAAGCTCTCGCATCAGGTACAAAGACTTTCGTAAAGGCTTCTAGACATTCTACCGTCTCACCTTCTGATGTAATTTGTGTTTTCTTGTCAGCATGAGAAGAAAACCTATGACATACTTGTCAAACAATTGGGAGACGATGATTCTAGGACACGAGACTCTCTAAACTGGATGAAGACATTTAAGATGCGCGAGCTTCAGGTTTGATGCAATGATAATGACTAGGGGAACCTCTTTTTTCTATGTATACATTTGTTTGTATTTCTCAAATTTTTTGGTTGGGTTTTACGCCAGATGACTGCTCAAAAGCAGAAAGGACAGGCAGCGAATGCCGCCAACACACAAAAGGCTATCGATCTCCTAAAGGTATACTGAGAATAAAAAATTCCTTTGTTAATGATGGTATAGTGTTGAAACATATATCTATAATTAGGCTCTTCCTTAAAATGCTAATGAAATCATTTTCCTGATTGGTATGCAACAGGCACATCCAGACCTGATACATGCCTTCCAGAACGCAGCAGCTACTGGGAGGTCTAATGCACTGAACTCGGCTGTCCTTGGGGAGACCCAACCACGGGGCAGAGGTTTTGATGAAAGAGCAGCTCGTGCCGCAGCTGAAGTTAGGAAGAAAGCAGCTGCGAAGGGGCTACTGGTTCGCCCCCATGGTGGTGTTCCAGTTCAAACTATGCCACCGCTTTCTCAACTCCAAAACATGATCAATACCGCCACAGATTCTTCTGAGAAAGGTGGAGAAAACGGGGAGGCAAAGGTACAAGAGAAGAAAGAAACCTCTGAAAATGGGAAAACAGAGAACCTGGCTCCTGCAGGATTAGGTGCCGGTTTAACATCTTTGGATAGGAAGAAGCAAAAAGCCAAAAAATAAGAAAAAAAGTAGGGAGGTTGAAGGAAAATGGTGCTCAAAGAAAGTGCACGATTCGAAGTAGTGAAGTTGGTTTTTGTCTCTGGAAGTCGATAAACCACTTGCTGATTTCATTACATGACAACACTCTTGTACCTTAAGCTTTGATTTCTTCCCATTATGTTTCAGTGATTTGGTTTGGGTTAAACACCCCTTCCAGGTATGTTTGGTTTTTTCTTTCTTTCTTTTTACCCCTCACTTTCTGCGGATGTAATTTTATCCCACAAAAAGCTTCATTGATTTTTCTAGTTACTAGAATAAGCCGTGTACTAGAATATGTTCACAATCTACCGTTACCAACTTATAATGTAACTTTCTGCTCAGTTCAGCCTTACTTTTGTTTCTTTATAATTTTCATATAATAAAAGTATTGACGTAGCTTGTTTTGTTTTAGAGAGTGTTTTGATTTTAACTTGTTAAATAAGCAATATTGTAACGAATGATGAACGTCCATGAATAGTTCAAGGATTTCTTTTTGCGAAAGTCGAATGATGGAAAAAATTAGTTTGAAGAACTTAGTATGGATCATTTCAGGCTTATTAGTTTAATTACTTTTGGACACTATTTCAGGTTTATTTAATAGTATGATTGTTTTAATTCTTGTGAACAAATTGTGGTAAATACTGATTAAAATGTGCATCTTACATAGTACTGTCCCTGTTTCATTGTATGGCTAATAGTCACCATTTCTTGATGAAATAGTAAATGTCTTTGGGTGCATGAACAGAGCATAATAGTCTTTTGCCCAAACGAGTAAGCTTGACGAGTGAGGCTATTAATATTCGTACGTTATTAATAATGACAGTTTTATATAAGTTACGATTAGCTCACGCTTATTTGAGATTCATGCATCTTCTTCATTTATATCTCAGTTACAGCAGTAAACTCCTCAAACAACACAAAACTAAACCCCCTTTGACAAATCTGCAAGTACAGCTTCTTCCTATCACGAAAGACTTTGATCGTATCAATGTGGAATGGTGATGGAACCGTGGAGGTCAATATGGCTTTCGAGTTTACTATTTAGAGGTAAGATTTTCAAATGGATCATGTTTTTCCCAAGACGACGAGCCAAGCCAACGACACCATGGTTTTTGTAAGCCTTGCGCCGTCAAAGTTTAGATGTCTGCCATGGTTTGGTCAAGACTCAATACCCTTTTTGGGGAATACTTTCTGATCGCTGATTCTATGGATCTTGTTTTTTGAAGAGGACGACGATGGTTCCTGTAAGCACTGAACCGCCATAATTAACCACCATGATTTGTGAACTAAACGCCGTGACAGACGGCGTTTCCTACTGAGACTCATACCCTTTTCTGGTACAATCTCTGAAGTCTGATTCTGCAGGTGAGTCTTTTCTGGTAAAATATATGAGCTCTCATTCCAACCGTCAAGAGTGAAGCGTCCCGTACGCTCAATGAAGGTTCTTCTAACTATAGCTATGTGATCAAAGTTCTTACCACAGCGAGCCTCACAAAAGTATGTGTACCTTATGTAGACAGTTGCATTTTTGGCAGTGAGAGACAACTCACTCGGTGGCTCTGTGGTCTCTATGGCCACTTCCACAGTCTTCAAGTTGGAAAGATCATGATCCTTGGAGGATCTATCAGATTTGGTAACTGAAAGTTCCAAATATAGACGAATCCAGTCATTGAATTGCAGCTCTGATTCATCCACCTGCAAAATGCAAAACATATATATAATCAATCAATCAGTAACTAACTACTTGTTGTTGTTGTTGTTGGCAGAAGAGTGAAGTGCATGCGTCTAAATAATCTTACCAGATAAAACCGGTTTCTGTTTCCGAAAGGATTCTCATTGGGGCACTCAGGGAAGCTACCGATGCGGAAAAATTCTCTTTCCAACACTTTACAATCTGTCCCTGAAATTATATACAATGATGATATTAGGTACTGTTGTAACAATAATGTTTTACAAAACTGAACCACAAGCAAGTTATATATATATATATATAATTACCTCGAGGTCGAGCAATATAGGACGTCAAAACAAACACGCCACAAGATTCTTCCTTAACGGCAGTCTGAAAAGTTAGGTACTTGTGGCTATATGGATCAGTTGCACCCAAAGTAATGTAGAAAGTGGCAGCAGGAGAAGCCAAAGTCATATTGTATCTCCTAACGTAATCGAGCTCAAAGTTTGTCCCCTGATGTGATTGATGATCAGCAACAAAAGAAATTGAATAAGAGGAGGACTGGGTAAAGAAAGAGAGAGAAAGACAAAAGACACCAAAGAGTTTTGATTGATTGTAACAAACGAACCTGAAGCAAATTGTAACGATGAAGGCCCATACAAGCATAAAGGCGTACTAAGCCACAACAATACCCATCGTGACAGTTCTCTCTCCTCATTACCATACTAGTCCTGGCGTCGAACATCTAAAGATATGATATCATCATTATTAGTTAATCTCTTAAATTTTTTTTAAAAATAATATAACAAAATGAAAGGAAAAGTTACCCCGTATTTCGCCAGTTCTTTCCTAGTGTGATACATCGCCTCTTCATAAAACGCAGCAACATCGTCTTTCTCGACTTTTGGTTTTCTTGTGCCACACTATCGAGATTTTATATTCCTCCTTATCCCATCCGGCAGTCTCACTTCTGGGCTCTTATTGGGCTTTTTTATCCCCATTCCTTTTACTAAAAGTGTAACCGAGCTAGGCCCGGTATATATATATTTGACGATTGTTAATTTTTAAGTTAATTGTGTATATATATTTTTTTCTAATATATGCAAAAAAAAAAAACAAAAAAACATATATCTAACCTGTATTGTAGGCTGAAAGATAAGGCCCTTCTAAGGCCCAATTTGGTCACAGAGGTTAGGAGTGAGAGACGGCTAATGGATAATGTGATGATACCACAACACCTTCTTCTTCTTCTTCTTCTTCCTTATCGACACTTTCACTCTCTCCGACAATGGCGACTTTCCTAACAAATGTTGTTTCAATCAAACCTACAGTGTTCTCATTCCAGTCCGAATCCTTCACCCCGTCCCTTACACGGGTCAATGTATTCCCGTCGAAACCCTTTTCTTCTCTCGCCGGAGCCATCTCCCGGAGCTCTAGAACAAGGTTCATTCCTTATGCAGTAATGGACACAGAAGAAAAATCCGCCGCCACTTTGGACCCTAATTCTGAAGCTGCCAGGCGTGTCTACATCGGCAACATACCCAGGACCGTGGACAATGACCAGCTCACCAAACTTGTTGAAGAACACGGTGCTGTTGAAAAAGTTCAGGTTTTTGTTCTTACATCTTCTTCTTCTTCTTTACTTACTTACTTATTAGTTCTCATCTAGATTTGTGATTGGATTTTGGGGTTGGTTTTTCCATCAGGTGATGTATGATAAGTACTCAGGACGAAGCCGCCGATTTGGGTTTGCTACAATGAAATCAGTTGAAGATGCTAATGCTGTGGTTGAGAAATTGAATGGCAATGTGAGCGTTTTTTAACTCTCTAATTGCTTCATATTGTTCATTTAAAGGTTTTAAGATATGACAGAGCTTTTGTTGTGTATTACTCAGACCATTGAAGGGCGTGAGATAAAGGTTAACATTACAGAGAAACCTATAGCATCATCTCCTGATCTATCACTGCTTCAGTCCGAAGATTCCGCATTTGTAGATAGCCCTTACAAAGTGTATGTTGGAAATCTAGCAAAGTCTGTTACAAAAGAGATGCTTGAGAATTTCTTCTCTGAGAAAGGTAAAGTAGTAAGTGCCAAGGTTTCAAGAGTACCCGGAACTTCGAAATCCACAGGGTTTGGCTTTGTAACGTTCTCCTCAGAGGAAGATGTGGAAGCTGCCATTTTGGCTCTTAACAACTCT
Source organism: Capsella rubella (assembly GCF_000375325.1). Classification (NCBI taxonomy): domain Eukaryota; kingdom Viridiplantae; phylum Streptophyta; class Magnoliopsida; order Brassicales; family Brassicaceae; genus Capsella; species Capsella rubella. The sequence goes on from NW_006238919.1 coordinate 9,406,244, forward strand.
GTAAGTGCCTAAACTGTTTCATTTTTACTCACTTACAAAATATAGAGTGTGCAGAATCAATTTTGTCTCACGTTGAGGTTTAAAACTGCAGTTGCTGGAAGGACAGAAGATTCGGGTGAATAAGGCGTAGAGTGTAAGACCGAGCCTTTGACATCATAAGAACGTGAAAAGAATTGTTTTTTGAGGAGTTTGTTATGCATATCATTAGAGCATAGTATCATCATCGTGTATTGTTTCTAAGTTAAAAAAGATGTTGACACTCAATGATACGCAAGGATAAATAGATATCATCTTGTATTCATTCTAAGTTGGAAAGATGTTGAGATTCAGTGATACGCAATGAGCACAGAGCAAACCTTAATCTTTAGCCATTAGTTACCCACATTTGCTACACAAAAAGAACACTTGTCTTTCATGTTCTGATAAATCCTGTATAGACAAATATATGAAAAAAATACGTTGGTGCTTGGCAAGCCTGATCAACTCCATGCTTGGAAATGATAGTTGTATGAAGATAACTTGATACAAGTCACGTCTGGAGATTTTTAGATTTACACCTTTGGTTTAAGTTAGTTGATAACTTGATACTTTATACCAACGGTCAGAGAGGACCAGAGCTTCGGGACGCACTTGAATCTCATCGGAGATTTCGTTGGCAAACTGATCAGAATCTCAAATAACGATTTCTCAGAAATCTCAAGTTCAAATCTTTTTCTCTTTCTGGATCCTTCTTCTACCTTATTTTACCAATCGACCTTATCTACAAATTTCTCGGAGAAGGGAATTGAAAATATTCATAATCTGCTATTGTTTTTAATCATTACGCGATAAAGCACCAGTCTTTTACTTACTAGAATCAGACAAAGCCGAGCCAGAGATGTTTAGTTTGCAGAGTCTTCCTCCTTTCTTCATCCCCGTCCCAAATCGGAGCACCAATTCTTGCTCAACGGCTCCACTTCGTGCGACCAGTGACTTTGCTGCTTCTCCTTCTACACCAATCTCTCGCCGTCTTATCCTTCTCCGTCACGCTCACAGTTCCTGGGATGATTCTTCCCTCAGAGGTACTCTTCTCTTCTCTTATTCTCTTCTTTATCCTCAAAACTGAAACCTTAATGTCTCTCTGTGCGACAACGATAGACCATGATCGTCCTCTAAGTAAAACCGGACAAGCTGATGCTGCCAAAGTTGCTCAAATCCTCTCTACACTTGGTTGGCTTCCCCAACTCATTCTCTCAAGGTCTTAATTTCAATACTCTGAGTTCCTCAAATTATCAGTTTGCTTTTTTCGTTTCGTGATTGGTAAAAATGATTCATTTCACAGCGACGCCACTCGCACTAGAGAGACACTGAAGTCAATGCAAGCGCAAGTGGATGAGTTTATGGAGGCAAATGTACATTTCATTCCGAGCTTTTACTCCATTGCTGCTATGGACGGCCAAACCGCCGAGCATATTCATCAGATTATCTCCAAATATTCAACCCCTGACATTACTACTGTCATGTTAGTCAGTTTCTTTGCTTCTGTGTATGCATCATCATCTTCCTTGTGCTGTCTTATCAATTCTTCTCCCAATTGCTACACAGGTGTATGGGGCATAATAAAGGTTGGGAAGAAGCAGCCTCCATGCTCTCTGGAGCTTCTGTTAAGTTAAAAACATGCAATGCTGCTTTGCTTCAAGCTTTTGGCGACTCCTGGGAAGAAGTTTGTAGATTCCATCCTTTTTCAGATACCCATGAGCTCCCCTTTTCTTTGATTTGAAGCTGATTGTTTCTTTTGTCCATCACAGGCTTTTGTGCTCTCTGGGCCTGGAGGATGGAAACTTGAAGGTGTAGTGGCTCCAGATAGTAGCATATGTGTGTAGCAGCATCCAAAGCTTCTAGTTTACCATTTTTCCATGGTTTCTTTCTCCTCTAGGCTTACAGTATGTCACTCTTACAACTTCTTTACTGAGTACACAACATATAAAAGGTTGTAAAGTTTCATTCTTGTGTGCAATTCTCAATACCATGTAGCTATGCTTAGGTTTTAGCTGATGAAAACAACGCCTGAGCGGATTGCATCTCTTTATCTGATGTTTGCCTTATGTAAAATCCGAGCACAAATGCAAGCATATTATCTATATAAAGTGGGGAGTTTGCATATTAATGTTATTATCATACACTTTTAGCTGTTTATGTGGCCATAGTTTAGAGTTGGGGTTTAGACGAAAATCCTTACAGATTCCATGGATTATAGTGACTTGGAGAGTCAATGTTTCTTAGGGCTTTCCATACAACACTATTGCATTTAAACCCTGACCCAAAACCGATCTGCCAAACTCTATCACCTCTTTTGATTTTCTCTTTGTGTTCCAAGTAAGCCAGCTCGTACCATATACTGCTGCTTGATGTATTCCCGAAACGTTCCAGTGTCTGCCGAGATGCCTCCATATCCTCGTCCGTCAACTTGAGATCCTTTTGAATCTCATCAAGCACTTTCTTACTCGATGACAATACACATATATGCTCAAAAGAAGGCTCAAGACGACCCAGCGTTGTAATGTTTGCTTTGAGTGCATGACGACCAACTTCGAGTACATCTCTTGATATATAAAGTCCTTGTTTCCCATCTCTGTCTTCTCTCAGCTCCATGCTCTTGTAACTTGTGTCCTCCATGCCTTTATGGGTTCTTACTAACTGTTATATTTCATCAATTATAGTGTCATCATTAGTCAAACCAAAGAACAGAGCAAGAGAATTCCAAACTCTTTGGTAACTTTTATTGTTTGTTATTATCACCTGCATAAGTTGGTATTTGGATCGCCATCTATCGATGCGCCGACTAGAGAGCATAACTGCAGCTGCTCCCATTCGGAAGAAACAATTTGGTGGAAGCAATGCGACATCATTGCCTGAGTACCAAGTGAAGCTCACTATCTCAGTGCTCACAATCAAAGCATAAGAGCCTTGGTGAGCGTTCAAAAGATCTCTGGCTAAATCAATAGATATGATTCCGGCGCTACACCCCATACCACCAAGATTGTAGCTCTCTGTGTTATGCCTCAGTTTATAATGATTAATCACCATGGCTGATAGAGAAGGCGTGGTGTTGAGGACTCCGCAGTTTAGAACGAGGATCTTGATGTGCTTCACGTTGATTTTGGTCGCTGCAAGAAGTTCATCAATTGCTCCAAAGATCACCATTGCTGCTTCTTCACGACCATCACGAAGATTAACCCTGTGACCAGGCTTGAAAACAACTCTTGGGATGTAGCTCTCCTCTCCTATGCCTGATTGGTGAAGCAATTTTCTTTGAAGCTCAATGGCAGTCTCGTTGAAGTTACCAGACTTCTTTGCCAGCTCGATGAAGTCGCTTTTTGTGATCTGTACAGTTATCACCACAAACACAACAATGAGAAGGAGAAAGAGAGACAAGAAAGGTGGAGAGGGAAGAGCATGACCTTGAGATGATCGGGTGGGCGGTAACATGAGAAATCGAGAAGGAAAACAGAGGAAGGTGTAAGAAAATGATAGAGGAGCAGGAGAAAGAAGATGGATAAAGGAAAAGCCAAGATTGGGAGGAATCGATAAACAAAGATGAAGAGAAGGAGAAGTGGAGGAATGAAGTAACAAAACGTACGGGAGAGAGACAGAAGGTAAATGTAACCAAGCTTGACGTATCTCAAATTCACAGATCCGAGGAAATCAGGAAGGCCCTTGCGTGGCTTTGACTTAACTCCACCATTCACCATCTTTGTTGCCTCTTTTTCCATTTCACTAAACATCAAAACCTTGTGCTCTCTGTTTAAATAATCAAATAAAAATACGAGTCATTGTAACAGAAAGATGGCTTCTTTGGTGCATGTTACCGTTGAAGTGGCGGGTTTTGCTGCATCATTCAGTTGGTGTGGTGTAACTAAACCAAAGCTCGGTTCATGTAATTACCAATGAAACAATAAGATTAAGCTCACAGTCTCCTGGCAAATCTAATACAATAAATAAGATAATCAAATACTTCGAGACTTGCTGGTTCTAAGAATTGGAATCCATGATCTTTAGATCCGCTGGTGTGTTGAGATGTTCTAAAGGATTTACCTCAGAATTTTGATGTTTCCTCTCTCATTATACTATATTTGAACAGAAGATTTAACCCATTACATATAACTTAATCACTCATAACAAAAATTGTACATCACATTTGAAACCATATCTTATCTTCACCTTAAATCTCACTAATGAATACTACTAAAAGTCAATTTAACATTCTCTTTTCTCGTCTTATTACTCGGACCAAAATTTCACAAAGGCTGTCAAGAAGGATTTCAGAACTGCCAAAAGCGGATTTCTTTCCCGTCTTTCTTCTCCTTTCCACGACTCACTGCAAACAACAACAAAAACGAAAGGGAAGGCGTGTGAAACCCTCTGGATACTCAAACATGACACACCAACAACCCCAAAACACGACTGAGGCTTAAGAGTGTGTTTACTCACGGTTTGATTCTGTTCAATGTTGCATTTTTTTCTGTTTGAGAGTAGGAACTATCTGAAGCATCAAGTTTCACTTTTTCCATGGTCGCCTTCTTCTCTACACTTGCGACTTCATTCCCAGCATAGCTACTCATAGTGTCCACTTTTGATCTGTCGTGCTTAGGATTTCCCGACTATTACACAATTTAAAGGTTACAAAGTTATCATCCTCGTGTGGATTTCTCATGTACCATAGGAGTTAACACAGTTTTAAAGAACAGTACAACTAACAGCTTCTCATATAGCGCTCACAGTTGAAGCATTAAAATTGATAACCAAAACATCTAAAAACATTAAAGAGGTTATGCCATTACTAATATTCTTCTGCCACGATCATGAAATACTTTATCCTAAACTTAAATAGGAAAACTCGAAGATGCTAACTAAGAAATCCTGCACCCTTAATAACTAAATTAGAACAACCTGCTGAACACAAACATTTTTTTTGCATGGACACCAAATCCATGAAGACTGTTTAGTTTCCATGAAAAACATAATTATAATTGGTGAAGCTTACCTCAGTGCCAGATGTTGTCATTTTCTGCTCAGTTGTCAATGATCCATTACTAAATTCCTTAGTCTCATAGATGTTGCCAATCTCAGGATTCACAACCACTGTCCCTTTGGTGTCAGCATATTCAACATCTACTGAAGCAGGATTGACAATTTTCTCTCCAACTTTATTTTCCATAGGGACAGAAATATGATTTGGCCTTTTCTCAACAATGACCTCCGTCCCCTTTTCTTCAAGTACAGCAGAAGTGGATGAAATAATCTCCCCAAGATCAACATGATTTGTTGTGCTGATATCCGCTTCCACCTCCGTCTTAGTTCCTTTCTCACCCTCACAAAGTTTGCCCAACTCACTAAGCCGTGCATCCGGTGAGTCCATCGTGGAAGTCACAGATCTTACTGGAAATGTTTCAGCAACTGTTTCTGCTGGCATATCAATTGTGTTTATGTTCACAGTCTCGGTCATTGCTGCTTCAGCATCATTCACGCTTTCCTTGTTGATCAGTTTTGTGCCGTCTGATTCAATGAAAGGTAGTTTGTCAAATCCTTCGTCTTTGTTATCCACATCGAGTCCTTTATCCTGAGGTTTCGTCACAACACTATCACACACCGTCTCCATGTTACTTTCTTCACTGCTAGATGCTGCAAGCTGATTCATGGATATGTCAGTTGAGTCCATTGACTGGTGTAAACGCCCACTGCCTTCTTTAAGAAGTTGATTTCCGTTCACTTCCCTGTAATCCAATATATCAGATCCTCTGTCTTCTGGAGCAGCCTGGCTACCAATTTCAGGTGACTTCATCTCCTCAGCCTCAGAAGAAAAATCATAAATTTGATCTGATGCAGAATGGAATCCGTTTGGGGACAAAGATAAAGGTGGCACAGGATCCATCAATATTGAACTTGACAGACTTTTATCTTGCAAATGGTCAGAGCCATTTCCCTCAAGAACCACGTCACCAGGAAGGACTCTATTTTCTTGGATAATCTCTCTGACAATCTCCCTTATGGTGTAGAAAGATCCACCCACCTCCTTGTGTGTGAGGCTAAGTGAAGGAAAACTCCCATTGTTTAGTTTTTGATGCCTGAAAACAAAACAACAATTACAAAATCTGCAATTGAAAAGGCAAAATTCAAAATTCTAGCTAAAGGAAGAGACTTAGGTTCATACTTTTTAATAAAAGATTCCACCAGTGTTTTTCTCTCTTCTTTGGGAATCCGATTACGAGTCCTCTTGCCTACAGAATCGTTGGGCTTAGCTAGAGCAAATATTTGCCCAGCGTAACTAGTCTTCATAGAGTGCATGTTCTCTCTTTATCCTTTTGCAGAAAAGCTACAGTGAAATCAGACAAATCAGACAAGCACCCCCAAAATAAAAGAACATTAAACAAAAACCCTCAAGACAGATCCGTTTACTTCATCATGTTGTAACAGGAACTATCTAAAATAGCAAACAGCACAACGAAGACTCTCAATTCAGACAAAACACACTACGCGGAATTCTCAACACACTAAAGAGAGAGGACAATTGAATCATAGAAAAGGCAAAAACTCCATCGATAAAGAAGAAGATATCAGAAATGAAGGAGAAGGGTCTACCTACCGCGACGAGAAAGAGAGAGATAACTATAATTCACGAGTCATCTTTGCAAATGGACTAAAACCCTACGCAGCAGTATACAGGAACAGGACACTGTGAGACTGCGAGTGTTGGGAGGCGCAAGCGGGAGTTCGGATAATTATTTCAACTTACGGGGCAAAATCGTATTTGTATTTATTTTCAGTTTGACCCGGAAGACTTTTTTAATCGATTTAGACCCCATCGATTTCAACAATATGAAAGAATGTAACTAATATTGTCTATTGTATATATTAATTATACTTTGAACATAGTACAAGTGACTTCACGTTCCTTCTCTTTCAGCTAAAAACGTCAGCTTATGTAATACCAACATAAAGCCTTTTTTATTGTTACTAGTAAGTTGTACATTCACATAATCTAATTAGTTGGATTCTCTCACTCTGCCTCAGAACAAGTCTCCAAGAACTGGATTAGTTTCGAGCGTTCTTCCTCCAACAGCACAGGGTCTTCGTTCGATAGTCTCTCCCGAGTTTCACCATCCACGCTTGTTGGATCATCCACTACCTGTTTCATTAGTACACAACAACATTACAGCATTTATTAACTCATTCATCAAAACTTGGTTAAAATTTATGTTAAGAGACAGAGACATTTTACTTTTGCGTAATTGTTGATATGGCCGTCTTTGTTAGGTCCTATAAACGGTTCAGCCTCATTATGCGTCCATTCACCATCTATAATGTATTTATATTCGAACTGTCCTTCCTGCATTTCAGAATTATAGTGGTGGTCGGAATATGATGACAAAAGTAGACACTGAGCTTTCCTGTTCATTAAGAAAACTCACAGGCAGTTCTCTCGTTAGGGTCCAGAATCCTGTTCCTTTGTCCAGTGTTAGAGGTAGCCTCTGCATGAAGGCAAAAATGGTGAAAAGTGGAACAGAATATTTATATTGTACATGTATTTACTTCCAAATAGTTTTGCAAAATCATAAGACAGTTCTTTCATGTAATAAGATCTGATATGCAGCACTCATCTCTTCCACTTCTTTTATCCGAGAAGCTCTTCTTTTCAATAACAATGAGATATGCGTATCCTAGTTTTGGAGCTTATATGTGACACCATAATTTAAGAGCAAGGCATCATAATATAATAATAGTCAAAAAAACATATTCACCTGTCCCCATCCAATGTCAAGGCCAGAGATTTCTACTGTGGAGAACCCCTTATCTTTCAGTGTCAGAATAACAGTCTTCTTCTTGAGTCCTGTGAGCTTTTATGTCCATATATACCCAGAAACAAGAATCAGGAATCAAGGAACTAAGCAACAATTCTAATGCTAATCAATGGAAGTGATAAACTTCAAACATTCCAAGCATTGTGAAAATTGAACATGACTCACAATATCAATTGTTGCATTTCTGATAGCATCCAGCTTCGGAAAGCACGACCTTTTGCTCTGCAATAAATTTTCAGAGATGTTGTATAGACCAATTTAAGTGTGCCTTAATGTTTCACTCGCCATCTAGAGATATCACACTTTAAAATGTCTAAATGCTAGACTAATTGATGAACCCAAGATGTTGTCTCTTGTGTGCTATATCTGCAGTATACTGTATATATAACTACAAAACGTAACCAAATGGTCTATATTATAATTGTCGATTCATAGGAGAAGAAGGCAATTCCAAGCATCCTCAAATACTATATAACAGGCAGTAACACTAGTTGAACATATAACATGTTGGGTTAATTTATATAGATATCAAGAAAATCGTGTAGAGAAAATAGAAACCAGAAGTACAGTAGTATCTTACCATGAGTAGTTTATGAGCTTCCATAAGTTTATAGCCTTGCACCCAAAACATGTATGTCAACTGAAATTGAAATTAATATCTGTTCTCAGTATAGCAAAAAAGTCAACGCTTGTTCATTCCTTCATTAGTCAACCAAAGAAGCACATAAATAATACAACCTCTGTCTGAAACACTCTTCCAAGAACTGAAACATCGTTTCAATACTAGAAAGCAATACATTTAAGCTCATGGAAGACTCACAGTGAAAGATGTGCTACAGAAAAAGGTGGAGAAAGAGAATAGCACAGTAACAAGGTTAACATACCGCAACAGCAGGTGCTCTTCCCATTCCGGCAGTGCAGTGCACATATGTAACTCCTCCATTTCGCTTAACAGCTTTGTACAGTACACTAACCACAGCAGGAAGACGCATTCTCAAATCAAATGCATCAAAGTCTCTGATTTCACAGCGAATATGCTCAATATCACTATATTTCTTAGCATATGCTTGAATGCTGCTTATGTCTACGCCAAAATATCTGGAAGTATTGGTCAAGGAAATTTCACTGCAGATCATTCTTCCTCGCCCAAACCGAAGTAACTGAAGAAAACATAAATATGAATAGACAAAAGAGGGTTTTGGAAGGATACTCCAAGTCTGGATCTTGTTGCAAGCAAAATATGGTTTTAACCCCAATTTTACGAAGCTTGTCAACATCTTCAGGGGTCTAGCAATTAAGAAGAGCAGAGCAGACAGTAAGAACACCAAGAAAGTAACACATTTCCACCCAAAAAAAAATCATCACTTGACAGAAGGATAGAAAGAAGACCTGTAAGCACGATCCAACAATTAAATCTGGACGAATGAAGTTGTAGTTCATTCCTAGCTCGTGCCTGTAAGTTAAAACTGAAATGAAAATACATCTGCAATAATCAGTGTCTGAAATGAGAACAAGAGTTTGCCATATGAACAACAAAACTAATCTAGAAGAAAAAAATGAAACTAAGAGTAGACTACAATCTAATGAACCAAATAAATATTGCAGTATCAGACAACAACTGGTAGAAAACAATAGAGTTTCAATGGTTTAAATCATAAACAGGTATACTTGACTTACCAGCACCCATAGCTTGAGTCATGTCTTGGCTATATTCATCAGATTTCTCTTCCTCCTTTGAAACACCACTCATCTCTGAGCTGGATTTTGACTCTGATACCGCCTTCAGTCCAAGCATTTTGACAAGTTTCAACATTTTCTTTATTTTAAACTAAAGAATCTACTTAAACATTCTCTGAACATCAAAAGTACTGATAAATATCTTCAAAAACCTGTAAAACGAGTCGAGATTTAAGATCACTAGCTTTGGTCGGGAATGGTACCATCATCTTCAAAGAAGACGGAGAAAGATCTCTTTGATTGCACCCAAATCCCAGCAGAGGTGAGACAGAGCATCTGGGAAAGTGACGATCAAACACAACAACATCACATAAATAATAAAATAAAGTAGCCAGATCAACAACATTTTTTAAAAAAGATTGATACTTTGTGAAAGAAAGAAGATACCTGGGAAGATTCTGAAGGCAATTCATCTTTAGAGAAAGTGTAGAGAAAATATCAGAGGATGCAGACGAAGCTATACACTCTTCTTGAGTTGAGTTTATGTCTATGACTGTGATATTAAAAAAAAAAAAAGATCTTTGGTAATTATAATAATAGAAATGATATTAATGCTTGTCCAAAAAAAATGTTTGTGAGTGTGACTCTGACGGTCACGAAGAGTAAATTGGGACCCCGGGAATGCAATCACTTTTGTTTCTTACGTAAAGTGGAAATATTATTAAAAAAAGCTCCAACTGTTTTATATTTGATCAGAAAACACCCTCTTAGTCTTCGCTAGCTGATGTGGTTGTGGTCGACCACACATAAGCTTTATTATGATCTCAAACATCACCGCAGGTTTGTCCATGGCCGTCCGATTATATTTTGTTTCTAGTTTCAGATTTGGCTTTTACTTGGTCCACATGATCTGAGGTGAATGAATGGTGAACCGTTAATCTCAAGGTATTTTGAATGTTGGAGGTTCGTTTGATCAATATGAAAAGTAAGGGTTCTGTTTTACATTTTCCGTTTTTTCAATAGCCAAGAAGACCACTCACGTGACGTCATTACATCTCGCTTACAAAAAGATCTTTTAACTCTCTTTTTCAATCAGAAGTTTAGAACTCAGAAGAAATTTGCATAAACTCAAGAAGTTTTTTGCGAATTGTAAAACAAAATTAATTTCAGAATCAGAAGAGTTGTTATTGTCAAAGGTAAAATCAGAATAAATGAGACCGAGGAAAGATTTAAAAAGAAAACATTGCAACAAAGTTTGAAAAAACAAAAAAAAAATTGAAGTAGAGGTATGGTTTCATAAATTTACATAACCATTCTATAGGTCCAAGTTCCACCTACTATGATCCTCAGAAGGCGTGGATGTATCTCCAAAAAGACTAATCTTTGGTCGTTTTTGATCTTTTCCCATTGGTAACTTCCAAAACGAATCTGAGTTCTCGAAGAAATAGTATGCAGCAATGACTGATGCCATGAACAAGCAAAACAACAATGCATAAATCTGCCACTCTGCACATCAAACAGATAGATATTAGTGAGGAGAAGTATATAAACGTATATGTGCTATAGAGATAGATAGATCATCAACAAACCTTTCCACTCCTTTGGTACATTGAGTTTGGTCACCATCTCACCCCATTCGCTTGAAGTTGTCAGCATAACCCTAAGCACCCAGTTAACCAACACGACAGTTAGATAAGATCAACATTAGAAGCAACGCTACTCTAAAGGAACTTAATTATCATTATCTTTTTAATTGATTTACCATACCTTTCAGTAGGGCAGAACTCTAGTGAAGCAATGGATTGACCAAGATGTAGCCTCTTACTGTAGTGGTAGATTTCCATTGTCTTTACTTCAGCAACAGATACATCTCCATCTTTGGCGCCCCTACAAAAAAAAGGTACAAAAAAGAGGCTTTAATATTTGTACAAGCAGACGCATGACAGTAATAACAAGCCCGGGATGAAGAAAGACTCACAAAGCTATATATTTCCCATCCAAGCTCACTGCCATTGTCGATGCAGTCTTCCTTGACAGCTTCTTGAACCCAAGCTTCTTCCATGTACTAATGTCATAAACATTGACCAAAGGCGTCTCACCTGATTCCAAGTGTTTGAGTTTTCATCTGATGTTATAAATTTAAAATACTAGTGATGCTTGTAATTTTGTTTACTCAAAATTTGATAAATTAGATACCTCTTTGAGCAGCACAAAACAAAAAAGGTTTAGTTCCATCTTTAGAGAAACGGCACAGTTCAATATTTTCATCCTGCAGACATGACAATATCAGAATTAGGCAGGACATATATCAGAAGCCAATATCAGAAACACAAAACAGACAAAATCAATAGAGATCTCAGAATCATATTTCTTGAAGAAACTATAGAAATGGAACTCGTCCACCATTCAGATTTCATTGAATACTATTAGTTTCGAAAATAGGGATGCAAATGCTAACTATGGTTCCAAAGTATATAAATGCAATGAAATCTGCATCTCACAGTCACATACCCCACTACGTTCCAAAGTAGACAAAGGAAAACCATCTTCTGCTTTCCATATTCTAGCTGATCCATCAGTTGATGTTGTAGCTAAGAACTCTGAGTCCAGACTACAAAAAAAAAGGGGTACAAATATGAGAAAGGTGCATTCAGTGGGTCGTTTCACAATCTCCATTAACTTCTATTTGTGTTGTATGACCCTAGTCCCAGTTCTAATACAGAAGACCATTTTTTTAATTTGTATTTTTTTGGACAAGAAGACCATTTTTCAACTATGGTTTAAACTGAAAAGAATTAGAGGGGATGATGGCAGAGAAGACTCCGGTCATTACCTAAAATCCATATCCCGGATGGATTTGTGTGCCTTTGGCTCATCCAAAATTACACCTAGGTTTGGCCACTCCAAAATTCTGAGACATCCATCCTGAAAACAGCTTTTAGTAAGCTACAACTAAAATTTTCGCAAAAGTGAAAGAAAAAAAATCCTTTGTAAAGCAGTTCCTTACCACTCCCCCAACAGCTAATTTAGACCCATCAAAACTGAAGGCCATACACTTTTGTAGTCCAGCATTTTGGAGAGGAAGTAGTTCTTTGGCTAAGATCGTAATACCTGTTGCTCCTCCGACAATCTCAAATGACCTGCAAAATCAGATAAATTTTCTTTATTACTATCTGTTGAATTAAAATCAGATAGTATCCAAAATGGTGGAAGTCAAGTCCAATTAACTAGGATGCATGTAATAGATAGAATAATAGAGTTGCAAAAGAAATGTAAGAAAGGGAACTCAAAATATTATACAAGGATCAACTAGAAAGAGACCAATTATACAAAGGTATCGACAATCTCCAACAGAAGTATATGCAGTAATATAATAAACCAAACCTAAAACACAATAAATTCAAGCACCAGTACACTTAATTCTACATCAGCAAGCACAAGGGGTGGAAGATCGTTTGAAATAATGAGAGAAGCAATGCTAAGTTCTAGTCATTTGATGACTAGTTTTCATAACAAGATTGAGAACATGTCATAGGTTTAACAATACCAACTCAACAAAATTGGAAACACTGTATCAGAAGAAGGAACTATAGAGTGCCTTTTAATTATAATTTGTGGATGGTAAAAGCGAGAGAGAAACTTACTTGCAACCACCTTTGGAAGTTGAGCAGAAAAAATAATCTCCACCAGGATGCACTGAAACAGTCACAGGCTCACCATCACTCTCCTTAAGCGTGTGCGTTGCCTATGATCAAAGAAGACAAAAAGGTTGGTTTTTTATTTCATTGGTCGACAGACACAAGTAAACACCAAAAGAAAAGGGCTTTAATTAATCCTGCTTTCTCAGGATCAAAAGGAAACAACTTGGAAACCACTAGATTTGTTGCAGTGATTCAGAAGAACACAAATTCCCCAATCCAAAGAAGTAAACTAGATTTCACCCTAAACCCAATAAAAATTCGAAGCTCTTCGATTTCATTACAAAAAAATCAATGATGTAAGAGGGATGAATTTTTACCAAAGGAGAGGAGGAGAGAGAAGCAGTGGCGGGGTCGAAAGAGAAGATGTTAAGGAGAGCAGGAGAAGAGACAGATGAGCCACGGCGTTTAGAAGCTTTAGCGATAACGACCCAGTTAACCTTCTTCGGGCGACGGATCCATGATCCGCACACAACATGCCCACTCTCACGACTCGCTTCTTCAATCTCCATTCCTTGGATTGATATTTAGTTTTCCTCCTTTGCTCTTTTCTCTTCCTCTCCAATTTGGAACCTTTATATATATATAATACAAATTCGTATTATTATTTTGTTGTGTTGTTTAGTTTCAGAGCAGAAGTTGGAAAAACAGAAAGTAAAACAAAAACTAAAAAGGAGTTGACTTTGGAAATTAGACAGATGGGTTTTGTTGGGTATTATAATGATAATGGTGGGATTTGCTAAATCTCAGATTTGACAAAAGAAGAAACAAACGGAGATTTTGAGCTGTAGCTTTTAAGTTTTTAACTAAAAAATCGTGTATAGGAGAAGATAATTACAGAAGTCAAAGACCGGTGGTGGGAGAGGATATTCCTAAAAGATCCGCTGTTCCGATACCAAATTTAATACAAAGTACAGAAGTACGGTCACATCGTGCTTCCGTGATCTATAGCAGACTTTGCCATTGGTGTCAATCTAATTGTTCCTACGCAAACAAATACAGAGATATCGAATGTCCAAACAAATTATACTTTGAGAAAATATATTTTTGTTAGTTAGTCTAGGATAAATTAATCTACCGAACCAAAACTGAATGAAAAGGAATTTTTACATATTTGAATGGATTATAAATGTCACAACTAAAAGAATTGAAATCAAATCAGAAAAGAACCAAAATATTTTGCTTACCTAGAATGTATATAAAATAGTACACTAAAACCTACAAATCAATACTTTATAAATTAATACATTATAAAGTAACAAATTTTGGCAAGTGTAAATATTAACAAAATTCGATAAGATAATAAAATAATAATTTTTAGAAAATCTTTATGTAAAATATAGTCTCAATAATATCATAAATTAATAATCACCATATATATGTATATACATATTAATATTTTTGTATAAATGAATTTCTCCTAGAGAAGGACAAGTGGGCTAGTGGTTCTCACCTCTGTTGCCTTCTCACCAGATCCGGGTTCGAGTCCGGTCCCTCTCAGAGAGAGACGTATAATTTGTAATGATGACAAAAAAAAAAAAAGAATTTCTCCTAAATTTCATCTTCATAAAACAATTTATGTTATACACTTTTAAACTATAATCTTGTATTATACTCCATAGCATATCATAGAAATAACCAAACTTTTCTTCTTGTTTTCAATTTTTAAATATACATCATATTTAATTTTCTAATTTTATAGATTGTTAAAATATAAAAGTTGAGGTTATTAATCTTAAATTTGAATTTATATATCATATCTAATATAAACAAAGAGTTTACAAATATTGCAACAACCGTACAAGAAGGTATAGAAGAAGCGTGACGTGATAGACTATCCGCAGCTGCATTTTGCTGTCGATACACATGTCTCAAAGAAGACTGTCGTAATTTAGACATCCAAAATCGTAAATCACTGAGGAGTGTACGTACCTATCTGCAGATGATCTTCACACTTTTTTATCATATTTGTAAGCTCCAAATTATCCCCTTCAAACCAAACCTAGCGATAACCACGAATCCACTTATAAGAACATTAAGAAAAGTTTAGAAAAAAAAAAAAAAAAAAAAAAAAAAAAAAACATTAAGAAAACCCAAAGCTTCATGGGTTTTGGAGACATGTGCAACTTTCTTGTCCATGCCCTCTTCTGAAAATCGAAGTAGCTGTATGGGCTTAGTTCGAGAGCCTCAGGCCCTCAGCTCTTGAATATATTCATCTATCTTTAAATACAATATACATGAAAAACTGGCAACGCCATGGAGGCCCTTTCTGATGACGTAAGTGGCTGCATGATCAAAAAGGTTGTTATCTAGTCGCGTGAGGAATGGAGGATTAATATCAGTAGTGCATGTTTCATCCGTCACAACACACTGCATTGGGCTACGCTTACGTATATGTACATTTTTGCAACTGAAACGATATATCCAACTCACTCAACCCTTTTTCACCAACTCTAGTCATAATATACATACTCGTCACTACACTTCGAACATCAAAATTTGTATAGTCTAAGAAGACTCTCTTCATTATATAGGAACACACCCTATTATTCTTCACGTAATGAATTGGACTTGCTCAATTCACAATAGCGCAATCGCGTTTGAAAGGACTTTACGTACTCTACATCCTCTTATCTCCGCACCATAAACATGAGAACACAATCCTAACTACCTTTCCTTTTCCTCCTCTCAAATTTTAAGGTTTTGACTAGTCATTAGATCTTTATATTATTACTCAAGCCGTTAATTAAGTTAAGCGTAAGAGAGCATTACAAAAAAAAAAAAAAAACCTTATATACATATATATTCTTGAAGGTCATATCAGTGGCATTGCCATTGTTTCAGAATCCGACTTGCCATCATGTCGAAGGCGTGCACATCCCCTTAAAAGAAAAACCTGTCCAAAAGAATCCACCCCTTGTTAGTCAAAATCGCATCCATTTGATTCACATAAGTCTACCAAAAACGGCGATCTTACAGTGAACACCACTAACAAGACTCAATTCTACGTCGATTTAAAATTCAAAAGTCATATATGTTCATTAGTTATAGGATGGAAGCCATAATCACAACGAATCAACAAAAATATAAAGTTAGAGGGTTAGACTTATGTTACGATAAAAAGACGTCTAATATATTTTGTAGCAACAGCATGTTTTATTAAACTATAACGACTTTGATCTTGAGTTCTTGACCACCAAGTTGATAATTATAGTTAGAGAAAAATATGTTGACTTTTTAAGAATTAATTTGTAAAATATGTATTTTTATGATGCCGCAAAGCTTTGATAAAACTGTTTTCCTGATTATGGTTAAAAACGGTAATTTACTCTGATTATTCTCAGATTTTCCTTAATCTTATCCCCATTTCAGGGTTTGTAATTCTCCTTTCTTTAAATAATGCATCAAATTTGAACCGTACGAAATATGAGCTTAGTCCATAGAGAACAATATTATATAATCGCGACCTTTCGCAAACGATGAAAGGTGGTTTGCAATCAAACCCTTCTTTACCGAGGGCACTAGGAAAATCAAATGTTTTGGTTCTTCAGTCTTAACCGACCAATTAGATACGGTTAAATGTGATTTTGCGGTTCAATACTGATTATCAGTTTTCCGATTCGGGCCGGACCGGGCCGTAGCTGAATTCAGAACACTTTCCTTCATGAGGTTCGTTCGTTCGTGCCGTCTCTGCGATCTGACCAAATATTAAAGTGTTACGATTCGATTCCATCGTCTCTCTCTCTCTCTTTCCCATTTGTGATTTGTCAAACCCTCTTCTCTCTCGAAGTGCTGTCATGGTGCTTCCTCTCTTCCGGCGCGCTGCGATCACCCGCACTTCCTCGCTT
This sequence comes from Capsella rubella, assembly GCF_000375325.1. Classification (NCBI taxonomy): domain Eukaryota; kingdom Viridiplantae; phylum Streptophyta; class Magnoliopsida; order Brassicales; family Brassicaceae; genus Capsella; species Capsella rubella. The sequence goes on from NW_006238919.1 coordinate 9,423,305, forward strand.
CTCAGAGCTCGTCTTTTTGCTCCTGCCTCCGGATTCCATACTCGGTACGCTTATAGTCTTTTGATGTTGCTCTTCCATGTGCGATCCATGGAATTTTGATTAGTGACCTGAATTTCATTTCTTCCTCCTTTTTTGAGCAATCCGCCATTGACTTTTTTCCAAGTGCTTATTGTGTAATTGTATAGTGCTGTTTAATAATTTATTTTTGAACGGTATCATTTTGATTGATTTGGCTGGAACCAATCAAACTAGTTTGTTTTCTGAAATGGCAATACCTGTTTAGCTTCTCTAGTTTGTGTGATAGATATTTTCCATTTTATGGTACTCGCATTGAAAAGGAAGTGAGTGTCCTTCCAGTCTCGGTTAATTCCAATACCTCGAGCTAGATAACCTTCTTGGTTGTTCAGTATAGGCACCAACTGGCTGCCAGGTTTCTGAAATTTACGGATGATGAATTTTCCATTCCGTTCTAAGTTCAGTCACTTAGAGTTGGCATATAATTTGTTTGTTTGAAAACAATACTATAATTCACTTCCCGGTGATTCTTTTGTTATAGGCCACTTTCTTTGCCCCTTTGTGGAAAGCCCCGTTGGGTATAATTCCTGTTTTAACTGGCATTGTGGTTCTTAAAACTGATGCAAATAATCAGCCCAGTTTTATTTCTTCAAACAACTTGATCAACCTAGTATTTTGTTTTCGACTTCTCGTTGAGTAGATTGCAGTGAGACGCATTGTTAGATGTTGGTTTCAGCTCCCTGAATATAGGAATGTATTTTCTCTGCTCGAGTTTCTTTTGCTGTTTTGTGTGGCAATTTTTCTTTTCATGTTCATAGAAGTGAAACCTGGTGTGATTTCTTTAGTTTCCCAATAAACTTTACCATGAAATTTCTGATTCAGCTTTTCTAATGGACTACACCACTTGGACTGCAAGATTGGTAGCAGTAATGGTGTGAGGTATGTGTTCTATACCGCAAATCTTGGTAACTGATGATGGTTGCAGAAAAGGTTTACTTTTATTGTTGTAAAATCAATACTAAGTTAAGAATAGCATGACCAGTCTATTTCAGTTCCTGTTTCATTCTTTTCTCTACGTTTGGTTCAAACCTGTACATTTTTCCTTAAAGATCCCTTTTTTTGTTAGAAGAGGTGTTTGATTTTTTTCTATACAATGATGTCTTCATGTTAACTTGAAAATTGAGGACAAGATTTTATTCATATAGAAGCCAGTGTGATTGTAGGCACTCAAGGTTTAAGGTTATATTTGAACTGAATTTAAGATGGTTATGTAATTCACAGCGTGTGTGGTTATCCTTTTTCAGATTTTGTCTGATCTAAATTTTCAGGTCTGCCTCAGTAGACATAATTACAAGAATGGATGATAGTCCTCCCAAGCCAATTGTAAGTTCAAAAGTTAGTAGTGTAATTATTATTCACTATCATCTTTCCATGTAACTCATATACATTGTTTTCTTGTAGTTGCGATTTGGCGTGCAAAACTTTTCATCAACAGGTATGCATAGATTGTTATGTCATCTAATGGAATAATGATCTTCATAAATGAATCTACAAAGCAATTCCATACTAGAATTACTAAACCAGTTGATTTATGGGACTTCCATCTGATAAATTAACCTGCTGAAAATTGTAAAATTTTATTAGCCATAAAAATTACCAAGACACAAATATTTAGTGGGCGAGAAGATAATTAATGGGAATTTTCGCTTATCTTATAGAAATATTGGTTGATGAGGTGCAAAAAATTTCCCATGACACTATTTTCTCTGATGTTTTTGCTTCCATCATACTCTTAAAATATAGTGACAGGAGATACAATCGAATATACAAATTTCTTCCATAAATTTATTTGTCTTTGGGTTGTAGGATCCACGACACAGATGGTTCTTGCAATGCCAGCATTGTCCCCTACGATGGTGGGAAATTTTACTTTGTAAAACAAATTTGGCCCCTGTGAAAGAAGTCGTTGTTTTATGTTTGTTGGACTTTTGCAGAGTCATGGAAATGTTGTGAAATGGATGAAGAAAGAAGGTGACAAGGTGGGTTATATCTTATTTTTCGCTGACAAAATTTCAATCAACTTGTATGATGTTATTAAGCCTGATCACTAAACAAGAAAGACGATAAAATTTATTATTCAGCTGACAAAGATATCTAGAATGTGGAAGTTCTCAGTAACAGGTATGAATTTTGGTCATCCTGACAGGTAGAGGTGGGTGATGTACTATGTGAGATAGAGACAGACAAAGCCACTGTAGAATTTGAAAGTCAAGAGGAAGGGTAATATTAAAAAATCCGGTTTCATTCTGTTTTTCGTATTGTTGATTCATATTTTTACTCCATTGTACCTTGGCTATTCATATCTGATTCATTATTAAGTATATTCAAATGTCAAATGGCTTACAATGAAGCATGGTCCTGTAGATTCCTGGCCAAGATTTTAGTCGCTGAAGGATCAAAGGATATCCCTGTTAATGAACCGATTGCAATAATGGTAAGTACAATGACCATCCTATTCATTTAAAGAAACCAAGAATGATCTGACAAAAGGTGATGCATGCCGATCTACCATCATTAGGAGTTCTTCGTGTTTATCTAGTCTTCTTTTGGCCTGTTCATTTTCTTTTGTTTCTTGATTTTACATCCTGGAAGAGTTGAGAATCATAGATATGGTTTTTCGTTGTCAATGTTCCATACATGATATTTTGTAGGGTTTACGGTGTAGCGTATAGGGTTTAGGGTGTGGCATATAGGGTTTAGGGTTTGGTCAACATATTTGCTACATTAGTTTGACGGTAAGACTTTAATCTTATCGATTTAATTGTAACCAAGGTTGAGGAGGAAGACGACATTCAAAACGTTCCTGCTACTGTAGAGGGTGGACGAGTTGGTAAAGAGGAAACATCAGTTCATCAAGAGATGAAACCTGACGAAAGCACACAACAAAAAAGTTCCATTCAGCCCAATGCATCAGATCTTCCCCCACATGTTGTCTTAGAAATGCCGGCACTTTCTCCTACAATGGTATGAGAATCCATAATTTGTGCGAGCTTTTTTTGGAAGAGAAGGCATCCACCTTTTCTATCCTGAGACCCTAAATCATTTATTTGTTTACTGATGTGCAGAACCAAGGTAACATTGCGAAATGGTGGAAAAAAGAGGGTGACAAGGTTAGTTTCTGGTGAACCAAATCTGTAGAGAAATTTGCATTTTAATTTCCACCACAAGTCCAGAAAAATATCTGGTTATGCACTTGCCTGTGTTGATTCTTCTCATTTCGTGGTCAACAGATTGAAGTGGGTGATGTCATAGGTGAGATCGAGACTGACAAAGCCACTCTGGAATTTGAAAGCCTTGAAGAAGGGTATACTAAAGATCTTGTTGTCATATTCCTATTAGCAATCACGTTGAGCATAAACAATATTTCTTTTTCTAGGCAGTCTGGTGATTTTCATTCTATATAACCTCATTATCTGTGGATAAGGCTTCTTTTTTGTTTGGTTTAAGTGAGAAGTAATGTTGATTGGAAAAAGTAGGTCTGCTCAAGTGTTTTCCCTTGAACTGATAGTGTTTACTGGTTTAAAGATTGATTACATATTTCTTAGTTTTGGTATGAGTAGAGGCTTCCTCATTAAAAATATAATAGATTTACCTGGACTGCTGCATTAGTATTGTCAATGATCTTCCTCAATGATCGTGATGGATGACTTTTGGTGTAGGTACTTGGCTAAGATTCTAATTCCTGAAGGTTCCAAGGATGTGGCGGTTGGAAAGCCGATTGCCCTTATAGTAAGTCTTTTAGTTCAAAAGTACACTGACTAAATTCTTGATACCAAAGTAAATGTTTTACTACTGGTTATTTAATTCATTTTGTGCATAATTTGGTTGGAACTTTCCTTGTTAAATTTTACGTTATATATTGCCTGATGTAAGGGTTATGCCTGCACAAAAAATCTTTGAAAATACAATTGCTTGCAGCTTGAGGGGTATTAGAAGCTAATCCTTCTTCTCTGTAGGTTGAAGATGCCGAAAGTATTGAAACCATCAAGTCTTCTTCTATAGGTGGTTCTGAGGTTGAGACAGTTAAAGAAGTCCCTCACAGTGTCGTAGATAAACCTACAGGGAGGAAAGCAGGTTTCACCAAGATAAGTCCTGCTGCAAAAATATTGATTTTAGAACATGGATTGGAGTCATCATCGATTGAGGCATCGGGTCCCTATGGTATATTACTGAAATCAGACGTTGTGGCTGCAATTGCTTCTGGAAAAGCTTCTAAATCATCTGTACCTACGAAAAAGAAACAGCCATCAAAGGAGACCCTGTCCAAATCCTCCTCTACATCAAAGTCTTCTGTGACTCAGTTAGATGATTATGAAGATTTTCCCAATAGTCAAATTCGCAAGGTAGTTAAACATATATATTGCTCTCTATGTGGAATGATGAAATACTTACTGTTGAAGCATTCTTCCTTAAGGGGAGCATACTTTCTGCATTGATCTTTGCTGCTACGATCATAATGAAATATTCTCTTCCTATGACTTTTTCCACTTGGCAGATTATAGCAAAACGTTTATTGGAATCAAAACAGAAGATACCCCATTTATATTTACAATCAGGTTGGTGATTCACAACCTTCGTTTTGTTCTTGTGTATTTTATTTGCTGTTTAAGAATTTGCTTGTGCGTTGCAGATGTTGTATTGGATCCTCTTCTTGCATTTAGAAAAGAACTTCAAGGTTTGTAGACTACTTCTTATCACACATCCTGGTAGCTATTAACAACTTGAGGCTCAGAGTGAACTGTGCTTTCATGATCTACAGAAAACCATGGTGTTAAAGTGTCTGTCAATGACATAGTTATCAAAGCAGTGGCAGTCACACTGAGGAATGTAAGACAAGCTAATGGTGAGAAATTATTTTCTACTCGTAAATGAATCAATTACACAGAACTTAACCTTGGTTTGTTCCCATCCCTAATTATGAGGTAGATTAAAACCATAGTTCGTCTTCTTTAAGGAACTTCAGCTCCCATGTTGGATTTTACTTGCAATGCCTTTTGCCTCCTTTAATTTTTTAATTAGTGAAGATGTTTTGAGATTGTGATACAGTAATATTCAATATGCCTGATAATGCATTTTAGACTCGGTTTGAGTCTTTACGAGTAAGATATCGTTCAGTTTGAGTTTGATTAATGATTTGTGGATGGTAATCATTTGGTTAAAGTTCTCTTTCCCAATGTCTGACAGCATTCTGGGATGCTGAGAAAGGAGATATTGTTATGTGTGACGATGTTGACATATCAATTGCAGTTGCAACTGAGAAGGTACACTTGTGTGTTAAATTTTCTGATTTATGTCAATAGTTTATCCTTAATCATCTTGGCATCTGTTTCAGGGCTTAATGACTCCAATTATCAGGAATGCAGACCAGAAATCTATTTCTGCTATTTCCTTAGAGGTAATTTTATTCACTCTGATGTTTGACCAATATGGCAGGCTGTAGAGGCTCACTTGTTTGATCAGTTCTTACCGTATTTCATGTGCTGCTTATCAATAGTTATATTCTTTTGATTTTTGGTGCAGGTTAAGGAGCTGGCACAAAAGGCTCGATCTGGGAAGCTCGCTCCTCATGAGTTTCAAGGAGGGACATTCAGGTATTCAACATTTGAAGTTATTAAGCATCGTCTGGAATTATCAATTATGTGAAACTTTTCCTACTTAAGAAGAAAACCATACTTTATTGTTTTCCAGCATTTCAAATCTAGGAATGTATCCTGTGGACCATTTCTGCGCAATAATTAACCCCCCTCAGGTAATAATAGTTTTTTCAATGCTCCCTGAATTACAGATTGAAGGTTAAGTTTTGCTGTTTGGAATTTGTATGGTAGAAAGATTTAGTTTAGTCACTATAGAGATGCAGATGTGTTTTTGGATAATAAACTCCAGGACTGTTAATTGTCTTGCAGGCTGGAATTCTAGCAGTTGGTAGAGGAAATAAAGTGGTTGAGCCGGTTATGGGAATAGACGGTGAGATAGTAACAACCATTTGGATATTCAACGTTGGTACACCATTCTGATCAGTGTATGACAAGTTGTTGTTATTGTTTCAGGAATTGAGAAGCCTTCGGTAGTAACGAAGATGAATGTAACGCTATCCGCTGATCATCGGATCTTTGATGGACAAGTGGGAGGTAATGCAACATTCAGTAGTTCCTACTTCCTACTGCTATCATTCCACTGTGTTTTGTCTTTGTTACTCATTGCTTTTCTGAAATCGGTTTCATTTCAGCTTCGTTTATGTCTGAATTGCGTTCTAACTTTGAGGATGTTCGAAGACTTCTTCTGTGAGAAGATACAACTGTTTATCAAATGAGTCTTGGATTCCTACATAATAAACCTTGGACTTTGGAACCCACGTGCACATCCAGAACCAGAACTGCTGGTATACAGGATAAGCTTTGAGTACATGTTTCATTTTTTTCTTTTCTATTTGGTTTTTACTACCAAAAATTTGTTTTTGGTTTACAATTCTTCCTACGGAGGTATTTTTGTTAATCCAGTCTCCTGAAAAATAAATAACTTCAGCTGTCGATAACAAAACAGGTAAAATGATAAAAGTCCTTTTACCTCTCATATCATTATCATCAGTTCAAAAGTTGAGCATAAATTTTATTTTTAAAATATTCTTTTGGACCATTGTAATTTTTCTAATATTGAAATATCAGTCAAGTCTTTAAATCAACAGATCACTAACTTTAATTATACCCAAAATCTAGGATTTAAATTCCAAATTCTATATTACATGTAGCCTAATGTGAGGTTAATAGATGAAACATCCCGACAAATAAGAATTTTCAGAGAGTTTATAGATTGAATCTCCCGTAATGTGTGTTGCAAAGAGTTTAGGATGTCAAAAAAAATTTTAAAACATGAAGCACAGATGTATATATTGGGACACGAAAAGAAAAGAGTATAAATGGGTTGCTAAAATTGTAATTTTCAAAAACTTCGGCCGGAGAAGAATGAAATGAGCGGCTTCCCGGTTTCAAAATCGGAGCAGAGTCATCACCGTCTCTTCGATTTGGCAAAGACGGCCATAATTAACATCTTCGCACATCCTTATACAACTGTAACCAACAGTCCCTCTTCCTCTCAGTTCCATTTCCTTTCCAAAGTCTCAACCTTTTATGTCTATCTCTGCTTGTGTTTTTTTTTTAGGTTTGCGAGTTGTACTGTGGCGAAGCTCATGACACCGACAAGTGGGAAGCTGCTCCAATTGGTCACTACATCGGAATTGGTATTACCATCTTATATATTCAGTGTTATATACTTTAATTTACCCATTAGAGAAGAGTGATGAGTTTGCTGTTTCTTTCTTTTTGGGGAAAATAGATACATCGTCTTCTGGGATTTCTTCTGTACGAGAAGCTTGGGAGAGTCAGCGGAAGAACTACGATGTGGAATTCTTTGAAGCTGATCCTTCCAAGGCTAGGCCTGCTTTGTTTTTTTTTGTTCTTTTTTTTCCATATCTATCCGCTAAATCTATAAGTAATCTGGAGCTCAATTTTTAGTTTTTGCTTCATTGGTGTTACAGGACGATCTTGGAATCCAGCTACAGACGAAATTGGGACAAGCTGATTTAGTTTCCTGTTGGCGCCATTTGCAGGTTTGAGATTTTGTCGTTTGTTTTTTCTGTGCCTATGGAATGTAGCATTGCAAGGATGAGACTGTCTTAAAATCTTTAGTGAATCTTCTTTTCTCTAGGTATGCTTTGAAACTGAGGAGAGTGCGAGAAGACTCTTAACTAATGTAGCATGTTTACTGAAACCAGGGGGTTATTTTTTCGGTATTACTCCTGACTCCTCCACGATATGGTAATGAGGTTTTCCTAAATATTGTGTCTTAATGTGAATGCTTGTTGTACTCTTTTCCTTTTCCTTGGTATTCTCTCTTTTCCAAATGAATCTTGTGCCATTTTGTCCATCAAGTTCAACATTTGACTGCCTATATATTTTGTTCAGTTGGACTCCGCTCCTTAACATTCTGGTCAAACAGGGCAAAGTACCAGAAAAATGTCGAAGCATACCACAACAGGAGCGGTACGAAGCCTAATGTCTTTCCCAACTATATTCGGTCTGAAACTTATATGATCACTTTCGAATTGGAGGAAGAAAAGTGAGCATTTCTTTTTCTGAGAAATTTTCATTTTGCCATATAATTCCTTTTCTGAACTTGGACTTTTTGCCTTCTTCTCAGATTTCCGCTGTTTGGAAAGAGGTATCAACTGAAATTTTCTGGTGACAATGCTTCTGAAGACCATTGCTTGGTTCACTTCCCAAGCTTAATCAGGTGGGTTCTCTTGCACTATGATATCACCTATATGTTCAGCAAAGCATATCACTCTTTGGATGATATGACATTACTACATCAATAATGTGCACTTATTTACCTTGGGGATCCCATATATTGTTAAATCTTACAGTTACATAATTAGATCTTTATTGTAATCCCACTCTCGACATTGCTTGTAGTCGAGCTACAAATGATGTTTGTCAGATCTGTACATATCATTCGATTCACTCTTCTATTTTTTATTCAGGTTAGCAAGGGAGGCTGGCCTGGAGTATGTTGAGATTCAAAGTTTAACAGATTTTTATGATGATAACAGGTTAGAAAGGCTTACAATGCTTACAGATTCTCGATCTCATATCTTGAGGTTTTGTATATTATTGTGGCTTCTTTCTTAGGTTGTAGTACATTGCTGATTCTGTTCAACACTTATTGTTAGAGCCCAAATTGGAAGCTTGCTGATGAATGCTGGCCCGAACTTAGTTGACCCTAGGGGAAAACTTCTTCCACGAGCATTAGATTTGTTAGGTAACCTTGTCTTCATCTTATGCCATCTTATCTTATCTAGTTCCCGTTATCGATACTTTCTTAGTCACTTATTTATCCTTATTCTGAACAGGGCTCTATGCAACATTCATATTTCAGAAACCTGACCCAGATCTTGAACCTCCTCTAACGACCCCTATACCTTTTGAAGTATCCAATAATCATGATGAGGCAAGTTTTCCATTGCATAATTCATTCTATACCAACAATAAAATCTATGTAACTCTGCAGTTGCTTCAATATCCAGACTCCAGCCCCCTGTTCGGATTATATTATTGTTGGTCCATCTTTAAATCAATTTTCACGATTTTGCAGAAAGAGTTGCCTGTAAACACTGACACAAGTGCGTCTGCAGAAGATTCATCACAAGGACTAGGGAAGATTAGTGAACAGAAAGGAATACTGGGACCAGGTCCTGCTGATTTACGTTTCACTGAAGCAATTTGATATTTCGTTTTCTTTAGGAAGATGAACTAATGCTTCGCTCATGTAACGTTAAGTAGTATTTCAATAACACAGATAAGCTCAAACACGTGTGTCTAGTTATGCTACAATATAAAATCAGAATTTAAGAAAAAGATGTATTCAGTTTTCCAAATGATTTTTCATCGATATTCAACAACACTTGCACATTGATAGATTTCATTTCTTGCTCCATGATCTGAACACGAAATGAGCAACAAATATAACTCTTGCACAAGATCACAGCTGGATTCTAGTATTTTAGTAACAAGAACTGACCACTCATCTTCAGAGAAAAAGGATCCATCGTGGCACAATTAACTTCAATCAGAATCAGAGTCATGCCTCCTCCTTTTGTCCTTCTTCTCTTTCTTGTGCTTCTTTCTCTCATCTGAGTCACGAGTGCGCCGCTTCTCATGTCTTTCGCGTTTTTCACGCCTATCATGTCTCTCTTCCTTATCTCTCTTTGCAGGTTTCCTTTCTTCATGCCTATCTTTATTCTGGTCCTTCTCAACATCATCTGGTCCATCTTCAACAGTTTTGACACCTAATGTTTCTGCTGGCAAACATGCTGGCTCTGCGTCTTCTTTCTGAGAGGATGCAAGAGTGCTGGGATCTTCCCAAGGTCGTGGTGCTCTGTACAAGGTTGCACAAAGAAACGTGAGAAGAAGGACGAAAGTAGACTAACAAGTACCAATGAAGCATGAATCACCAAAAACATTAACAGACTATAAGGAGTGGAGATCAGTCAGTCACACAGACAAAAAACAAAGAGACTTACTTTGCATAACCAAGGCCGTGAACCCACACTGCATCAGCATTCCCTGCACCCAAGTCCTCTGCTGTAGAACCCCTCTTCACAAGTTCCGTAAACTCTTGCTTGTCAAGGCGATTACCTTGTGGTCTTGAAGAGGACTTTGGTGCCAAGCCAAGAGCCTCCCTCATGGCCTGTTCCTCTTGTTCCTTAACTCTCTGGATCTCCTCTTTCATAGCATCCGTATCCGAACCCTTTCCTTTTTTGTCCCTAGCATACCAGTGAAGATCTTTACCTGTTCAATTGTTGTACATGGAGAATGAATGTCAATCAAATTCTCTAAAATTCACTTGATCTACAGAATTCTAATAGCAAGAAAGATAGTAAAAACTAAAAACATCATAAAATATATGCAGATTCCTCACAGGAAAAAGGCGAAGAGAGATTATCAAAGGAGTAACTTAAGTAAAACAACCATTATCTGCCGAAAACTACAATGAGATGGAACAGAGCAAGGAAACACAAAGGAGAATCAAGTATACTGTCAAGATGACTACTTCGTTTACAAATTAGAACCACAGTTTCATAAAAAAGAGTACCTTTTTGCCATCTTCCAACAGGGGCTTTGATACTGTGACCCAAATAATTCTCCCTGTATTTATCAGCCTTCACTTCATCCCAACTGAATTCTGCACATTTAAATACAAATTCAATTAGTTATGCAATCATCATCATGCATAAATCATTATAAGCAGCTCATGTTCTACATCTTTATTTAAAACCAAAATACCAAAATACCAAAATACAATAATGAGGAGACTAAACGATTGACTACAACAAAGCAAAAGCTTCTTATGAAAATTTCCAGCTTCTCCCACAAATGCTTATACCTAATCCACACCTTCCAACACTAAATTGTTCATTAAAGAACCCCAAAATCAAAATCACAAGAAAGAGAAACAAAGAAGTAGTGTTGAATTACACAGAGGAACCCCTAAAAGTTGAAAACTTGTATATCAGATCTTATAATTAGAAGCAAAATCCGAAACGAATACAATAAAACTTACGATCTCGACCACCACGAACACCACCCCTCGTCGGATGATACATCGAAATCGCACAAAGTTACAAACTTGATTTGCCCTCCCGAAACTAATAAGCCTGAACTTTTGATGTTTACGAATACCTCAGATTGGTTCGGATTAAACAACTCCGGAGAAAAAACTTCGAAAAAAAAAATGGAGACGGTGATTTTTAAAAAAAACAATGATGGGCCAAGATCAGGCTTTAAGGCTAAAAGCCCATTAGGGGTTAATAGAGACAAAACTTGAAAAGACAACACGTGCGACACGTGTCATATACAAAGGAGGAGAAGTGGAGAGAAGTGACCACCAGACAATTGTATCCAAAAGCCTAATCCACCGATTCCAAACCCTAAACGGTGAAACAAGAAACAATGGCTGAAGCTCAAGAGCGTTCCCATGGCTCCGATTCATCTCCCCTAAAGTTACCTCCTTTCATCTCCAACTTGTTCCCTTTTCTCAAACCTAAGCCTCCTGTTACTACTACCGATGCAAATGGTGGTTCTAAGGCAGTCTCCGGAGAGAAGGAACCTCAGAACTCGGTTGTCTCTTTCCCTTACAATCCACCCAAAAGCGCAGCAGAGCCCCTGAAGGTTGAGGTTGAGCCCAGCTCCGGCAGGACTTCCAACTCCGTCATCCTTTGGCAGGTGATTTTGATGAGATGTGTATTGTCAGGGATTTCTTTGATGAAAATCATGGAATTGTGATTTGAATTTGGCTTTTTATTTATAACTGAGTTTGGTGAGAGGTGCTTTATTATGTTATTTATGAGGGGAACAATGTGAAAGGGTAGGGACCATGGCTGATTCAAGGCAGATGTTTCTAATTATGACTCTGGGTGTGACTCAGATTAACGCGTCCTGTTACTTGAAACTATTCTGGCTTTTTCTTTACTAATAGGGAAATATTTGAGTTGATATCTTGATTTGCAAAAGTGGCTCTGCAGTTTTCTATGTTCCGTTGGTTTTAATCAGTTGTAGTCTGCTGCATTGATTGTTAAAAATGGTTACAGTTTTTGTTGTGCTCCTTAAATTCTGCTTATTGCATGTGTTAGAACGCTTTAGATGACCTTTAACGATTAGTTGGATGACGCCTTATTTGTGTGGGTTATTGGAGATTGGAGTAGCATGCTATTTGGTATGTGCTCCTTTTCAATTGCTTTCCTAACTATTCAACAGTGTGATCAGTATTCACATTGGATTGCAAGTTTGGTATCAATCATAGCTGTCATTTGATAGCATGATTTGATGCCTGCGCCTCAAGATGTTTATATGTTCTGATATCCTGCAAAAAATTGAATTCTTTCATGGTTGTTTCATCAGTGGATATTCTCTAAACTATTTCAGGTATATGCACTTGGAGGGTTTCTTGTCCTCAAGTGGGCCTGGGCGAGATGGAATGAGAGGAACGAACGAAGTGACAAGAAGGAATCGACGGGTGATGAGGATCAACCTTCTCAACGGGAAGATGATGATGATCAATCTTCTGATGAGCATGAAGACTAGTCATATTTCATGAACACGATGAAAATCCCATGTTGGTTCTGTATAGCAAAAATACACCGAAAACTTAAGGGTGAAGATTTCTTATTTTCCATTGTACGTACTTTCGAGTCTTGAATTTCATCTCCTTCTGTGAGGAATATAATTCTCTTACGCTCTCAAAGAAAAAAAAAAGAAAAAAGGTTTATGTTCACTTTTCTTAACAAATCTCTTTCTCTTGTGTTGTGTTCTATTGATGTGGCTGTGCAGTATAATTGTTAGCGACTTCTAACAGATCATCATCTGTTACCCACATTCGCTTGTCTTTTCAAATAAGTAACATAAATTTATTCAATAAACGCTCAAACTTAATCAATACATAACAACGGCGAAGATCCTATGGTTTACAAAGTTATGCATAACAACGCACAAACGGGTCATACATAACAACGGCCAAGGTCCTATGGATACAAAGTTATCAATCACATACACAAGTTTTGCATATTCTTTACAATGTTTAGACTATGTTTCCGCCTAAGTCATACAAACAGTTTAATACAAGAACACTCTACAAAGACCAACAATGGTATGCAGGTTTGATCACATGCAAGCATCCAGCAGAATCATACTCGCCTATATAAGCCATCATCTGAACCACCGGTAGGAGGTCGCCCAATGGGGCGTGTGTAATAAGGAGTTGAATACAATTCTCTACTACTTAGAACTGAATCGGGATACAAGCTTTGATTAGGAATCACGGGAGTATATGTACTTGCTCGTTTATCCAAGTTTAGGCTAGTTGAGGATACTTGGTTCCCTTCAAAACTAGATGTTCCACCAGAGGTTGCACTGCTTGAAACTCTTGGTGTACCTTTATAAAGTCTGAATCCTGGAACATCAACTATCGGTGGATCATCTGCTCTGAAGCTGGACCACAGTTTTGGTCCACCGATGTATGGGGTGGTCAAAAGTCGGTCATCTGCTGAAAAAGGTGGACGGGTCTCTAATTGGCTTTGGAAACCCCCATTTAGGAGATTTCTTGTGGATGTTTTGGTGAAAAGCTGATCTCCAGGTACTAGGGCGATGTCTCGCTCAGGAATATGCATAACAATAGCTTTCTGAGAACTCAAAGCTAGAGAATTGTTCCTGTTTGAAGCATCAGATGAAAAATCAGTGGGTACACGGAAAAGTCCAGCACAGGCAACAGGAAACTCTACCATGGACCCAACACTGGAAGCAGGGAGAGATGGTCTAGTACTAAAAGCTGGTTCTATCGGCAGTGAGTTTGTGTTCATATATGAACCTGGTGTTGAAGTATACGAGCTTTCAGAGAGACAATCAGGTTTTCTGATATGTAGACTATTCACTTTCTCTTGCAGAGACAACTTAGCTTGCTTTAGCGCGGTGAGTACAGTTTCACAAGTATCAGCCTTCTCCTCTTTCAGTGGAACTAAAGGATGCTCTACTCTCTGGGTGGTAGTGGTAGTACTGTAAAAAGAACCAGCTTTCGAGTTTGGTTGTGTTACAGGTGGTGACTGAATAGTTGATGAAGCGTGCTCACTGATACCTCTACATCTCTGTGAATGGGAATCCTCACTCTTAGGACTCTCAGGAATATGTTTTCCTTTGTCTCCAGAAGGAGAAGCATCTTGTTCCAGAGATCTGGAACCGCAACTTTTGCAACAATTATCAGGTGATGTTACTGAATTATCAGGCAAACCATGCAACAAAGTTTCAGACGATTCGCTAAAGTCAACTTCATTGGCTATAGACCTTGTATCACGGAGTGCAGGGACTACCATGGAACCTTGAAGCTGAGCTTGGGCCTTTTCCCCGTTACTTTCATCTGTCACATCTGAATGGTTTCCTACATCACATAAGTCCTGCAAGATTGGACAAGAAATATTGATCAGGATTTCTAATGTATCTCATCGAAATTTTTGATCTGTTTGCTAACTTTAAATGATGTATATATGAGCGGAGGCTAGATTCAATTGGACCTTTTTCATATTTTTGAACAAAAGATCATGTCTTCAGGGATGACAAAAAAAAAAAGATAAAAAAAAAGATAATGTCTTCAGGAAGAAGATGCTTATATGAGAGAGTAAATACAATGAAGAAAAAAAAACAAAAAATTCCATAACTTTTTAACACATTGGAAATATGAAAGTTCAATCAATGTAGTCTAAAGCATTTTTGTGATGGATGCTAAAACGAGTGACTCAAATGCACAATTACCAACCTCACATAACATAACTCTGGAATTCCCTATTAAACCTTTTGAAGTTTGATTTCATATAAGCTTAAAAATACCATTATCACAACTGATGCCAAGTTCACATATAAGATACCCAACAATTTTAAGAGGTCAAAACCTGAGACATAGGGCATACCAGGGCAGATGATTTATTATTCTCTCTCAACTTTGTCTCCCATTCCCTTTGAGTCTCCCATTCCCTTTGAGTCTCTTCCATACCTTCAAAAGACCCAATAACCTGGGCACGGTTTTCTAACGCTCTCTCCAAGTTGATGTCCATACTGTGATCCTTCTCTAAACCGTTTGAATTTGACAACTTGTTCAAACTTTCGTCTCCCTTCACAGCAGTAACATCAACCACTGTTTTGGATGCTTCTTCACCCGTTTGAGGAAGAACTTCAGTGTGAACTCCGTTTTCTTGAAAATCAACTGGATTTCCATCTCTCTTGCAATCTTCAGATACAATTCTGAAAATGTTCAAAAATGTTGTATTCAATACACAACATATGTAAGCAAGTTTTAGAATAGCTTTACTAATAGGTTCATCAGGCTGATTTATCATGTATATAGCAGGACGAGATAGAAAAGCTTCAATCTCAAATTTCTAAGCACGTAGCTTTGGGAAATGCTCGCACAATATGTTTTCTGATTCGCAAGCACACAGTGACTCATCACTGCACAGCTAAAGATAACAAAACAGACCTTGATTCACTACGCCTTATTTGCCGACAAGATCTTCCTTGGCGGTGTCTTGGTGACGAAAAATAAGCAGACTCGAAACCTCTATGATGTCTCCTATTCCGGTTTTCCTTGATCTTGTCAGAAGAACACAGTTCCCTCCTGCGGCCTTTCCAGGATAAAGTTTTGCCAAAAACTAGAAAAGAAATAAACCTCCAAAACTGAGGGTTGCTCGATGTAATAATAAACCATCAGATCCAATATACTTCAGAAACTTAGCTCCACTCAAATAGAACTCTTACCTGAATTTGTCTGAGAGTGGCATTCATGATCAGAGCTGGAATCATAATCATCAGAGACATCAGTAAATCCATTTTCTTCCAGGATGGCAAGAACATCAGCAGTTGCCTGTTCAGCCTTCTTTCTCTGTAAAGATACAATCTTAAGCTGTTCCTCTAGCTCAGCTACCTAAAGATTAATACAAGACATAAGCTAATAAAACAAAACACTTCACTGGAAAACACAAAGTAGCATATGATGATAAGAAAAAGGAACAAACTTTATCAGCTAGTCCATCAAGCTTAGCTCTAGCACTCTTGGAAATAGCTCTCTCAGCAAGTAAACGTGCACGAAGAAATTCGATGGTCATGGAAGTAGAATCCTGTGCGTCTGAATCAATAGACCTAAACAATGCACCAAAACCAAGATGAGCTATCATCATCTCCTAGTAACAGATCAAACCAGCTTCCAACTGTGATTTCGATTGTAAATGAAGTCCAAACGAAGATGATTGATTTGGAAATGGGAAAAGAAAAAAACAGACAGAAGTATACCGATGATGATCCGAGTTGTCTTGATGATGCGCCATCTCACGACCACCAAGAAGACACAAAAGAAAGATCTGCGAGCTTATAAGAAAGTTCTGGAAAAATTTAATGAAACTGATGTGAAAGAGAAGAGAGCCTGCGGTGGGAAGGCGTCTCTCTCTCTCTTCTCTCTTTAGCTTAATAAATCAACTAACACAAGTCAATGAAGATAGGTTTCTTAATTTTTTAATTATAATAATTATCTCTCTTCTGATTGGTTCTATTTATTTACTAATATTAATTTATTACTTTCGTATAGTAGACAAAGTCATGGGATTAGATTGAGAGAAGAAAAAAATAAGAGAGTAAAAAATCATTTTCTTTATAAACTTTTGGGCCATATTTACAATTATTATATTTTAAATTAATAATAAATAAAAAAAGAAGAGCGGACGCCAAAAAGAAAATGAAATAGAGTTTAATAGGCATCTTTAGGTTACAGGGATAATTTTTTTCTCTTTCCTGCTTCTTCTCTCTTCTCTCTATCTCCTCTCTCTCTCTCTCTCTCTCTCCCATTCTCAATTGTATTCTCTTTTGGTTTATTTGGGGAGCTAAAAAAAATACAGAGAGAAATCGCCATATAAATCCACTTTCTTCTTCAACCCGAAATTAAAGGAAACCTCTTTTCTCTTTTTTTAGCTTTTTCTTCACCGGTGAAATCTCCCTTCTCTCTCTCTCTCTCACTAGTGTTGTTGTTGTTGTTGTTGTTTTTACAAACAGCTCCGGGCTCTCTTAACAGGTTCCCCTCCGCCTTGGTTTGATTCTGTTTCTGCCCTTTTTGGGTTTACTTGGATATCAACCTTCAGATTGACGGAACCCTACTTCTCCTTGTTTTGATTTTCGTTTCAGAAGCGGCGAAGCCTCCATTGATTTGGTTTTCCCGGCAGCTCTCTTCTTTTTGATTCCGGAGGAGGCCTTATCTCGTTTTTGTGTTTTTTTTTGGGTTTTCTACGGTCGCAAGGGACGGGACTCTGGAGTTGGGTTCAAGGGTTACTCTTATGCGATTCTTCTGGATAACTTGATGCCGCAGGATCACGCATCGTGGGATCGGAAAGAGCTCTTGAGGCAGAGGAAACACGACAGGCCTGAGCAATCTTTTGATTCGCCTTTTAGATGGAGGGATTCGCCTACTACTCCTTCTTCTCACCATGTCCCCAGGGAGTTTTCACGGTGGGGAGGATCTGGAGACTTCCGCAGGCCTTCTTGTAAGACCCCTACCCTACCCTCTCTTTCTTTTTCTTCTCTCTAATTAGGGCTTTGAATCCGCCGGCTCCGTTTTTGGTTGAGTCTATTTCTATGGATTCCTTAGATATTTACTTTCCTATTTTTATTTTTTAATAACCCTTCGAGTTATGTTTTTCTGGGTTTTGATTTAGAGGCAAATCCTTGTTCCCTAGATTGAGGTCCTACTGTTTCATGATAGTTTAGGGTTTTTTTGGAGCATTATCACAGCTCTGAGGATTGACAGGAAGTGAGTTGATGAGGTTGCTCTTGAAAGGAGCAATTTTCAATACTCAGGTAGATATAGTTTGATAGCGAGAGGACTTTGTAGCTTCAATTTTGTGTTTGTGTTTTGTTCAATGAATCTTTAAAGAGCCTAACATCGGGACTGTTGTTAGTTTTAGTTTTACATGTTATAGATTTGGATGAAGATAGGTCATGCTCTTGCGGTTTTTTAAGTATATGATGTTTTCTATTAGTTTTGAAACCCCTGTGTTAGCTTAGTTGCATTTTTTTTCTCCTAAATTTGATTTCTTGTAACCATGATCCTGAGTTTTAACTGCCTTTTAGAGAATCTTATGCTACATGTTTTGCCAGCAGTAAAAGGACAAAATTTGTGGAGAGATGCCTTTTTTTTTTTTTGCAAGTTATGTATTTGGATGTACATAGGTCTTGCCTTAGTTTGTGTTTCTCATATTCCTTTTTTGTCATATTTTTCCTGAAGGTCACGGTAAGCAGGGTGGACGGCACCAGTTTGTGGAGGAGGGTAGTCATGGATACACATCTTCTCGATCCAGTGCCCGGATTTTTGAAAACGACTACTATAGGCCATCTGCATCACGTGGAGACTGGAGATATACCAGGAACTGTAGGGATGATAGAGCTTCTGTAAGCCAGAAGGAATGGAAATGCAATACATGGGATATGAGCAACGGATCTTCCAGAAGTTTTGAGAGGCCATTTGGAATTAGAAATGGCCGAAGATCAGTTGATGAAAGACCCCTACATGCTTCTGATACTCATACTACCATGGTGAACTCTTTGGATCCAACCAACTCCGCTCATCAGCCAGACACTGAGATCTGTACCCCAGTACGGTCACTCAAATTTAAAAATGAGCAGAAATTTTCAGATCAAAGGCTATCACTTCCTTCAGATCCTCATTCTGACTGTGTTAGATTGTTTGAACGACCTTCTTCGGAGAACAATTATGGCAATAAGATTTGTTCTCCAGCAAAGCAATGCAATGATTTGATGTATGGTCGAAGAATAGCAAATGATAATTCATTAGATCCTCCAATCCTCAATGCAGATCTGGAGGGGACTTGGGAACAGCTTCACATGAAAGACCCACAAGAAGATAATAAGTTACATGGTATCACTGATTTAGATGATGCCAGGAAATGTGCAAAGGAGAGTTCTCTGGGAGCAATTGGGAAACTTCCATTGTGGAACAGTTCTGGGAGTTTTGCATCTCAGAGTTCAGGTTTTAGTCATTCAAGTAGCTTAAAAAGCGTAGGGGCTGTTGATTCCACCGATCGGAAAACTGAGGTTCTTCCTAAAATTGCTACTGTGGCTCAGTCTTCTTCAGGTGATGCTACCCCCTGTGCCACAACTACTCATCTGTTTGAGGAGATGAGTTCTAGAAAGAAACAACGTCTTGGGTGGGGTGAGGGACTGGCGAAATATGAGAAAAAGAAAGTTGATGTTAACACAAATGAAGATGGAACGACGTTGTTGGAAAACGGTTTGGATGAACAGCATTCTTTGAACAAGAATATTGCTGATAAAAGTCCTACAGCAGCCATTCTTCCAGATTATGGTTCCCCTACCACTCCATCCTCTGTAGCTTGCAGTTCATCACCAGGTATACATTTTGTTAATATGTCCCTCTGTGTGCTATTCTATGTTTTATTTGGAGTTACCTGCATTATAATCCTATTAGTTGAAGTTCTTCCATTATGTATCTGCTATTGTAAAACTGCTTTCCCTCTCTCTTTCTACCATGTGTTCCACTTATATTTTTTATACTCCTTATATTCTGTAGGGAACAATGTAACTCATATTTTTGTTGTGTGTGTCTGCAGGGTTTGCAGATAAATCATCTGCGAAGGCTGCTATAGCTGCTAGTGATGTCAGCAACATGTGCCGTTCACCCAGTCCCGTTTCTAGTATTCATCTTGAACGATTTCCAGTCAATATAGATGAGCTCGATAACATCTCTATGGAGCGTTTCGGCTGTTTGCTCAATGAATTGCTTTGTACTGATGAGCCTGGTACAGGGGATTCCAGTTCTGTCCAATTGACATCGATGAACAGATTACTTGCCTGGAAAAGTGAAATTTTGAAAGCTGTGGAAATGACTGAATCGGAAATTGATCTCCTTGAAAACAAACATAGGACGCTAAAGCTTGAAGGTGGAAGACACTGCCATGTTGGATCCAGTTCATACTTTTGTGAGGGTGATGCAGATGTGCCCAAGGAGCAGGAAGCTTCTTGTATTTTGGGTCCTAAGGCAGCAGCTACCCCTGTAGCCGAAGCACTGGTGAGATCCCCTGTTCATCAGTCAAGTTTAGCCAAGGTTTCTGTGGATGTTTGTGAAGATAATACTCAAGAAGTTAAGTCTCTGTCCCAGTCTTTTGCCACTGTCGAAAGCAATGAAGATATACTGCCCAAACTGTCTATGAAGGCTGTTACTTCTTCCAAAGAGATTAGCACACCTGCTTTTGTCAATCAGGAAACTGTGGAGCTCTCTTTTGCTGATGATAGCATGGCCTCCAATGAAGACCTCCTCTGTGCTAAGTTATTATCTTCCAATAAGAAATATGCCTGTGAATCATCTGGAGTATTCAATGAATTACTTCCAAGAGACTGTTCGTTTGATGAGTCAAGATATTTTGGCATATGTCAAATGCAGTTCGATTCTCATGTCAAAGAAAAACTTGCAGATAGGGTAGAGCTTTTGCGAGCTAGGGAGAAAATTTTGCTCCTTCAGTTTAAAGCGTTTCAGCTCTCATGGAAGAAAGATTTGGATCAGCTAGCTTTGACAAAGTACCAATCAAAGTCCAGCAGAAAATCAGACCTCTATCCGAATGCAAAGAATGGAGGGTATCTGAAGCTTCCCCAACCTGTACGCCTGAGGTTCTCTTCTTCAGGTAAAGTTCTCAAAACTTTTTTTTTCTCTCTTCTTTTAATTCTGGTATTTTAAGCTTTTTGTGGGATAAAATTTGGTTTTTATAATGTCATAGTAAGGTGTCAGTCTTAGTATGTCCTTTAGAACATTTAACTTTGTGCTTTTTTTTTTTCTTTTTTTTGAGGTGAGTATTGACTTAGTTTTAAGGTCCTAAAATGTGTGATTTTCTAAGAAAGCATCTAGAACTCTTGAGAACTATTTGATACAGTCGATTGAACCAGGCTGCAATATGTTCTCTGGGTTCTAGAGTGGAAATAATTCTTTATTTGCAATCTAAGTTTGCTAATGTGTTTGATGGATAATGATAATACTGTATTAATTTAGTTTAGACATTGGCTTTTATTCTAATATTATCTCCAGTGTAATATCATTTTAAGATCTCGCTTGTATAACTAGGAGGTGTAGTCAAGCAGATGCTTATTTATTTATTTATTTATCAGCTGCCTTTTGAGGCAGTTAGAAAGTATCTCGATACATAGGAGATGATTGCCGCATAAAATTTATTCATCGAATTTTGAAGTTAATAATTGTTTTACTCTACATTTGCAGCTCCAAGAAGGGATAGTGTAGTCCCCACAACAGAGCTTGTAAGTTATATGGAAAAGCTACTTCTGGGTACCAATCTAAAGCCTTACAGAGATATTTTGAGAATGCCTGCTATGATGTTGGATGAGAGAGAGAGGGTGATGTCGAGGTTTATCTCTAGCAATGGACTTGTTGAAGATCCATGTGATGTTGAGAAGGAAAGAACAATGATTAATCCTTGGACATCAGAGGAGAAAGAGATTTTTCTGAGTATGCTGGCAATTCATGGGAAGGATTTCAAGAAGATTGCTTCATATCTTACCGAAAAGACAACTGCGGATTGTATTGATTACTACTACAAAAATCACAAGTCTGATTGTTTTGGGAAAATAAAGAAGCAGCGTGCTTATGGTAAGGAAGGGAAGCACACCTACATGTTGGCGCCACGAAAAAAGTGGAAACGTGAGATGGGGGCTGCCTCTCTTGATATTTTAGGGGCTGTCTCCATTATAGCAGCAAACGCGGGGAAGGTTGCGTCAACCAGGCAGATCTCTTCCAAAAGGATCACACTTCGAGGTTGCAGTAGTTCTAATTCATTGCAGCATGATGGAAATAACTCTGAAGGGTGCTCCTACAGTTTTGATTTCCCTCGTAAGAGAACTGTTGGTGCAGATGTTTTAGCTGTTGGTCCTTTGTCATCAGAGCAAATAAATTCTTGTTTAAGGACTTCCGTGAGCTCTAGAGAGAGGTGTATGGATCATCTGAAGTTTAATCCTGTCGTTAAGAAACCTCGGATATCTCATACTCTACATAATGAGAACAGCAATGAAGAAGATGACTCATGCTCGGAAGAAAGCTGTGGGGAAACGGGTCCTATTCATTGGACAGATGATGAGAGATCTGCCTTTATACAGGGGTTTTCGTTGTTTGGCAAGAATTTTGCTTCAATATCGAGGTATGTCGGAACAAGGTCTCCTGATCAGTGTAGGGTTTTCTTTAGCAAAGTTCGGAAATGTCTTGGGTTGGAATTTATACAGTCTGGATCTGGAAATTTAAGCACATCTGTTAGTGTTGACAATGGCAATGAAGGTGGTGGAAGCGATTTGGAAGATCCTTGCCCTATGGAGAGTAACTCTGGTATATGCAATAATGGAGTTTGTGCCAAGATGGACATAAATTCTCCTACGTCACCTTTTAATATGAATCAGGACGGTGCTAATCATTCCGGATCTGCAAATGTGAAAGCCGACCTTAGTAGATCAGAACAAGAAAATGGGCTGACATATATACATTTGAAAGATGGTAGGAATCTCGTGAGCAATGCATATATCAAAGGTGATTTACCGGGTCTAGTTTCAGAATCTTGCAGAGATTTGGTAGACATTAATACTGTTGAGAACCAATCCCAGGCTGCCGGGAAAAGCAAGAGTAGTGATCTACTGTCAATGGAAATTGATGAGGGTGTTTTAACATCTGTCGCTGTATCTTCTGAGCCCTTATATTGTGGCCTAAGTGTTCTTTCCAATGTTATTGTGGAAACCCCTACCGAAAGCTCACAAATGGGCTCAGGAGATCAAGGTGCTGCTACGATGCTTAAACTTAATTCAAAGAATCAGGATGGTGTGATGCAAGCTGCAAACAGAACCAAAAATCCTGGCCTTGATCCTGAAAGTGCACCTTCAGGTTTCAAGTACCCTGAGTGTCTGCACCATGTTCCAATTGAGGTGTGTACGGAAAACCCTATAGGTGTCAGTGTACCACGAGGAAATCCAAATTGTCATACAGAGGCCAAGTCTGGAAATTCTCTTGTTGGACAAGCTGTTGAAACACATGGCTTGGGTTGGCAATTTTCCAAGGAAAATCTGGAATTGAATGGGAGGCTTCAGGTTATAGGCCATGTAAACCCTGAGCAGAATGGTCAACTAAATTCAATCAATGCAGAATCTTGTCAAATTCCCCAGAGATCAGTCACCCAAGATCCGAGCAGGATAAGTAGGTCAAAATCTGATTTGATTGTGAAAACACAACGTACAGGTGAAGGTTTCTCACTCAACAAGTGTACTAGTTCAGCTCCTAATTCTCTGACAGTATCCCATAAAGAGGGCAGATCTGGTCATATCAGGAGCCATTCGTTTAGTTTGTCTGATACTGAGAGACTCGACAAGAATGGAGATGTGAAGTTGTTTGGTACCGTACTTACTGCTGATGAGAATGGAATAAAACAAAAACACAATCCTGGCGGAAGTGTCAGGTCATCATCAACCTTAAGCAGAGACCATGATACAAGACATCATTACATTAATCAGCAACACCTTCAGAATGTTCCTATTACGAGTTACGGTTTTTGGGATGGCAACAGAATACAAACCGGGCTCACATCTTTGCCAGAGTCGGCCAAGTTGCTTGCAAGTTGCCCTGAAGCATTTTCCACGCATCTTAAGCAGCAAGTTGGTAGTAACAAAGAGATTCGGCGGGATGTTAATGGTGGTGGAATTTTGAGCTTTGGGAAGCATAACGAAGATAGAGCAGAGGCCTCAAGTGCAAAGGATGGAGGTAACATAGGAGGGGTAAATGGTGTAGCAGAGGCAGCCACGTGATTTAAAAGCTTCTTAGGGTCATGATTAGTTTGTTTTGGAGGATTGGCATATTCTTTGTTTGTCCATCCTATCTGTATTATATCTCTTTAACATCTTTTTCTTTTAATTTAGAATGTCAGTTAATATAGGCATTTTTTTTTTTGGTTCAGCTTAAGTTAGGTGCCTGCAGAAAATTCATAGCTGATGGTTGTATTTGTAATATTACTGATAATAACAGAGAGAGCTAAGAGCTAAGAGCAAAGTAGCTCTTAGCTCTCTGTATGTTTTTCAAGAAGGATAACACTTGATGAACAAGGATGTCTAATGTTGTACAGTAAAGAACTAATTCAACTTAACTTGCTGGAGGATAAGCCTTTTTCCTCAGCCTCAGAGCTTGTTTGGAGAATTGGTGGTAGCGGGGCTACAATTTTTACTACCTGCAGAATGGTAAGGACATGAACAATCGGATGGTTTTAAACATAAAAACTGAGATCTGGTAAAAAGCTTGTCCACTTTTGCAAAGATACCAACAGATCCTGACCACTGAGGCTTTAAGTATGATCTACAAGAGTTACCTGATGAGTGTTCAACAGGTTAAGTAGGTCTACTTGATGAGCATGCAGATAATATCCACAATCCCCAGGAACAGGCTGATTTGGCCGTCTGTAACCCCTGCAATGTAATTCAGCCATAGTGCATTTATCATTTCAATACCATTACGACACCAGCCATATCAGATAACAGCATCTTACAGACCAATCTATACTCCATATGAAACTACCTATTAGATTGCATCGTACTACATTGGTCAGCTCGAATATTGCTCATTTTCCAAAGACTGTACATCAAATGGAATATAGAAAATGTATTTAAAGAATATAAGTAGGAAGAAAAGTGATCCAAGTTCATACCCATCTTCGGCAAAGGCAGCATCATCAGCCACAAGATCTGTATCAAAGCACTTTGGTTGTCCGCCTGCAACATACAGAGGGTCACCTGCAATGTCATCAGAGTAAGCTACCAGTTTCTAAGTTTCATGTTTGCTGACATGCACTGAGATCCTACTAACATTATGTGTAGCAAAAGTCATCCTAGACTATGCTATAAGCATCTCATGTCCAAGACTATGCCACAAGCATCTCATATCCTAGACTGCAACTATATGTAATATGGCTTACAATTGTAACTAGTTGAATCATCAAGTGGGAGTAAGGCCTGTTATCTATCAAAGACCACTCTAGCCTTTCAAAGCTACGAATCCAATTTTACTTATTTATTACAATGAAGGACCATAAATCCACAAAATACCAGCTCAAAACGTGTGGTAGACCTGACGGAAACAAAAGTTTTTACCTATCAAAGGATGGCCGATGTATGCAAGATGAATCCGGATTTGATGTGGTCTTCCAGATTGTATTTCTACCTATTTTGCATAGAAACAGGTGACTGTGGGAACTTTGTTTTGGTCTTACTATCTTATTCACTTTCTACTTTATCGTTCTGTGATATATGATATTAGACATAAGATGGAACAGAAGAAAACCTTAACTAGCGTGCAACTTTTTTCCCTGTCCCTCTCCAGAACTACTACTTTGCTGAAAGCAGGTTTGCCTGACAAAAAGAAAAAACTAGGTAAGAAAACAAAAAGCGCTATAGTGAGAACAAATTATATTTAGCGAGGATTGTCCTGTTGCTCTAGTTAATGGTATAATATAGTAGAACTAACCTTCCGGGGAAGCAACATATAATCCTTTTGCAACCCCAGGATATCGAACTACTCCGATAGGCTGTTGGATTACTACCTTCAAAATGTAAAATAAAGAAGGTGCATGTCCACAGATGCTATCTCAGTTGCATATTTAGGTATATTCAAAATGAATTCTCAGCGCAAACTATATTATGGCCTTGCCTCGTCTTCTTCAACTATACCATCTGCCAGTGCTCGATATATCTTTGAAAGTTTTCTTCCGGTTCCACAATCTTGATCCAGGTTACTGTACGAATAAAAACTTTAGTCCCTAAGAACGTAGTGAGAAAACCATATAGATTAGACCAAGGATCTTTTTAAGAATGAGCTGGGACAAAATTAAGCCAAAAATGATGTTTGAACTCACCCAGACCCGACAAGAGATGTTCCCTCAGCAAAATAAGCTGCCAGTTTCGTTTTTGCAAGTTTTGTCTTGGCGCAGAGAAGTATACCTAAGAAAAAAAACCATCCGCTCAAATAAATGAAGTAAATTGAAAACCACATATCTTACCAACTTTCTAGTAGAAAGATATCAATGTAGAGAAGCTTTCACGATGGTTTAACTGACAAGTTCAGCGAATAGTGCAACACTTATTGAGGTGCCGATAATACTAGCATCTTAGCTGGTCTAATGAAAATTCTAGAGACTAACCTGATGTTCCTCTACCTAGTCGATGTACAGGGACAGGGTGTGATTCAGGAGATCCCGTAGAAAAATCTTTTTTACCAAACCACCACTGCAACTGCGTCAACAAAGTCCGTTGCTGGAAAAGTCCTCCTGGCAATACTTGAAGTCCAGAAGGCTTGTTCAAAGCGATCTGCATTATACGAAATCGACCAAATATACACACATCATTGCAAGTTGAGAACAAAGCTAAGACAGCAAAATGATATTACAATACCAAACTTAATCTGGAATTCCCAATCAACAATGAAAGATGTCATTTAGTATAGAGCAGAATATAAAATGCACACCAAAAGAAAAGCAAACAGGAAGCTGCATAGGTTTGTTACTTGTATATATCAGCAAACAAAGGAAACAACTTTCAAAAACTCGATAAGAGTCTTCTATGTTTTGTTCAGAGCGGGGTAGTTACCAAATCATCGTCTTCATACAAAATTTCTAGAGAGTATGGCGTGTCAGGTTCCTTCCAAGGAAGCCTATGGTAAACTAACTTCGAACCACTCCTGAGACAGAAACAAAGATGAAACACCTTTAACAAAAGCTAAACAACTCGTAAGTGTTCAAATCAATGTAGTAAGAAAAAAGAACTTGTTAGCTGAACCTAAGAACTGTTTTGGGATCTTTCACAACTTCCCCATCAATTTGTATCTGCAAATACGAGAAATGGAATCACAAACTCTCCAGACTCAAGCGAGAAATTTCCGTGAAAATGTGTGATAAAGAGCAAACCTGTCCGTTCTGGATTCGTTGAATCCACCTGGAAAATAAAGAAACTTAAAGAATGAAACGTAAACACAACATTGAAGACAAAGAGTAGAGGAAGAAGATTAAAACCCAAGCAATGGAGCTGAGCTCTTGTATTTTGTGAAGTAGAAATCTGACACCGTCGTTAACTCTGTATCACAAAAATCCCACAATTTCAAAAAAAAAAACAATCAAAGTTTTAGTATCCTGAAGCAATAGTGTCAGACCTGACTCAGAAGATGAGACGACATCCTTGTATTCCAAACCGTCGTTGTGCTCGGGCCATGGCAATCCGATACGTTGCTGCGGCGGCGACGGCGACATCATAACCGGGACCAACGGTGTGAGATTTTTCTTTTAGCTTTTACGTCTTTACAAATCAAACGAAATCAAAAACCCAAAAATTGAAGGATTATTTATTGAACCAAACCGAAACAGACCAATCCTAACCTTATAATCACATCTCATATACTCAAACTCGGTTTATTCAAATCTTTTGATAAACCAAATTTCAAGAGCTTTTTTAACCTTTTAGCTTATGACTTATTATGAGTATAAAAAAGAACACTGAAATTTTTTTTGGTTGGATAGTATACTCGAATCCAATTCTTCATATAACCTTTTTACTTTGTTGGTGAAAAGTTTCTTATAGCACAAGTAAAGCCACAACTTTTAATAAAACATAACTAGAATAGACTTGTTAAAATTGTGAAAGGTTTAAGGCATACTATTGAACGAACCTTTCATTTCTTATTATAGTCATGAAGAGCAGTTACCATTAAAGTAACTAACTAGGCTCAAACCTTTACTTGAAAATTCGATATTATTAATCCAAAACCTGAAACCCCCTTTTTGACAAAACCTACTAATCCTGTGGGGCTTTCTTGTACTCAGGCTTCAGCTCATAAGTTCCTTGGTTGCTCCCTTTGTTGTTGTATATGCAAAGATCTCTCAGCAAGTCTTTCAGGAATTGCTGCGCCAGCCAAAATCCACATTCGATACCATTACTCATTAGCACAGAAACTGTGATTGTTTAGTATTTGCTTTTTTCTTTCTCTTTTGAATCTCTCAATCAAGAACTATACAAAATGTCTGCAATTTCCTTCTACTTACCTCTGGTTGGTCCGTTTCCTGAATGAGCTGCCTCAGAGTCCAATTTGATTGTCTTTCAAATAGATTAAACATGACCTCCTCCATCTCTCTACGGTCCCTTCTTGTTCTCTTCATTTCCGATGTCCTATTTGTCAATTTCTTCTTTTCCTGATACAAAAATCAATGACTTGTAAAAAATTCAAGATCCTTAGCAACAGTAATGTGTGTATCTTAGTTGGGAAAGATAAGTACAGGAGCCGCGGTTGGGATAATCATTCCTGGCATTGGCCTCATATGCATTCCTCTGGCATTATCAATGACCTGGTCAAGAAACCAGAAACATGATCATGGAAAAATGCACAAGAGGTTTTGTTTGAAACTCCAAGTCGCCACATTTGATTTTTAACCATCTTTACAACAACCTGGATCTGTCTATTTTTGCCCATATACTTGTTTGTTCTTTCACGGCACAATCTCCCATAGCTCTCGATGTTCTCGTTATAAGGCCTCATATCAAATTTGTGCTTAATCCTCCCTTCTACTGACATCTTTCCTACAAAAGAACATTGTTGAATAAAATCTACACAACTGTCAAACAAAATTTGTAAATGAACAGACCCAAGGATCCGAAATCTTACTAATGTAACTACAACAACAAAGTTATGAGAATGCCAATTATTCAATGCAATCCACATTTCTAACTAACGTAACTCGAGATTCATGCCATAGATGAACAAACCGTTGTAATATAATTTCGGAATACAGTAATGTGTGGAGAAGTGTTCTACTTACCATCTGAAGATTCACAGAAAACACTCATGGGGACGAAATCTTTAGACATATCTAAGGTGTAACGCCTTGGCATGTTTCCAGATTCAGCTCGAGCTAATTCCATAACGAACTGTGAAGCCAAAGAGTAACATGTTTTACACACAGTTTAAGTGACTTGCAAGAAAGTTCACATAGAGCAAACTCAAAAATTACTAAAGACAGCATCTAGAGGCAACAGAGAAGATCTCTAAGTAGCAGAAATGGGTTTTTTTATCACTAACCCAAATCTCAAATTCCAGAGAATTCTATGTTACTGACCTCTGATCAAAGTGAGGACCACTCTATATCTCCAAACACAGGAAAAATAAAAGCAAGTTTCTTAGAGGATGAAATTTTCAAAAATGGTAAAACAAATCCCCGAATAGAGTAATCACCCCAATACCCCATTGTTGAGGAAGAATTAACAAACGAGATACGCATGCAGTGATGATAGAAATGGGCAGGAGGGGAAATGCAAAGACGAAAACATACTTTGGTCTCTTCGTCTTCGTGAGCGATAGGATCGACGCTGAGGATGATTTTGGCGTCAGGACGGTACGGATCGTCAGGAATAGGAAGAGATTGGAGAGAACGAGCGACGAGAGAAGGAGCTTTCATCAGCAACATCGATCTCTCTGCCAAACCCGTTTCCAAAGCCTCATTCTCAATCTTCTTTACCTTAAATTCTACCTTCACATCTTCCATTTCTCAGACTCTGACAGAGATTAAGAGACGATAGAAACAGAGGAGCTTTTATATACTAACTTAAAGCTTCCCCAGTTATTGCAAAATTTAATTATTAATTAATCTCTCTTTACGTAATCATAAATAAACCAAATTGAATCACAAAGGCAAACGCTTTATTTATAGATTGCATTTGTCAATGTTTAAGTACTTAGTAGAATCCAGACACTAGAGAACGACTACTACAAAAACGTATATACAAAGGAGATTCATCTCATTGAAGATTTTTCTGTTTTCAGGTCTTGTGTCCTCAGAAAGCAATTGTGGATCACGAGCGTGACCGCTTCGAGTTTCGCTCAGCTAACTTGGTGGTCGCATTTCGTTTGTTTGAACCCTCTTTCTTTGTCTCTTCCTCTTTCTTCTTCTTTATTGTATTCTCCAACGCATCCTTCACAAAGAACTTTAGCCTCCATAGTGTTGGTTCGTCCTGCATACAAATAAAAAAAAAAAGCTAAGAAAAACGAAAGAGACTCGTGTTCGAACCAGAAAACACTAATGACGGTGGCTTTTTTAGTAAGAGATTTTTACCAGTCCGTCCATCTCAATATTCACTTCTTCTGCTCTAGATTGGAAGCTCGGGTCAGCTTGAGCAACTATAGCCAACACTTTCTGTAGATCTTCCGGAGACAGTTTCAACAATCCCAACCCAATATTACGCTTCTCCTCAGTTGTGATTTTTCTGTTAAAATCGGTACTGAGTAAAAATGACATATTTACCAGAGAACCGAAAATAAATCAAATTTACTGAGTAATTAGGCCAACCTGCATCTTTCCACAACTTTACGCATTAGCTTCTCCAGCTCGTCATTAGCATGGCAAATCTGGACAGCAATATATGGGTTTATTAGTAAAGAGGTTAAAAATACAAAAAGGTTACTGATATCTGAAAAAATTAACCTCATTGCTCAAGTCTCTAGTTGTTTTGATATGAGATGCTTCTTTTGCTAGCAGCGCCTCTGTTGCTGCTTGCTTCTCCTCTTCCTCCCGTATTTTCTCCTGTAATCAATTATGTTAGGAACTTGGCGAACATAAAAAACCTTGGTGCTAACCTAAATGAAGATAATATGGTGAGAAAGATAATAACATATTAATGTTACCTCTTCTTGGACCTTTGGAAGAAACTGTACCCATTTCTCCTCAAACTTTTCTAGTAACTTTTTTGCCATAGAGAAAACATCACTCGTTTCTTCATTATAATTCATAGCGTTCTCAAATACTAACCGCATATCGGCATATATTTGCATAACATGTTTGTACCCAGTACCATCCTTAGCCTCCATTTGATTCTTTATTGTGCTGAAGTCCATAGGCTTGTCAATAACCTACAATCAGATCAAACATGTAATAAACAGACCCCCTTACAGAACAAAAGACAATCTCATAGCATGGAATGTAGACCGAGGAAAAACACTTCACAAAATCTTAAACATATTCACAGAGCAAAACATAGTAGTTTATTTTTGATAGAATGTGTGCACAAGTTCAACCTGCATTGATCACTAGCTTTCTCTACAGTTTCTCATTAACAGTAGACTTAGTCAAGTAACTGGTTTCTAGTTCATCCTAACAAAATATCTGAACACAGATATCTTATACGAGAATAATAGATACATGGTGGCTAAGACAGAAATTTTATAGAGCGTCTTACCATACCTAAGATACCCCCACGATATTTTGGTTACTCTAATAGGCAAAAGCTATCTAGTCAGATGTACACTGCTATACCTTAAGAATATATTAATAAAGAAAGGTGAAATTGTGGTAGCTCTAACATGCAAACAAGGTTTGTTTAATCAATTGTAAAGTCAAATCATATGTTGTACCAAAAGAAGATCAAAAGGTGAATTTTGGTAGCTGTAATAAGCAAAATGGCATTTTAGTGAGCTTGAACAAGAGAAGAAATCAACAAAGAAATTTGAAAGCTGAGACGAAAAACGTTACCTCAAAGTAGTCATGCAAACCAAGACCTTCTACATTGACAGGATGCATAAATGGCCATGCACACTTATGCTGAGTTATCTGAAAGAAACAAAAAAAACTCAAACCAATAATTTAAAAAATCTTCCTGAATACATAAACGCCAAGATCAATTCAGGTGTAAAGATGATTTTACCTGACGGAAGATAGTTCCGAACTGACGCATAAGGTCCTGCATTCTTTTAGCAGCAACAGCTTCTCTACGAGCCGCCTCTTGTTGAATCTTCCGAATCCCCACAACTTGCCTCCCTTTATCTGCATCTTTACCGCTAGAGCCAGAGTTTGAGACACCAATGCTCGAGTAAAACTCCTCTACTTCTTTCAATTTGTCCTCAAGCTGCAATGAGAAACCATTAACCATCCACTGAATCAACATCACAAATCTATCTATGACTATGTCTCATCAAAATCAATCCAAAGCATAAAAAAAAAAAAAAAAAAACAGACCAGTGATATGAAACTTATTGTGCAGAATAGTCACACTAGATACTGTAAAACATGGATTCAAAGCTTAACAAACAGAGCAGGAAGAAGGAATCATAACGATGTAATAAACCAAATTGAGTATCAACGAAGACAATGCTATAGATGTGACATCAGGAGCGAAATAACACAAAGCCAAGAATTATTGAGATTATATATTGTATCTAGAATCAAAGCTGTAAAAGAGAACACTATATTACCGAATCAACCCAATTGATAACCTCATCGAGGCGCTGCTTGATACACTCAGCCTCGACAGGGAGCGCCTGAAAATCTCCGCCGGAGATTTGACCTAACTCTGGCACTGAATCAGCCATAGTTTTGCAGGTTCTCTTCTCTCTCACTGTGGAGTCAAGGACCAACGAACCAGAGAAAAATCCTCGCAAGAATTATGCCAAAATTGAAACAGAAATTTGCCAATAATATGTTGAATTGAACTACTTGTCGTTTATTATATTGCAAAACGACATATTGTGGTGAACTTGATAAGCACGCTGAGTCAAAAATATAAATTAAAGGAAAAATAAAAATAATAAAAAATCAACGGGGCGTTCCGAGAATTGAACTCGGGACCTCTCGCACCCTAAGCGAGAATCATACCACTAGACCAAACGCCCTTATTGGTTACATGTAGATATTTATAATATTTCTAATTCGTGCCTTGGAAATTAGGATATGCAATCCAGTTAGTCCAACCAGCCAGATAAAATTCAGTTCAGGTTATAGAAACATCAAAAAACATGTCTTACAAATCCATTAATACAGAAAAAAAAAAACTTAAAGTACACATTTCTCATATCATAGGCCAATTTAAGTTAGTTTATGTACTTGATTATATTAAACTCGGATAAAGGGATAAAGTAGTTTTATAGTCCAACCACCGACACACTTAATAAACGTGCAGTCCAGTCCATTCACTTCTTCTTCTTCTTCAATATCCATGCCGTCATATCTCAAACTCGAGTCATATAATTATAAACCAAAGAAGACGAAGAACGTAACAGAAGAACACAATAATACAATGTTTTTGTGTTTAAAAGCTGGAATATTAAATTCTAGTTTGAGATATGATTGGCATGTCAATTCAATTTTGAAACCTACCAAAGCACTCAAAAACAAATACCAGTTCGTTACACAAGGGACACTTGAAGTTGAAAGCAACCTCCCAATAAACACAAGTGTTATTAAAACTAATAAAACTTTTTACTAGTTTTATAGAATAGTCCAACTAAGAAGAAAAGGTCTATTTTATACTTTTTATATATAACCCTTTTGTCACGGGCACTGTTTCATTCCCTTGGACCCCTTCTTCTTCAAGATCTGTTTCTTCCTTCTTTTTCTCTACCAGATTTTTTGTACCACACCAGACAGATCCCTTCACTTCCATATCCTTTTTATCTTCCTTTGTCTGAACCCTTACAAAAGACTCTCTCTCACTTTCATCTCTTTTGGAGACATTTTAGAGTTTTTTTTTGTTTTTTTTTTTTATTAGTTTTGGATTTCTCTTCCGGGTTTTTCAATAATTGTCACTTCCCCAAGTGTAAGTACGCCGTACGCGTGCATACTACGCAGTTACACAAGTGTCTATGTGTGTTTCTGTGCCTTTAACTGCATTTCTTAAAACTGAATTTATTTCTCTCTCAGATTCTTGAGTTTTTTTTATCTACAGAGAGGAACATCTTCAAAGTTTGGTTTTTTCTCCGAGTTTTTTTGTCCTTCAAAAAAAACTTTGGTTGCTCTCTCTGTTCAAGAAGATCCTAGCTTGATTTATAATTTGTGAGTTCTATACATTCCATTTAAAAGCTCGGATTTTTTATGTATTCCTGAATTTAAGTTGTATCAATCAATGTTTCCTCTAATGCTCTAGATTCAGGTTAAAATATTAAGTCTTGATGTTCTTAGGTTTATCTCAACAATGTATATCAATATGGGTCATGAATTTTCTTACATTTGCAGATAAATTTGAAAAGAAGAAACTAAAAAATGGGTAAGAGTTGGTTTTCAGCTGTGAAGAAAGCCTTTAGTCCTGAACCTAAACAAAAGAAAGAACAGGTATTTTGATTCTTCATATTAGATTCTTCACATTTTGTTGTTGTTGTTTACATCCATAAAGACAAATGTACCTTTGATGTAATTGTAAAATTGACACTGCAAATGGTATATGTTTTTACTCTATTAGAAGCCACATAAAGCCAAGAAATGGTTTGGTAAATCCAAGAAGTTGGATGTTACCAATTCTGGTCAAGCAGATTCCTCTCGTGCTGTCAAAGACGCTAAACTAAAGGAGATTGAGGAGCAACAGAGCAGACATGCTTACTCTGTCGCTATTGCTACTGCTGCAGCTGCAGAGGCAGCCGTTGCAGCTGCTCAAGCTGCTGCTGAAGTTGTTCGTCTCTCTGCATTGCCACGTTTCCCTGGAAAATCAAAAGAAGAGATCGCAGCTATCAAGATTCAGACAACATTTAGAGGATACATGGTAACGTTTTCTCTTCAACACTTTTTCCAAGTTTAGCAACTGTAAGAAGTTCATACTTGTTGGTTACCTTTTTTCAGGCAAGAAGAGCATTGCGTGCGCTGAGAGGACTTGTGAGGCTAAAATCTTTAGTTCAGGGGAAATGTGTGAAACGTCAAGCCACATCAACATTGCAGAGCATGCAAACTCTAGCTAGACTACAATATCAGATTCGTGACCGGAGGCTTCAGTTGTCAGAGGATAAGCAGGCTTTTACTCGGCAGCTCCAACAAAAGCACAATAAAGACTTTAATAAGGTAAGCAAAACCCCTGCAATATGTTATAGATTTTTTTTACAAACTTTACTTTTTCTTGATTCACATTGTGTTCTTGGTTTCGAAGTAGCCTGAGAAGAGTAGAGTTTGTTTCTTGCTAAAAACTTTAACGATTAGTACTACACTTTGTGAAATAGCTTGGAGAAAATTGGGATGATAGTACACTGTCGCGGGAGAAAGTTGAAGCAAACATGTTGAACAAGCAAGTAGCAACAATGAGAAGAGAAAAAGCGCTTGCATATGCATATACTCATCAGGTATCAAACTAGTGTTCTATCTTACTGATCTAGTCTGTCTCTACACCAGAATAATAATGAATCTCAAAATGGTGAAAACTGTAAAAATGCAGAATACATGGAAAAACTCAACTAAATTGGGTTCTCAGACATTCATGGACCCTAACAATCCACATTGGGGTTGGAGTTGGCTAGAACGTTGGATGGCTGCTCGACCAAACGAAAACCAGTCAGTCACACCAGACAATGCTGACAAAAACTCTTCTGTGAAGAGTGTAGCAAGCCGTGCCATGTCTGAGATGGTTCCACGGGGTAAAAACCTTTCACCAAGAGGAAAGACACCAAATAGCCGAAGAGGATCAAGCCCGAGAGTGAAGCGAGCCCCAAGTGAAGACTCAACGAGCGTGTTGAGTATCCAGTCAGAACAACCTTGCAACCGTAGGCATAGCACTTGTGGATCAGTTCCATCAACTCGAGACGATGAAAGCTTCACCAGTAGTTTCTCCCAGTCAGTTCCAGGCTACATGGCGCCTACACAAGCGGCCAAAGCAAGAGCTCGGTTCTCAAACCTTAGTCCTCTAAGCTCCGAGAAGACAGCGAAAAAGCGACTTTCCTTCTCGGCATCTCCCAAGACTGTAAGGCGGTTTTCAGGTCCTCCGAAGCTGGAAAGCAATGTTACCAAGAAAGATGCTACTCTTGCTTAAGCAGGAGCTTTTTTCAGAGGAACAACGGTGATACATAGTTTATATCTGACGTTTTGTTGATTAGGCAAAAGTCTGGTGCAGAGGTGAATTCAGAGAAGATTCTGTTATGTCTTTGTTTATAACTATTTGGCTTTATTTTTGACTTCTACAAACTTAACTATTTATTTGATTTTTTTCAATTGGTTAACATCTGAGTATGCCTGTAACTTTGAGAGGACAAGTATAACCAAGATTGATGATTTGCCAAATAATTCATTGGTTCTTTCATAAGTATTAATGTCAAGATTCTTTACTCCATTATTAAAGCCATAAACGAATGTGTATTTATTTAAATACAATTAAGATTTGTTGCTGATGCCAAAGTAAGCTAAAACATAGAACCAGTACTTACACTTAATGGGTTATTTTATAAGATTAAATAATAAAGGGATCAATGTGGAAATAAAAAGAAATGAAAGGGCCTGTAAGCCTTTTAGGGATTCTAGGGCTTTCCTTCATTGGTCGGATCAGACGACGTTTTACATCTTCTTCCTCCTTTTCTTCTTCTTCTTTCGCATTCGACAGTGTGTATTTTGGGGGTGAAATTGTGAGCAAAGAGCGAGAAAATGAGCGGAGCCGGTAAGAAAATCGCGGATGTGGCTTTCAAAGCTTCACGGACGATCGATTGGGATGGTATGGCTAAGGTCCTTGTCACCGATGAGGCTCGTAGAGAGTTCTCTAACCTCCGTCGTGCTTTCGATGAGGTTAACACGCAGCTCCAGACCAAGTTCAGTCAGGTTTTTCTCTCGATTTACCTTGTCTTGATCTGATTTTTGTCACTGCTGGGTTTTGGCATTTTTAGATCTTTTGACATTTTAGTATTCTGGATCAGGTGATTCATTCTCGATTTTTTTACGTTTTCAGATTTTTTTGGTGACACTCGCTTTTCTATTTTGTTGTTGTTGTTGCTGTTGCTGTTGTTCCCATAGTTGAATATTTTGTTTAAGATCTATTTCCTTAAGATGTAATTCATCAGTGAACATTGTGATTTACCTTTGTGTTATTGCTCATTTGCATATGAAATGTGGAGCTGTGTCTAGGAACACATTATTGTTGATCATGTTCTATTGGATAGAGCCTAGCTCTTTCATGTACCCTGATAAGTTCTACCTACATGCCTTAGTTCTTGTTTTATGTCTTGGTTTGTGGAGTGAATTATCTTTTTGGTTGATTTTAATCCAGGAACCTGAACCCATAGATTGGGATTTCTACAGAAAGGGTATTGGGGCAGGCATTGTGGACATGTACAAGGAAGCTTATGACAGTAAGTTTTATCTTTTTCTGCAAATCTTAATGTTGAATAGACGGTGTCTTCTTGTTAAACTTGTTAGCGTTTGGATGGTCTTGAATATCATTGCTGTTTGCAAAAAAAGCTTTTCCTTTTATAGTTTATCTAGTTTGTTTGTCAAGCGGAAGACTATTACTTCCCTTTATTCGATTCTCAAACCTGACTAGAAAGTTTTGAGATATATCTGCTCTGTAGTGTGGCTGAAACTGAAGTTCCCTTATTCTTTATTTTCTCATTTGGTTTGTGGAATTGTAGTCATATACCAAGGGAGACTATAAGAAACTAAGTTGTATCCTTCATTGCTGTTATCTGTTTGCTGCAGGCGTTGAGATTCCCAAGTTCGTTGATACTGTCACTCCTGAATACAAGCCAAAGTTTGATGCTTTGGTGAGCAAATACCTGAGAAACTCGACTGCTTATGTTTGTTTTCTTATAAGTTTCCCTTCTATAAGCTCTTTCAGTTAACTCAGTGGATGTTGTGTGCTTTGCTTCATGCTATATTTAGTTGGTGGAACTGAAAGAAGCAGAACAAAAATCGCTGAAGGAGTCTGAACGATTGGAGAAAGAAATTGCTGATGTCCAAGAGATTAGCGTAAGTACCCCCAAGAAACGAATCCTCTTAAAAGGAAAATTTAATTTACTGTGTAAATTGTTTGAACTCGAGATTCTGATATAATGATCATCTTATCTATGTGTTGGTGTAATCAGAAAAAGCTCAGCACCATGACTGCAGACGAGTACTTTGAGAAGCACCCAGAACTCAAAAAGAAGTTTGATGACGAAATCCGTAATGACTACTGGGGATACTGATCATGTTTCTTCTGTATCTCCGGCCTGGAAAAAACCACTCTCTTTTCTTTCTCTCTCTTCTCTTACTGTGATTTTGTGAGCCAATCATAACAATAATAAGGACACCACCATTCACTTAAGCAGTGTTGAGATCTTTCATTGGAGATCCAGTGATGATAAACCGATTTGGTTTTTAGTTATCAATTTCATATATTGTTTTGTTTTCATTCTACAGTAAATAATAAGAGTGAAAAGATGTCCTCAGTTTTATCTTTGTCCGAGTGTTCTTGCATTTCCTCTCGTAGTTAACAAGATGGTTAACATTATGGGTTTAACAGATACCAAAAATTAGTCAATTCTTCGGTTATCCTGTAACCAATTCGCGAATTCGGTACATATGTAAACGAAGTACGAAGACAAATCTGAACCAAGTCTGGTATTCAAATTTTAAAGAGTTGATAAGTGTGTCTTCGGTTCACCTCGAACCGGAGACAGAAAGTTAGAAACACACCCAGATTAAGATTTCCTAAAACACTGGAACTAATCCTTTTATTCCAGACACAACAAAAATGCCAAATTCCGCAATTAGCTTGAATCAATTTCAAAAACATGGAACTTCGATACACATTGTAGCGCGTGTAAGAGGTCGTATGCTTCTAGCTCAAGTCGAGAGCTTACTTCGGTTAACAAAGGTGAGTGAGATCTTCGATTCTGTACCATCCGTTGAAAACTCGTAGTATAATCGATTGCTGCTACATGTAATTTTTTCAAGCTTATTAGTCTCTGTAAGGTTTCCACATCTTCTAAGTAATCCATGTCGGAAAAAAAATATCGTGTAGGTCTATTCTGGTGCTTTGTGATTGTCTATCTGAAATGATTTCCAAATCTGCAGATGGTAATGAGTAGTTTGTATTCGGATAGGAGCAGAAGCAATCATCATTTATGACACTTGTCCAAGAAATATCTGGAAATCTAGGCCAGGGTGAAATATCTGGTAAGAAACTGAAGCTACTTTTTTGCTTTTTATAATGTAGAGAGTTCAATAAGTTACTGCTTGTAGTTGTCTGATAATTACTCGCAAAACCAATATTGATTAAGCAATGTGCTTAGAGCATAATGCTTAATAGTTAAGTGGATATACGAATCTTTATTGGTCTAAAAGAATCAAGATCCACGTGCTCTTCTTCTCCTACCCTCTTTGTTGAACCGAAAGCCAGGTTTTGGCCTATTGCTAATAATTGTATTTCAAACAAGATAGGGAGATAAGACCAATTTCTTCTTTAAAGCAAAACGTGTATCTGTAAAATGCATGAGCCAGATATTAGCTCCTAGTCTCATGTCTATCACGTGTCTTAGGCCAGCATGTATATATCAATCCAATTTTTGAGGTATATACCGTATATTCGTATAACTTTCTCGTTCCCAACTCTATAAATAGGTGATGTGTGTGTGTGTCCAAGCTCCAAACAAAACTATACTGCAGGGAGCTTCCCAAAACCTCAACACAAGGTAAGTTGTAACCCTTTTTAATGAGACTTTAAGCTCAATTTAATAGTTCAACAAAAAAGATCAGTTCTTTTGACCTTTGATTCTCTAACAACTGTAGGGAAACAAGATGGAATTGGGGACCTCATCATCTTCATCAGGCTTGGTCAAGGCCAAATCTGAGACACTCGCAGCAGCTCTTGAGTCTAGTTCACTTGATTTCAGCAATGATGGTGGTAGCAGCCATGGGAGCAAGCAGCATGTGATGGCAAGGACATTGTCATCGCCGAGCCACAGTAGCAGCAGCAAAAACAGAAGGAACACTCACATAAGGAAGTCCAAGAGTGCACACCCTGCTCTTGACCATGGTGGTCTCACTGGTGGTGCTGCTCTTAGCCGAGCCTCCAGTGCTTCCCTTGGAATTTCCTTCTCTTTCACTGGCTTCACCGTGCCACAGGAAGAGATGATTGCTTCAGAACGATGTAGCAACGAAGATATCTGTAAGAAAACCATTTTAATACAGCACCTGATTGAAATCTTGATGTTAACTTTGGAGTTTATTGGTTCTTGCTCCTCTATCCTTCATGTTTCAGTGGAAGAAAGTGAAGCAGCAACCAGTAGTGTGAGCAAGTTTCAGGCAGAACCAACCTTTCCGATATATCTGAAGGTAACCCATTTCCATGGATAGATTATTTTATGGGAAACATGGAAATTGATCGTTGTGATATCTCTATTTGAGCGCAGGCACTGATGGAGATATGTAATTAAACCATCAACACCCAAAAGTCCATAGAAATATATTAAATTTTGCTGCCATTGGTCAGTCCAAACTTCAATGCGTCTGTTGTATGATTGTATCTCATTTTATGTTTCCTAAACAAGAATTCGCCATTTCTCCCATAATGAAGAAATCCCTAAATTTTACAAGTAGAATAATCTTCATCATTGCATTAAGACATTGGAAACCTCAGTTTACCTTTTTTGTTGGTATAACTTTGGTGCCCAAAAGTCAAGCTTAGGAGGCTCAACTACCATTTGCTGGTTATCGGCAACATGTGAAGCAGAGCTTCACGCTGGACCAAAAGGGTATGGTTATATTGGCATTGTCTTGTATAAATCAGAGAGAATTTAAGTCATATTTCAGTGGAAAAATAATGGTTTTCTTGAGAATTCAGGCAAATAGGAACTTTTGCCTGCAAAACTTACTGACCAAATCAATTTCTTTTATGTGCTATGCAGTTCATAGATATCACATACAAGGTAACGAAGAAAAGAATGGCATCTTCATCAGAAAAGAGCATCTTGAATGGGATTAGTGGTTCAGCATATCCAGGGGAGCTTCTAGCTCTCATGGGACCTTCTGGAAGTGGCAAAACTACACTACTCAATGTGCTTGGCGGCAGATTTAATCAGCAAAATATCGGTGGGTTGGTTAGCTACAATGATAAGCCATATTTTAAACACTTGAAAACAAGGTAGTTAAAAGATTCCAGCTTGGTCTTTTGATGATTATGTAGATGCATATATAAGTGTACAGTTGACACGGGAAAGCAACATGGCAGGATTGGATTTGTGACTCAAGATGATGTTCTGTTCCCTCACTTAACTGTAAAAGAGACACTGACCTACACAGCTCGTTTACGTCTTCCTAAAACTCTTACCACGCAGGAGAAGGAACAAAGAGCTGTTAGTGTGATACAAGAGCTTGGATTGGAAAGGTACATTATCATCTACTACTACCGTCTAAGAACTTAGGAACTTCCTTTTATGGTAAAGCTAAGTCTTGAGAAAGGAATCTAATTAAACGATGTGACTATTATTGTTTAGGTGCCAAGACACAATGATCGGAGGGTCATTTGTGTGTGGTGTCTCAGGTGGGGAGAGGAAAAGAGTTTGTATTGGGAATGAGATCATGAATAATCCTTCACTTCTTCTCCTTGATGAACCCACCTCTAGTCTGGACTCTACTACTGCTCTAAAGATTGTTCAGATGCTACAAAGTATAGCAAAGGTTAGACATCTACTCTTTACAGCTTCAAATTCTTTTTTGGTCTGGATTTGACGATTGACCATATCCAAGTTCTTATCTGCTGGCATGCAGGCAGGGAAAACTGTTGTAACAACAATTCACCAACCATCAAGCAGGCTCTTTCACAGATTTGACAAGTTGGTTGTACTCAGCAGAGGAAGCTTGCTTTACTTTGGGAAAGCATCAGAAGCTATGCCTTATTTCTCTTCCATAGGATGTTCTCCTCTATTCGCAATGAACCCAGCAGAGTTCTTGCTGGACTTAGCTAATGGAAACATGAACGATATCTCCACACCCTCAGCTCTTAAAGAAAAAATGAAGATGGGAAATTCTTTCAGCGAGATAAGGTCTTCTAAGCCAACTCCTACAGTTGTATATGAGGTGAGACAATGATGAGATACCTTTACATACCAAGATAATTCAAACTACAGCGATTAAAAAATAAAATACTTATAAAGCTATATATAATAATGTTAACTGTAATGTTGATGTGGAAACACAGTATCTTGAGGAAGCTTACAAGACAAAGATTGCTGTCGTAGAAAAGAAGAAACTTGTGGCACCAGTTCCACTTGACGAAGAAGTTAAATTGATGATAACTTGCCCCAAGCGAGAATGGGGATTAAGCTGGTGGGAACAGTATTGTTTACTTTCTTTAAGAGGAATCAAAGAACGAAGACATGACTATTTCAGCTGGTTGAGAGTCACGCAAGTTCTCTCCACTGCCATCATCTTAGGTTCACTCTGGTGGCAATCAGATATTCAGCATCCCAAAGGCCTTCAAGATCAGGTATAGTACATGTTAATGGTCTCGAAATTAGCTGTAATTGATCATCTCTTATCTTGAAAATGGAACTCCCTCTGCATCTCAGGTAGGGCTACTGTTCTTCATTGCCGTATTCTGGGGATTTTTTCCTGTATTCACAGCGATCTTCACTTTTCCTCAAGAGAGAGCAATGCTGAGCAAGGAACGAGAGTCAAATATGTATAGATTAAGTGCATATTTTGTGGCTAGAACCACAAGCGACCTGCCGCTTGACTTGATATTACCTGTGTTTTTCCTAGTTGTTGTATATTTCATGGCTGGATTGAGATTAAGTGCTAAATCCTTTTTCCTAAGCGTGCTCACGGTGTTCCTATGCATCGTTGCAGCTCAGGTATGTCCATAAAAACAAAGGACATGATGAACAGAAATGTTAACAACTAATGATGAAAATGTTGTTTTAGGGACTTGGATTAGCTATAGGGGCAAGCTTAATGGACTTGAAGAAGGCCACAACTTTAGCATCAGTAACTGTAATGACTTTCATGCTCGCTGGTGGCTACTTTGTGAAGGTAAAAGTATTCAGCTTTCAATTTGAAGTTAAAAACTTTCTGGTACATTCTGATTATTTCAATATTATAAAACAGGTTTGGACAAGATACTATATTATTCCACATTCAGACATATTCAAAACTTCTACTTACGATGAGAAGTTTGCCTCTAATTAAGCCTTGTCGTTCATACATAGAGGAGTTTTTTCAACTCTAATGTGTTAATTGACACTCTTTTTTTTTTTTTTTTTTACTTTGGCAGAAAGTTCCAAATTTCATCGCTTGGATACGTTTCATGTCATTCAACTACCACACATACAAGCTCCTTGTGAAGGTACAATATGAAGAAATCATGAAAAACGTAAATGGGGAAGAAATTGAGAGTGGGGTTAAGGAAGTGAGCGCTCTCGTAGCTATGATCGTAGGCTACCGTCTCTTAGCCTACCTTTCTCTTCGAAGGATGAAGCTCCACTCTTCAACTTAAGTTTAGATCGATACAAAAAGTCATTTGATATTGTCCATGTGTACTTTGTATTGTCGTGCTTGCTTGTATATACATATCTTCCCCTTACTATATTTAGGTTTCCAAATTCATGATGTTCTCAATATCATACCAAAAAGTTCCCGGCAACATGACATTGGTCATCTTAAAGCTAGTAAGTAGTGATGTCAAACATTGTGATCTCTCAGTAAGGTTAACCAACTAACATTTAGCCCTTACCAACTTCGTACTTGGCTAAGATTTAAACCAACAACACACAATTTCTTACTTGGGCCTAATATAACTAAGTATCCAAAGAACACTAACTATTAAGTATTAAATACCACAAACCTTA
The DNA here is from genome assembly GCF_000375325.1 of Capsella rubella. Taxonomy (NCBI): domain Eukaryota; kingdom Viridiplantae; phylum Streptophyta; class Magnoliopsida; order Brassicales; family Brassicaceae; genus Capsella; species Capsella rubella. The sequence goes on from NW_006238919.1 coordinate 9,467,096, forward strand.
AGTGGGCTTAACTCCAGCCCATCACTTTCCTTTTTTTTTCTTCTTTCTTCTCTGTTTTAGAGTTGTTTCTCCGACAAGTAACAAAAAAAAGAAACACACAAACATGAGATCTTGTCGAGTAATTCAAAGATGGATCTGATGACAAAAAAAAAAAATTAAAAGATGGATCTAACTGATTGGTCTGATTTAGCTGAAGAACTCTTCGAATTTACTGCAAACCGCTTATCCTCCAACATCGATGTCCTTAGTATCCGTAGCATCTGCAAATCTTGGCGCTCGGCGGTTATAATTTTCTATTCATGCAATAATTATAATTTTTTATTCTTTCCTTTTCCTTATTTTCTTGCAAATTTTTATTAGCATGTTCTACTTATGTTAATATACTTAAAATTATAACTTTTGCATGAAAGACTTGTTTAACCGTCCATCAAAGTTAAAAAGAGATACAAGAATCTTCTAAAGAGGGAATCGACAACGTGGAAATCCTGAACGCGGGAATTATGGACGCGAAAACCGTGGACATGGCTAGTTTTCCTCTTATGCTGATCTAATTAATCAATCGAAACGTAAAAAACTGTTAAGGCATCCTTAACTATGGTATCTTAGTAAATATCTTAGCTTAAGATTTGTGAAAAAATGTATCTTATATAAATATGTATGTAATATTGGTATATGTATGTATTGTTATATACATACTTATTTAAGATATGATGCATCATAGGTCATAGCTAAATAAAATAATGCATAAGTTTTGTATGGAAAAATGAAACTGTATGATGCATAAGTTTTTTTATGGAAAATATAATAATAAAAAATAAAATTATGAACTGTATTTTTCTTTCAATGGTGTCCACCGGCCACATATTCCCAAGGGTATATTCCAGTAATTAAAGTAATTACAATGCTTTAAGAAATTGCCCACAAGATTTAGACACAATTATCAAGGCTCATCAAAATTATATACACTAACTATCTTTAAAGAAATCTAAAGTTTCGAACTTTGTCTAATAAAAGAAAAAGTAATGGCAAATTTTAAGACTTGGGAGGTGAAAAGACCCAATCTTGATACTCTGAACTAAACAGAAACGAACAAGAGAGAAACAAATATTCTTTCCTCTTTTAATGCTCGAAAGATCCTGACCGTTGATCCTGGCTTTATGGGTGGATGGGGCGGCATTAACTACGTGGTCCTTGAACTATCGCTGTATGTCCAACACGCGGAATAGTGTGTGTGAGTGTTATTCTCCTTCTTCCTCTTCTTCTTCCCCAGAAAAGAAATATAAAAATAGAACCTTTTCTAGTTTCTCTCAACTTGCAGAAGAAGAAGCGATTTACACAAGGTTTTGCTGATTCCTTCTCACTCTTCTCTTCACTTGTAAAATCTCTCTAGAAACGTTTTGATGGGAATTTCATGTTGCTTTGATGCTTGGAATTGATATCAAGATCGATTTTGTTTTTAATCTGTTACTTCATTGAACTTGGTTTAGTTATGAGTTATAGAATCTACATTTCATCTCAAGCTGTAGATAGAATCTTTTCCTGCTCCTTATCTACTTTTGTTTTGCCCTCTCTTTACCAATTGTTTGAATGTTAAAGAACTAAACCCATATGCCAAAAACTCTCTAAACATTACGGAAACCATTTAATCTCACTATAGCACTAATAGAGATTTCATTCGAAAGTGACTTCTTTTGCCTCTGTTCCCATTTACAGGACATAATTTTATAGTAACTATGGAGCGGCTGGTTTCTCATCCTCCTCTCATGATTGTCTCAGACCTTGATCATACCATGGTAGGAGCTGGTTCTGTAACTCTCTTTTTTTTTCTTCAGCCAAATTTAAGTAAAGAGGATTCTTGATGCGATTTCACGCTTTGACAGGTTGATCATCAAGATCATGAGAATCTATCTCTTCTCAGGTTCAATTCATTGTGGGAGGATGCTTATCGCCGTGACTCTCTTCTTGTCTTCTCTACTGCAAGATCACCAATTCTTTACAAAGAATTGAGAAAAGAGAAACCTCTGTTGACCCCTGATATCATCATTACCTCAATAGGAACCGAGATAGCATTTGGTAACTCCATGGTTCCTGATCATGCTTGGGTTGAAACTTTGAACAGCGATAAATGGAACCGGGAAATAGTCTTGGAAGAAACCAAAAAGTTCCCTGAGTTAACTCTTCAGCCAAAAACTGAGCAGAGGCTTCACAAGGTCAGCTTTTACATTGATGAAGGTAAAGGTGAGGCATTGACCAAGGAACTATCACAATTGCTGGAGAAACGTGGCGTTAAGTGTTTACTTATATCTTTCATGTTTCGTTTTCTTGTGGGATCTTTGTTAACTTGAAAGTTGAAACCAATTTTTTTTGTGACGATTGTAGTAATGTCTTTACTCTTTCAGTTGGATGTCAAGATCATTTACAGTTGGGGAAAGAATGTGGATGTTATACCGCGAGGTGCAGGTAAAGGAGAAGCCCTCGAGTATCTGCTCAAGAAGCTGCAGGGTGAAGGAATATTTCCAGTCAATACTCTTGCTTGCGGTGACTCTGAACATGATGCTGAACTATTTAGCATTCCTGATGTTCACGGTGTTATGGTAATGTTCACTCATCAATCATCACAATCTCTCCATTCTTAACAAAAATCTGACTGGTTTTTGGCAATGTGATTTGCGAAGGTGAGCAATTCCCAAGAAGAGCTATTGAAGTGGCGTTCTGAAAATGCTTTGCACAATCCAAAGGTTATACATTCGACAGAGAGGTGTGCGGATGGGATTATTCAAGCCATTGGTCATTTTAAGCTTGGTCCACACATTTCTCCAAGAGATGTTTCTGAATATTTGAATCGCAAGACGGATATTTCGAATCCTGGTCAAGAGGTTGTGAGATTTTACTTGTTCTACGAGAGATTGAGACGCGGTGAGATCAAGAACTATGAGACATACATAGCCAGCTTCAAAGAGTCTTGTGTGAGTAACTTCAAAATGGAATCCATCTCTACGTCTTCCACCTGACTCATTCCTCTCAGTATCTTTTTCTTGAAACATTTTCAGCTCCAAGCTGCTATCTTTTTCCATCCATCCGGTGCAGAGAAATCTCTGAGAGACACCATTGATGAGCTCAGCAATTGTCATGGAGACAAAAGAGGGAAGAAGTTTTGGGTTTGGGTAGATCAGGTTCTGGTAATGGACACCACTCCTGGGAAATGGACAGTGAAGTTTAATAAGTGGGAACAATGCGGTAACATTCTTCTGCAATATGATATTTGATGTCTATGTGAGCCAGTCCAATGATTTTAGTAATTACATTGATCGTTTGTTACCTTTACCAGATGATGAACGTGAATGCTGCACAACGACTATCGAATTCACTTCGAAGGTATCATCAGATTCTCAAAGATGAGCTCGACCAAGTATCTTGAATGTATGGAAAATGAATTTGAAATTTCTGCAGGGAGGAGATTTGGAGTGGGAGAAGGTGGAGCAGATATGGTCAGAGGAATCAGACGTGAAGGATGATGATAACAGTTCTTGGATTCTCTAAATATTTTGGAGACTGTTCTTCTCTTTCACATGTCTGAATTGGTATGCACATTCTTCAAGATCTGTCTTCCCTTTCCCCATATAGGCATTATAAGTTTTTGAACGTTTCTTGGTAAATTTTAAAGAATAATAGTACTACTTTGGTAGGAGGTTTATGGGGAAAAAATATATATATTTATATTAAAATGAGGGCCCAACCGGGTTCGAACCGGTGACCTCTTGATCTGCAGTCAAATGCTCTACCACTGAGCTATGGACCCATTGTTGTACACCATGGCTATCTAAAACAATTTTATCTATAGATCATGGTCAAAAACTTTGTACTGTATATTCATAAGCTTTTGGAATATGTAAGGTAAATAAGAAAACCTAGTCATACTTATACATTATCATGCCAGAACTCCCTGCGGAAGGCTCTTTCAAATTCTTTTTCCGCTAAAAGTTTCTCGTGCTCTATCGTCTTCCGCAGTTTCTTGGATAGTTTCTTGCTCTTCTTTGATAATGCTTCAGAATCTGTATCCCGAGGCTTTGCCGCTTTTCTCTTGGCTGTTTTTTCAGAACCTAGTCCTTGTTTGTTATGTCTTGGCTCTGCTTGTAGAGGCACCAATATACCTTGCTCAGCGATACCAAGACCAGTACCTTCCTTCCATCCATGCTTTTTTAGGAGCTGAAAACCAATGTTAGAAGAATCAATAGCAGCCCATGAATCGCTTAATCTAGATGACTCACCCATAACGTTGGACACTTCACTATAGTGAGAAATTGTGTTTTCTGTTTTCTTCCACCTTCGTATACTTCCAATCCCCGTTTAGACCAGTACCTTCCTCGTAGGAGTGCTTCTGTAGGAGCTGAAGAACGGACGTTTCTCTCCGTCATAGAAGAAACAATTATTTTGGCAGAGTTAATTGAAACGAGGAACGTGAAACTCAAGCAATCGTGGAACAAAACAAGACTAGGAAATCCTAGAATTGACGAGATGAGCTAAACAAAATTGCGCAAAAAATAAAAAATCGCTTCGAGTAAAATTTTTAAAGAAGGCCTCGGCGTCTTTCTATATCCGAACTACACCGCCTCTGCCTTGCTTTTAACTTTTTTAAGTTTCAACCTTTTTCCAAATTTAGAATTCGAGTGATAGCAAATATATTTAGGTAAGAAATTAGGTCATTTAGTTTGAGAATTGTGAATGTAATGAACCGATGCTGCAATACACCTCAAACCAGAACATTTTTAGACTTGGAAACCGGTTCAACTAGTTGACAAAAATAAAACCGATTCAAATATTAGTTCAATATCTCTCTTTTTTTTTAATTTATCTAGCTGAAGGCTGAAGCCACACACACACACACACAAAATTCAATTATATTTTTGTGTGTCATATACTCATACTATATATTAAAGAAAAGTTAAATTAATTTTCTCTGGTTCATATATTTTTACGAAGCAGACAAGTTTTTCAGAAAAAGAAAAAAAAAGAAAAAAAAAAAAAAAAGAAAAGGAAAAAATCAGACCGAACCCACCACATGTCAGTAAACCCGTTGATAGAGGTTGTTGGAACCACATCTCTCAAAAACAAAAACAAAACCAAACCATATCTCTCTCTGTCTTGGGGTGCTTTTATTTTATGTTATCCTTTTGAATTTTTGTTGTGAAAATTATAGTTGATAATTTTTTGAAATAGAAACATTGCTGACCTTCTCTCATTGGACAAAAATATGAAAATTATATCATTCTATATGTGGACTTGCCAGTTATAGACTTTAATATTGTATATATCTGAGTTAATTACGAGATCGGTATTTAATCGGATGGGTATTGTCTAATACGGCATTTTTGTCCGTCCTTCTAGATATAGGCATTTTTCTATATAGTAGAATTACATATCTAGCCTTCTGTTTGCTCTTCCTCTTCTAGACCATCCTCCGATTGCATCGACGCTTCTAAACTCTCTCTCTCTCTCTCTCTCAGCTTTTGCGATGGGTGATGACGAATCTCAATTCTCTCTCGTCACTATGCCCTCCGGTAAAAGGATTTTTACTACGGCTTCCGAATTTGTGAACTCGATTCTGAAAAGAACATGATGATTATGACCTCCATCATTCACGGCGAAGCTAATCCTGCAATTCCCAAGGTATGTGAACGCTTTTGATTTTATATTTTGTCTTTATGTGTTTGTGCTTTGTTGATGGAGAAGCCTACATGCCATCTCAAAAAATTCAGATCTATGCTTGTTAGGTCCTCTTCCTCGACGAAGTCGGAGTTTAATTTCCATCATTTGTTGATGATTTTTTTCTGCTTTTTTGGCCGCTGTTTCTTCTCTTAGGAGGTCTGTTC